>NC_067401.1:3120269-3420269 GCF_016432865.1 Antechinus flavipes | reverse complement strand
TCTTCTTCTCCTCCTCTTCTCCTCCTCCTCCTCCTCCTCCTCCTCCTCCTCCTCCTTCTCCTCCTCCTCCTCCTCTTCCTTCTTCTCCTCCTCCTTCTCTTCTTCCTTCTTTTTCTTCTTCTCTCTCTTCTCTCTCTCTTCTCTCTCTTTTTCTTCTTCTTCTTCTTCTTCTTCTTCTTCTTCTTCTTCTTCTTCTTTTCTCTCTCTCTCTCTCTCTCTCTCTCTCTCTCTCTCTCTCTCTCTCTCTGTATATATATATATATGAATAATGGCATTTCAGCTCAGTTTCTCTGACTCCAAATCCTGTAATATTTCCAGTGAGAATTGTCTTCATTTGCTCCCTCTTTGTCTTTTTATATTTATTTGTTGCTCCCCATATGATGATAATTAGTGTGTACCCCATTCTTTTTGGTCTGCTTTTTCCAATTTACATTATTTCATAGGAGTCTTTCCAGATTTCTTTGCATTCCTCATACTTGTTGGTCTTAATTGCATTATAGTATTCTATTTCATTGACATACCACAATTTATCTAACCATTCCCCTACTGTTGGGCTTTCAGATTACTTCCAGTTTTTGTTTTGTTTTGTTTTGATGCAGTTACATAGATTCTGCCTTGAAAGACTTTGAACAGATAGTCCTTTATTGGTGTTTATTTATTTTTTTAAATAACATTTTCAGGGCATATTTCCACCCATGAAAGTATTGGGTCAAACAGTATGATTATTTTTGTTGTCTTTTCTGTGTCCCACCAGATTGCTCTCCAAAAAGACTGGACAAGATACAATTCCATTGGCAATGAAAGAGGGTACTTGTTTCTCTGCAAGTCCACTAACTTTGATTTTCATTGCTTTTATTTTTTCCACTTAATAGTATTTTATTTACAATTACATGAAAAGATGATTTTTATACTCACTTTTATAATTGTTTTCTCCCTCCCTCTCCTACCTCCTCCCTTAGATGGTAAACAATCTGATATAGATTATGTCTATACAATCATATTAAACATATTTTGACATTAGTCATTTCATTGCTTTTAAACAGTTGATACATGTAAAATAGTACCTAAGACTTGCTTAAATTTGTACTTTTTTGATCATTAGGTCGACACTTTTCAAGTGACCATTAACAATTCATTTTCTTTTTGGAAAATTGTCTATTTATACACTTCTGTTGTTAAGATTTTATATCTCATACTTTCTGTATTGTTCTCTTGATTATAATTAATTCTGTTGTTCATATTTTTGCTGTGGTTAGGCGCATTTGTTATGTCCCCAATAATTAATTTCATTCATGATATTTTTAAAAATCCTCTCTCCAGTTGCAATATATGCTTGATGGCATTTTCTTCCATCTTTTCTAAAATTCTTCTTTGTTTACTACTTTGTTTTTGTTAAATCCTCTCACCTCCCCTGGAATCCACTGAAATGTATGTTGTGATTTATATGTTCAAAATCCTTTTACATCAAATTGTTGTTCAAACATAATGAATTCTTTCTTTTCTCTGTTTTTTTGCTTTCTAGATGTTCAAAACAAAATTAAGCTTTTATAGATATTTGATTGAATGTCTGGAATATTCAGTTCTTTTCTATTAATATATCTCTCTTTCTTTCTCTCTTTCTCTGTCTATATATGTCTGTGTCTGTCTCTCAGAACAAATTAATTTGATTTTTTTTAAATTAAAGCTTTTTATTTACAAAACATATGTGTGGGTAATTTTTTAACACTGACCCTTGCAAAACCTTTTGTTCCAAATATCCCCTCCTTCCCCTCACTCCCTCCCCTAGATGGCAGGTAGTCCAATACATATATTAAAATATATGTTGAAACTAATACACACACACATATTTATACAGTTATCTTACTGCACAAGAAAGATCAAGAAGGAAAAAACTGAGAAAGAAAACAAAATGCAAGTAAATAACAACAGAAGAGCAAGAATGCTGTGTTGTGGTCCACAATCAGTTCCCATAGCCCTCTCCCTGGATATAGCTGGCTCTCTTCATCACTGAACAATTGGAACTGAGAACCAGTTAATTTGGATGATAGATGCTTTGTCATAAGCTTTAACATCCTAAGATAAAAGAATACCTCTTCTGAGTATCCCTTCATAGTCTTTCCCACTTGTTCTTTCATATAAATTTAATTATGATAGTGTCTAGATCTAGAAAGTTTCCATTTAGTCTTCAATATGTATTAATATTGAATTAAATATCTATGTATACATAAACTAATTAATTTGGTGAATCATAAGCATTGCTTTAGTTCAACCCATGCATGAACATTGGATATTTCTCTAGTTGCAGGGCTCCTTTTTATTTACAACACTAAGGTTTGATAATTTTCCTTATAAAGGTCCTGGATATTCCTGGATATTCTGGATCCCAAAACTTATCAAGAGTTTTGATTGTAGAAGTTTTCTTTTTATTATTATTAAAATATTTTATTGATCTTTAGACACAGATAGGGACTGAACCTGAGATTTCATTTCCCAGTTAGATAAATTGTCTATATCAATGCAGACCAGTACTTTAGATAGTATTCGAGAGTGGACTAGAGTACTGTGAAGTTATGTGACACCCAGAGTCACACAATTGGGATTTGTCAGGGCGCTGGATTCAAAATCAGGTCTTTTATGCATATTTGTTAAAAAGCTTTCTTTTTCTTTTTTCTAGTGGGAGGAGGAAGTGGGTGAGGAATTGAGAGAGAGAGAGAGAGAGAGAGAGAGAGAGAGAGCAAGACAGAGAGAGAGAGAGAGAGAGAGAGATACCAAAAAAAAATGAAGAAAAGAGATCATTAAAGTGGTATTTGTTATGTATATGTACACATATATGTATTTATATATACATGCATATGTATATATACAAATGCATGTGTGTATATATACACACATAATGCTTAGGAAAATACAGAAAAAAGGCCAGAAAGAAAAGACATAAATAACAAAGAAGGGAGAGAAAGGGAGGCAAGAGCAAGAAGGCAAGAAAAGGAGAAGGGATGGGAAAGGGAAAGGAGGGAAGGAGAGGATGTGAATAGAATAAACTTTTATTAAGTGCCTACTACATTCCAGACTTAGTGCTAAGTACTTTACAAACATGGCATTTCAACTTTGAAAGTTACATGCTGAATTGATTATATATTTAAAAGAAAAGTGGGCCATACATGAGAGATCCTGTGGTTTTGTGTATAATCTTTTTCTTCCTGTTATATTACATATGTGCAAATACAAATATGCATACATATATGTATACCTATTGCATCAGTGTTTCTTAAGTTCACAATTTTTTTAAAAAATCAATCTTTATTTTCATGGCCCCTGAGTGCAATGCTCTAACCCTTTATGGTAGTAAGCTACACTACACCTACTACCACAGACCCAACTAAAGCTCAATCATTGAACATTTCCTATATCTGTGTCTAAACTTGTGTCATCGGGACTGTGGGATTGGAATTAGTTCTGGAAGATACAATAGAGATCATCTGTTCCTATTATGCCATTTTAGAAAGGATATGACTGACTTTCAGAAGGGAATATCATACAATGGGAAAAATCAGACCAAGATCCAGAAGAGACCCCCATTCATAGCTTGACACAAGCACTTAATAAACATTAGTGAAACTAAGAAATCCTAGTGAGGAATCCCAGTGAGTCATGGGCATGCCTCACGTAAATTTGTTTGCTGAGAATATTGGAACGTGCTCCTAGTTATCTGATAAAATCTCAGGAAGCACAAGAAGGGTCAGCCATTCTTCTGATGCCTTAATTAAATGTATTCTTTATGGCAGTTCTGTATTTGTCCCAGAAACCTGGTCAATTCCTGGAGTAAACATAATCCCCCTAAAGGAATGAATAAATAGTCTCCTTGATGGGCCTCTTGTGAAGGAGCATCCTTTCCCTGGGAGGCTACTTCATCTCAAGAGTCACTATCAAATGAGAACACTTTGCATAGTGCCTTCTTTGTTCTCATCCTATAAAAACCTCTTAGTGGAAAGGGACTTTGAGGTTTGGGAAACCTTGTACAAACTTAACTAGCAATGGCTCCCACTGGAGATTCTGAATAGATGTGACTATGAGTCTTCCCAGCCAAGGAATTCAGATGTTGGTGGTTCCTTAGAGTAGTGATGAAGTATGTTGTATGTCGTTTGTTTGTTATAGTGGCCACTATGCTTGCTACGCATACTTTTGTGCTATGAGTTTCCTCTTCTCTTATATCTTATTTAAATCAAGGTTTTGAGCAGTAATAAATTTGTACTCACCCTCTTTAGGACTTTGCCTGCTGAAATGCAAATTCAGAACCTGGATTAATCTTACAGACTCTCAGCAAATCACTTCATCCTTTAGACGTATAGTCTGTTACAAAGCAGAGTACCATCTTTTACAAAGCACTGTGAGAATCTAGGGAGAGTCCAGAGAAAGGCAATCCTAATAGTCAAGAGTTTTGAAATCATGAATCATGTGGAGGATCTGGGACTATTGCCCTAGAGAAGAGAACACTTGGGGGAAAGCATGCATAATAGCTGTCTTTGGACAACTGTTATCTGGACTGAGGATCAGGTACAGTTGGCTTGACCCATGGGATCAAAGGCTCAAAACTACAGGCAAGGGTACAAGAGGAAATTAATCAGTGATGAGAACTGTCCAAAGTACTGATGGGGAGGTTTCAGGAAGTAGATACCTCTTTACTGGATATTTTGTAGGGAGAAAACAGGGCTTACATATAAAATATATTCATTGTGTCCAAGAGGACTCTTCCAGTTCTGTCATAATATGATTCCAATAATAAATTCCAATATTCACTAATGAGTAATGATGATTTTACATATATAATTTGCCACCACTACTCCATCCACTTTTCCAATTATTCACTGATGGGTAGGTTAGGTCCCCAGAAAATCCAAACTATTTTATTATTCAGTGTTCTAAGGTTGGATTTCTAGTCTATTGTTCCTATTATCCCCAACAGTGAGTTCCTCATTAATTGTCAGTAGACATGAATTAGCTTTTAAAAAAGGGAATTTACTTAGAAGGTACAATATGAACAACTGATAAGAAACATCCAATCCTGAGCTATTCCCTCCTTTTGAACATGTAAGTTTCCTTGGGAGAATGAGTTCAAACTTAAAATCTGATAGTAATGAGACATTTCATCTCCATGTGTGGGCAAGGGGTCTCTCTCCTTCTCTTGAAGACAAAAGCTCTTTTTTTTACTTCATAAAACCCTTAGAAAGTTCACCTTCTGAGAATCCACTTGGACTCAGGCCATTTCACTGTTATAAATGCTTTTCTATTTTCTCTCTTGTTCTAGTGCAAATGGAGAAAAAGATGTCAGCTGCTACCCAGTTCTTATGCTGACTCTTTGCCATGCTCAGCTGCTGGTTGTGTGGGTCACTGGGCAGTCTTTTGTCAGACTTTGCAGTAGTCACAAGGCTGACACATGGGTAAGTACATCTCAGGTTTTTACCTGCTTTCCTCCTGATATATTGCTCCCAGCTACAATGGCCTCTGAGATTGCCAGGTTTCTAGTGAGACTATGATGGAAGCTCTGACTTTCTCCAATTCTGGCCTGCACTGTGACCAATGAAACTAAGGGATTTCAAGAGTCTACCTGACTTGTGTGAGGTCACAGGACTAGTAAATTGGGTAGGATTCAAACGAAAGTCTTCTGGCCCCAGTCTTTAACCAAAACAAAAGCCTAACCAAGGAAGAGCACACAGCTGGGAAACCCCTTTAAATTCTTCACTTCATCCTGTTCCTAAAAGCAAGGGGGTAGCTTACTATGAAATCTCTCCATCTCACATTGCCATCTTCCCAGTCATTCCATCCTTTCTTCTCTTCCCCTCCCCAAATTATCTAGTCCCTAAAGATGTGGCCTTGGGGTCAGGAAGACTTGAATTCGAGTCCCAGCTCTGGCACATCAAAGTTGTGTAACCTTGGGAAAGTCAATTCTCCCTTAGCTATATCAGGCAAATCTCCCAAACTGAAAGTGGTGGAGAAAGTGGTACTCTGTGTTTGTAAAAGGAGTTTCCTCACCTGGGAGTTCCCTCAACCAATTACATCACAGATCTAGTCTAGGGAATAAGGGCATATCTTAGGACTTGAAACTTCCCAGCTAGAGGTAAGAAATCCTTTGTTTCAAGGTCCTGTGAACAGGAAAATCAGATCTTTAGGTTACCAGCTAAAAATCGAAGGTACCATTGATTCCCGAGGCCAGGAGAGGCCCAAAGGGGGATTTGAACAGACCAACAACAGACCAACAACCCAGGGAAGATTTTCCTTCTATGGAGCCCTCCTCCCAGAAGCAGCCTCATAGCTCCAGGGGGACTGCCTAGCCTGGAGAGCCCAGGTGTGGGTCTAGGAGGCTGGGGGTGGGGATGGGAGACAGCCGGATCTGCAGGACCCTGGCTCTCTCCAGGGTTCAGCTACTACAGTGACCTTCTCCAGTCGGCATCCTGCTTATCCCCAAGCCCCTAGATGTTTCTTTGGGAGCTGGGATCCTTCGAGACTCCAGCCTTGGAGCCTTTGCTGAGCCGCAGCCATTAGGACCTCTCCCCATCCCTACACCCCGAAATTACCTTATCGAAATTTGGCAAACATAAGGGCATTTTGTTCCCTTCTTTGAGGGCTGGAGCCTCCGACAGCGCTTTCTTAGGATCCCCTATCACAAAAAGCCAGGCATTTAACCGGTGCCTACCTTAAATTCAGCTGTAGGGGGAAAGGTCTCTCCCTTCCCTTACCCCCGTTCCCTCCTTTCTTTTCTCTCCCCTCCCTTCTCCATTTCGCCCCTTTCCTCCGCTCCCCTTTCTCTCCCTCACCTCCTCTAACCTTCCTTCTCTTCCTCTTCCTTTTTTCCACTCTTCTCTCATCCCTCCTGTCTCCTCCTCTCCCCTCCCCTCTCTTCTCCTCTCGCTTTCCCCATTTGTCCCTTTCTCTCTCTCTCTCTCTCTCTCTCTCTCTCTCTCTCTCTCTCTCTCTCTCTCTCTCTTCTCTCTCTCTCTCTCTCTCTCTCTCTCTCTCCTCCCTCCCTCCCCTCGAAAAGATAACACCTGGCCTCCATTTAAAGGACCACATTGAGGCTCATCCAGATAGCTTCCCCTTCTCCTCCGCCGCAATTGCCAGAGCTCCCATTTCCATAGCCACCTCCCAGTTTGAAAGCGTTCCCTTCCCTACGGGATTAGAACCGGCCCACAGATTGCTTCCCCTTTACAGTCAGGAAAACTAAGGCCGAGAGCCACAAAGTGACTTCCAGAGCTTGAGCGCAGCGGAGTGTAAAGGTTAGGGTTAGGAAATGCGCACCCACTGTCTCACGCATCTCGGTGAATACCGGGCCAGACTAGACAGAACTTTGAGTCTTTGGGATCTTAAGCACTTCAGCCCCAAGCCTAGTTCTCATAATTCCGGTTTCCCCAATCCAAGACTCTGTATTTGCCTGGCAACCTTCTCCCGGGCACATCTCCGTCCTTCCCTTCCCACCCCAGACACCCTCACCGCGTCTGCCATTCGGGAAGGCTGGCTCACCGAAGCTTCATTTCGGCACCCACAATTCCCACGTAACCGGCCCAATTGCAGTTTCGTAGGGTGGTGAGCGGACGAATTGTTTCTGAGTTTTCCGATAATGAGCTACAAGGGTTTTCTAATTAATTACCATCTCGTTTAAGATGCTACAAAGTAAAAACTCCGTCGCTGTGAGCAGGATTCGAACCTGCGCAGGGAGCCCCCATTAGATTTCGAGTCCAACGCCTTAACCACTCGGCCATCACAGCTCCTGAACCTGCAGTCGCCGAGCAAGAGAAACGGTGGCCTTGGGATGCTTAAAAAATCGGCCACCGGGATATAGAGCTGGAGGGCGTCTGGTCTGCAGCCGATGCGGGCGACGGTCTATATCACGTAACGCCCTCCCAAGAGCCCGGGCTGCCCAGTGGAAGCGATGGTGGGATGCACTGCGATTGTCTAAAGCGGGGTCCGCAGCGGCTGCTGGAGGGAGGGAGCGAGCACGGGCCGGTGGCGAGGGAGAAGTGCCCGGGGGAACACGGGAGGTCCAAAGCTTCCATTCACACAAGAAGAAAATAATGATGCTGATGCTGATGGTGTCTCTATATTTAAAGATTTACAGCAAGAGAAATAAAACGACGGAGCATTTCTCTAGTGCTTTAAGGTTTGCAAAGCACTTTACAAATAGCTTGTTTGATCCTCGCAATGACTCTATAGGGCAGGGGCTACCCCTCCTTTTACTGATGAGGAAATGGAAACAGATAATTACGGGACTCGCTCAGGGTCCCACAGCTTCTAGCAATTGTCTGAGGCTGGACTTGAAATCCACCTTCCTGACTCCAGGTTCAGTGCTCGATCCACTGCTCCCGAGCTGTCAATTATTCTTAACTCCATTTTATTATAAAAAAAAAAAAGGATTCAAGAAGACTGAACTGAATAACTTTTGTCTTTGTACACTCAGCATTGAGAAGTGTCTGACCCGTCAGCCGCTTTAATACATGGTCATTGATTGACTTAGGGACTTGCCTGAGATCTCAGAGTCAGCCAGGATCCAAGCCTAGATCCCAAATCAGCTTGGATTGTCCAGGTTTGGAGAGAATTGGACCACGGGCTTGTCTAAGGAAGCATCGATGGCATTGGGACTAGAAGCAAACATGTATTAGTGCCCGGAGAATTGGGTTTCCATCCTGACTCGCTGAACTCGGGGACTTTTCTGGTTGATTAATGAATTTTCTCCTTCACTAAGTCAAGGAAAGCCTGGCGTTGCTTTGCCCCTAGGCCTACACAGGGATGGTCCTAGTCTCCAGTCTGTCATCAGCCACAAGGATCCAGCCTTTTGAATCCAATACTCTGAAATTCCTCAGATACTAATCTCCTATCCTTCAATCTTCCCTTCAATTTAAACCTTCTCAGTTTCCAGGTTAATATCAAGCCCCTGGACTCTCATATTTTCTCAAACTATCAACCCCAGGCTAGAATGGAGTAGACCGCTCTCAGGAACATCAAGTTGTTCAAATAATCTGGCAAAAAGTGATGGAAGTTCAAACCGAAGTGGTAGGAACTGATGGACTAAGGAAGGAATAAGGAGCTGATCCCTTGGGTACATGGGATAAGAAGGGGGTAGGCAATGCTAGATTTAGAAAAAGAGGACTTGTATACAAATCTGGACCCTTCCATATTCTAATAAACACACAAGTCCTTTTGAAATTGGGAGGCACTCCCTAATTGGATTTCATTTCAGAATGCATCAGGCAGTTATGTTGGCTTTCTGTTTCTGTGCCTCTTCCCCAATGGAAACTTAACCTTTACCAATAACATCTCAGGGTTCTGATAGGTGAGTTCTTACCTGGCCTTGCTTCCAGCCAGGTCTTCCCTTCACTTCTTAGCCCTGGACCATCCTCCCCCGCTTTCTTTCCCAGTAAATACTCTATCTCCCTATTTACGTAACACCTTTCCCCTTGGACTGGAAGAGATTCCATCTCCCAGAACCTCCTTTCCTGGTCTGGGTCGCACATATCTATAGAATCTTGAGATTTGGAGCTAGAAGTCACCTTAAAGCTTATTTTACCCAACCTCCAGTTGACAGATGAAAAAAAAAAAAAACTTGATACCCAAAGTGGTGTGATTTGTCCACTGTCAGTAAACATCAGTGGAAGAATAGGATTCCAGGTCCTCTTATTTACAAAAAGCATGCATTTTACACTCTAAGCCCAGAGTCTTCTGCTCCTGTCTCAACACCCCTTAGTTTCTAGGTGCTTAATAAAAGCATTACTTGTCTTGCTTTCAAACTTTAATCAATGCCTTGGTCTGAAGCCAACTGACAAGGCTGGGCTTTACCTGCTGCACCTCTCATCTCCCCTTCAGATCTGTTGCTACTCCTTAAATATACACTAGTGGGCTTTTTTTAAAGGCAGATTTAAGGGAGGAGTTAATGTAGCAAAGGGCAGCCAGGCTATAAACCTCAGTGAGAATGTCTTTCTCAGATTTTTTCAAATGCTCCTTAAAAGATAAGATTTTGAGAGACAATGGGGAGAGATTAAGCATCTGTGGCTCTCAGATATGAAAATCTGAAGCAAATGGCCCTTCTCCCTGTTATTGTCAAAGATCTGTCTCTGAACCCATCCTCCCTTTAGCTGAGGTTCCTTGGGGTCCTGGTGGGTACCCTTTCTCATTAAAGGAAACAACTCTTCTCTAGCCTAAAGGTCTTGGGGGTTGCAAAAGTAAGGGCTGAAGGGACTTGATTTTAGCTGGAAACTACTGGGATAGATTTTTCCCCCAGCAGGATGTTTCTATTTTGCTCTCTAAAAGCATGCAAATTTCTTGCAAGGGAAGCAAGATTTATTTCTCATTAAAATATTTGTTCAAGGACCCAATTCAAGCAGCAGTGCCAGGCTCCTCTTCCCCTCACTCTTTGCTTCACATCAGAAAGAATGAGTCACCACTCTGGGCTTGGTGAGAGTTAAGGGAGAGAAAATAAACAGATGCCTCCAAGGGTATTGTTTTAATCAATTCATGAAGATACAGGGGGGAGGGGAAAGGAGGAGGCAGATCTGGAGTCTCCCAAGAGTTAGAGAAAATAGCAAGTTCAAAAATTGTATTTTATTATTACTTCCCTCTTCCCCAGTGTAGCCAGAGACCTATTTTCTAAGGGTTACTTAAGGAAAGGGGCAAGAAAAAGTATTTTCATTTGATTGTCAGCTTCTTGAGCACAGGGCTAGTCTCCATTTCCTCACCTTGTCCAACTTCATAGAGTTATGGCCATAATGGTGGACTCCGTATTCCACCGAGGGGTGCTGGAATGGCCAAATGACTAATTTAGAAAGGATCTTCTAGGCCATCTTTTCCCATTCTCTCATTATCTGAGCACAAGGTTCAAAAGGTAACAGAACCTTAGGAAGCTAATAAGGTTGCTGACTATAAAATGAGATTAAGGGTCATTGGAGAAGTACCTCCTTAAAAAAAAAGTCTTCCAGTGTCTCTGTTACTGTGGTAACTGTATCATGATCCTTTGATACCCTCATTCTTCTCTTTACCAAGATAACCATTCTGAATTCCTTCTCCACATGGCAGAATCTGACTAGACATTGATAAATTGTGGGATAAAACTGAAGGGGATTAAATGAAGTGAATAAAAAGGTAATTTATTAAACATTCACAATGCATTGCCATGCTAGGATTAAGCCCTGGGCATGCAAAGTCACAAAGCAAGACCGTCCTTGCCCTCCAAGAGCTTACACTGTGAGGGGAAGACGACATCCATGTTGAGGGGCCACATTTTAAGAAAGATGTTGTTCAACTGAACCCCCAAAAGGAGAGAGGACAATGCAGAAAAGGAAGGACTTTTAGTTCATGCTCTATGAGGATGTACTGAATAAATCAAACTCAGAGAAGAGAAAGCTTTGGGTACTATAAAAACGGACTTGGATTTTTTAAAAGGATTGACATAGGAAAAAGAATTTAGACTTGTTCAGTTTCATCCCAGTGGGCAAGAGGGTAAAGGGGCAAATATTCCTCAGGACCTGGGCAAATTTGGAACATACACACTCTCACACACCGACACCTCCCTCCACACACAAATATATACACACACTCAAATACACACATATTCACACCCCAACTCTTTCTTTCTTGAACAGTATACTAGAACATGTAGCTTGCTGATATAGATTTGAGAACCCCAGAACACACACCCACAAAGGGACTTTAATGGGGGTTCATCGAGGATCAGTTTTGCAATTGAAAAGAAGTATGGTGAAATTGACACAGAAGAGTCCAAGGATTCAAGACATTTGGGCTTTAATTCCAGTTGCATGATCTTGGGCAGATCACATGATCTCTTTCTGCCTCCGTTTTCTGATAAGAAAAACAAAAGGATTAAGCCAAATGACTCCTAATATCCTGTCCAGATCTTACTTTCTATATATCTATGACCAATTGTTCTGTGATTACCTTGTGAACAAATGAACCAGTCAGCCTCTTGACAGTAGTAGAATCTGTTTTCCTTTCCCTGCTAATTTGAGAC
Organism: Antechinus flavipes; assembly: GCF_016432865.1. Taxonomy (NCBI): domain Eukaryota; kingdom Metazoa; phylum Chordata; class Mammalia; order Dasyuromorphia; family Dasyuridae; genus Antechinus; species Antechinus flavipes. The sequence goes on along the minus strand of NC_067401.1, from coordinate 3,408,259 downwards.
CCAATTTCATCCTAAGATTGTATCCATTTTTAAAAAAAGGTAATCGATGCACTATGCAGTCAGAGATCTGCTGCAAGCTTTTATTTTATATGCATGTAATCTAATAATTAGTCAGCTAACTGCTCTCCATCTGCTTCTCTTGGTCTATGTGGTTCTAACAGTAAAAACGTCACCTGAAGAGTTCAATATCTTATATCCTAGAGAAAAATAATTCCATGTTTTTTAAGTTTATTAGAAAGTTTGAACTCCATTTTCTAGGATGAACTAATTCTTAATATTTTTGGTAAATCTTAATATTGAAATCATGCTCTCACCCTGTTTCAAATATAACTAATGCTACCTAAACAAAAACAAAGCCTGAGCTCATTATGCTCTGAGAAAGCTTAATTTGGGTCCTAGTGGCACCTTGCTACTGGGGGCCTGTAGTACAACTGTAACCTTAGCCACTTTTGTTGTAAAAACATATTCTTGCTTCCTCATAACTTCCTTCAAAATACTTCCCTGGGGAAGAACATGGTCATACTTCAAGAAAAGCTCGATATTTCAGAGCACCCCCCACTCCTCCTTTCTCCCCATCTTGTTTGTTAGTGACTTGCCTTGCATTTCGATAGAAGAAGCAAAGAGCACTTTTTCCCTGTGTCTAGCACGCTGTAAATGCCATGTCTGTTTAACAAATACAGATGGTTAGTTAGAGTATTTCTTCGGCTTAAACATTTTACCAAATGTGCTCATGAAGGCGCTGCATTTTATGCCTCTAGACTGCTCCCTGTTACCTTCGGCATTTTGTCTGAAATGATCTCTGGTTCTAGAGCTCTCATGACTGGCCTCATCTTACCTAGTACCTGTTGTGCTAGATAATCTTTGCTGTTCCTTGCCCAGGATCCTTCATCTGGCATCTCCAGCTTTCCCTCTGGCTCTTCCTTAAGTTGGAAATTCTCTTCACCTCTGAGCTTCCTTGGCTCCCTTCAAGTTTCAGTTAAAGTCCCACTTTCCCCAAGAAGCTCTTCTAGGTTCCTGGCAATTGCTTGCACTTTGTGCAAGTTTATCTCCAGTTTTCCCTGCCTACGTATTGTTTGTATGTAGTTGTTAGCAACTTCTATTCCCTATTAGACTGGGAGCTTCTTGATAACAAAAGCTGTTTTTAGCTCTTAGTACATAGGAGATACTTGATAAATGCTCACTGACTAGACTTTAAATCACCCGTCTGCCATTTTGCAAATGCATTCCTGTCACCAGAGTGGGGAATCAAGCAGGAGAAGGGATGAGGTTCAGGACAAAGCAAGTACCCCTAACTGGGCAAAATGTCAAAAGTGGGAGCTCTGGCAAAAGTGGGACAAGAAGTTGCTCTTAAGGACCAGTCTGGAAAATCATAGGAATGGAACATGAGAGCTGGAAAGGATGTTAGCTCCAAATGGTTTTTTGATACATGAAGAAACTGGGACCTGGAGAAATGAGATGACAGGAATTAAGTAGAAGAGCTGGGATTTGGACTCAGTTTCTATGACTTTTTGTTCTATGAAGCCTTACACATGTGTGTGAGTGCACCAGAGAGGGGACACATGAGGATGTGAGTGTTGTGAGCTAGGAGGGGTCTCCTGGGCTTGGAGCTTGTTTTAGTCTGGCTCCAGAGGGGAAGATGCGCATGAAGCCAACTGACTTGAGACTATTACCACATCAAAAAGCCCTTTCCCAAAAAGCAAGGCATTTCATTTTCCAAAAATTGTGGTGGTCAAGGTTCAGTTGATTCAGAATGGTTTGCCATTACCTACTTCAGCTCATCTTGCACATGAGGAAACTGAGGCAAACAGAATTAGGGTCATCCAGCTAAGAAGTACCTGGGTCCAGATTTAAACTCATGAAGAGGAGTCTCCCTAACTTCAGGCCCAGCATTCTATTTACTCTGTCACCCACCTGCCTTTGAATTGGAATTTTGCTGGTTATTTTTAAAGAAATGGTTTTGTGGTAAGTTTTTCCTTTCTTTAAGAAATGTGAGGATGAAGAAGTATGGAAGGCTAGTGCTGCATTGATATGAAATCATGGTTGCACCCAATTACCAAAGCATAAACCTTGCTCAAAAGAAAATTTATTATCATGGCTATTATCATAATCATCATCATGATATTTGCCGAAGTAATTTTAGAATATGCTGATAGCATTCCACCAAGGATAATAAAAGTTGACAATAGGTATCCAGAACTGGTGAATGTAACTACAGCTGATTTATATGGAGGAACCTATGAAATGGAAAAGGACAATGAGAGAGTGCCAATCCTGGAGTCAGAACAAGTCATCTTCCTAAATTCAAATATAGCCTCAGACACTTACTGTCTGTGTGACCCTGTCACTTCACTCTGTTTGCCTTAGTTTCCTCATATGCAAAAATGATTTGGAGAGGGAAATGGAAAATCATTCCAATGTCTATCCCAAGAAAACCCCAAAAGAGGTCACAAAGAGTTGGATATGGCCAAATAGCTACAAAAAATAAATGGTAATTATGCAAGAGTGGAATCCAAAACTCTACCCACTCCTGAATGATATACATATTGAGTCAACCAATAACATATAACCAAAGAAGCACTGGACCAACAACCAAGACATGTAAGTTTATTTCTAGAATTTTTAAAAATGATTTATGATAACAATTCAGGACCAATAGTAATTCAAGATCATAATTATGGAAGAGTTATCAGGAAGGAACCTGAACTCAATACACAATGAAAATTATGCAAGGAAAAAATAGAGACTGTATAATGCATCACTTTCGGTTGAAAAAAGTTAATACCAACTGAATAACTTTGAAACATGATCTAGAAGCTAGGATTATATATCAGAGGATAATTAGTTTTCATAAGCAAAACATATCACCAATCTTTTGACTGCAAATAAAGATGATAAAATATCCTAAAAGTAAATAAATAGTCAGAATTGTTCATAATTAAATATAATATTGATGCATAAAATTTTAAGGATAGTTTTTTTTAGCCATGTAGCCATGACAATTGCTTTTATTCTGCAAGATACATGAAATGAAAGGATCTCAAAATATAGAGACCTCACCAAAGAAATAAAAACTGTGATGGAATGGGATGACATAAATGTTGGTCATATTGACCTGTTACCTGAGATGTTCCCAGAATGCTTTTGGTGATTCTACAAAAAGTGACTTTATTTCCTAATACTTTTATACAATTGCAAAAAAAAAAATCATGTTATTGACCTATGCAGTAGTATCCATCTGCATATATGTGTGTGTGTGTGTATAATATATATATATATATATACACACATATATATATTTAATATAAAAAATAAGACGATCACTTGTCATAGTTAAATCACTTTTCTTTTAACTCTGTCTCTGAAAAGGATAATTCAGAAGATGGTGAAAAGGGCTGCTAGAGGCAGGTAACATTATTATCCTCACTTTGCAGATGATTAGCCTCAGAGACATGCTCTGTGAGAATATAGCTAAGAGATCTGAGGTGGAATCTGAAAGCAGGATCTTCCTGACTCCAAGACCAGCCCCTTCCTCATAGATCACCAGCTTAAAGGCTGTTAAATGGAGTCAGAAGTGGTGCAGTGAGCAGTGATGGGTTAGGAGGCAGAAAAACCTGTGTTAAATTACATGCTCAATCTTGCTTTTCGTATTCCTTACTATGAGACTTCACTTCACTTCTCTGAGTGTCAATCTCTTCATTCACAAAATGGGGAAATAATATTTCTAGTCTCTACTTCTCGGAGCTGTTGTTGTGGGGCCCAAAGGAGAAAATATCTGTAAAGTTTGTCATATACACTGAAGTGTTCTGTGCTGGTGAAAGGGATAGAAGACTGAGCCTGGAAGACTCATCTTCCTGACTTCAAATCTGGCCTCAGATATGTACTAGCTGTATGACTCTGGGCAAGTCATTCAACCCTGTCTGTCTCAGTTTTCTCATCTATAAAATAAGCAGGAAAACCAAATGGCAAACCACTCCAGTGTCTTTACCAAGAAAACCCCAACTGGATCATGAAAAGTTGGACATGATTGCAATGATTGAACAATAGCAACATCCAACGTGCTTGACAGATGATATTAATTTAGTACAGCAGGGTCATTTTTCTTGGGACCTAGCTGATGTTCAAGTTGTAATTAGAGAGAGGTTATCGTCCTGAATTTTGGAGTGAGAGCCCCATGACAGAGGTTATAACAACAAAAAAACAACAAAAACTAGTAACTAGTATTTCTATGGAGCTTTAGATTTGGAAAATGCTTTGCATATCTCACCTTATTTGAACCCTGTGAAATATGCACTATTATAATTTCCATTTTATAGAAAAGGAAACTGAGGCTGAGAATAGTTAAGTGACTTTGTCCAAGGTCACTCAAATGGTACATGTCTGGATCAGAATTTGAATTCGGGTCTTTCAGATTCCAGGTCCAATGCTCTATGCACTTTGACTGCCACTGTTAAGAGCTCAGATTTGTCCTGGCTGTACTTGAGGAGCCTTAGGTAAGATCACTTGGAACCTCGGGTTCTTTACTCATAAAAGAAAGGCTCTCCCCATTAAATGTTCAAGGTCCCTCCTCAGTTTCTTCATCTGCAACATGAGGGGCTTAGACCATATGACAACCCTCCCCACCCCAGCTCAGATCTAAAAGCTTTTAAGGTGGTTTCCTGCCTTTCAGGCAGCATGAGGTGAGAACTGCTCAGGGCCCTCACATTCATTTTAGGCCAATTGACCCTTGCATGTGGCTGGGTGGTGCCCCTTTTACTTCCATTGTTCCACAACAAGAGGCATTCTTGATAGGAACCAGACCCCTGAGCTGCTAGAGTACTTAGGGCTCTAAATATTTGCTTGTGAGTTTGGCCTATCAGCCAAGTGAAAAACCAGGTCACTTGTTTGGTCCTTTTGGGGGGGTACCCCCCTTCACACACATCCTTTCAAGTCTTGCCAGGGATTTTACAAGTGAGGCCCAAAAGGAGGGGGAGGAGAGAGGCAGCCTGAAGAGACAATTCTTGGCTTCGGTCATGGAGATCGGAAAGCTTTTTAAAACACATTATGCTTGTCCTTGGGTCCTCTTGGCAATGGCTTTCTCGTCCAAAACCGCCTGTGCCAAAGTTTGGGACCACTTGACCTCTGTTAGTTTATGTACTCTTAGCAATGAGGGTTCAGACTGACTCAGCGGGACACTGAAAACCACCTTGGCGTGGGAGAGTGGAAATATGCACCATGAATGAACCAATTAAAGGAAGAGAAAACCTTCTAACACTCAGAAGTGCCCCCAAATAGTGAGGTAACTTTGGAAGATCAAAGCTTCCCCCTCCTTGGAGGTATTCCATCGAAGTCTTCGGGGAGCGCTTTGTCAGGTTATTGTGTTGGGGACATTGTTGAAGTCCTGGTTGGACTGCATGCTTCTGAGATCCCCTCCAATTCAGTGATTCTATGATTCAAGTATCGAGGATGTGAAATTTCCTGACGGCCTAAGAGGTCTAACGCTTGCCTCCCTGTTTTTTTTTTCTAACCACCAGGCCATTAAAATTTACAGCTGCCTCCGGGAATGGGAGAAGCAGAGTGGTCATGAATTCATTTACTTCATCCAAGCAATATTAGGCAGGAAAGGAAGGAGGGGGAGGAGAAGGAGGAGGTAGTGAGGGGAGAAAGATAAGTGGGAAGGGGGTGCCGCTGGCAGGCCCGGGTCATGGCGAGACCTAGACTATTTACACTATTTGTGTGCAATTTATGGAAGTTGTCTCTCTCCTGAAGAAAGTGAGCTTTAGAAGAGGAACCATGTTTATGGTTTTCTTTGTGTCCCCACTGCTTGTCTGAGCAATAGGAAGCCCTTGCTGACCAGCAGACAGTACCTGCCATGACACACAGGACTCACAGAAGACAAAATTGGTATCTGGCTTAAGGTTGTGATACATTTTCTTTGAGGTCTACAGCTCTCCCTCTACCTTCTTATGGAGAAGAGAGATGGGGAACAAAAATGATAGTGGGAGCTTTTACTGGGTCCTGTTCAGCTTTCAGACTCTCTGACTGCCCTAAAGCTTCCTGCAGGCAGCAGAACTGATTATTCTGATTTTGAGTTTGGTATAATAACTTGCTCACACCTCTCCAAAGCACTTCAAAGTACACAAAGTTTTGGTTGTTGTAGTTTCATCACAACTATCCTGTGAGAATACCAAGAAAAGTCCATGATCCTCACTTTCCAAATGAGGAAATTGTGACCCACACAGGTAGAGATATTTCCTTGTAGCTACACAGCTATAACCACTGCCATCGGCCTTTGGACATACTATCTTTATATCCTCAGAGAAATAACTGCCTTCCTGTCTTCCTGCCCATCTGCCCAATGGAGAATAAGGCACAGGTGATCTCAATGGAGACCACTTTCTCTTCATATCTCCATATTGTTTCCATGCTAGGTTCAGATCAGGGTGGGACTAGGAAATTCATTTCTCACTAATTCAATCTCCTGGATTTGAGCTCCCATCATCCTTTCCCTCTCTTTCCCATCTCCCCTGGAAGAGCTCCTGATTAAAGAGATTGCACCAGCTTTGGTCCTCACATCTAATCAGTACCCTCAGATTCTTCTATCCCTCTGATCAGAGGCCTGGAGGCTGGAGCAAAATTCTCTTCCCAGAGCCTCCCTTTGTAGAGATCTGAGGCCCAAGCAAAAGTCATATTTCTCACCAGCTGCTCTTCCATCATCAAGGAAACTAATCATCAGGAAAAAAAGCAAAAAAAGAGAGGAAAGAAAAAAAAAAAGAAGAGGAGCTTAAAGGAGAATAAATAAAAAAGGGTGAAGGAAAAGAAACTAAAGAACCCCCCAAATCATTGCACCACATGCTATCAAGCACAAGGAAAGACACCCACCAGCAAAAAAAATGGCAGAAAGGAATGACAGTGAAGACTTGCCTTTGCAACTTTCTTGTTTGGGGACCAGGGTAGGGATGGGGTGAAAGAGAAGGCAACTGGATTAAGGATTAGTCTCAACCACAGAAAAGTTCAGAATTGGGTCATCGAGAGCCTCAGTTTTGCCAGATTGTCACGGCCGACAGGAAGCAAATTAGCAAGTAAACAGTTTGTGTGTGTGAGCTGAGCACCATCTCCACGTCCAAATATTTCCTGGAAGGGCAGGCCAGGGAACTAATCAATGCATACATCCAGAAAGCATGACGGGGGCTAAGGTTCACAGCTTCCACTTTATACTGCAGATTCATGGCCAAGATCATCCTAGACAACTCCAGAGTGATAGAGGGACTCAGAACAGATTACCCATTATTCCCATTCTCTTCTTTTGCAAACAAAAAAATCCGCCTCCCTCTGAAAGCCCCTTCTCTCCTTGTCAATGAATTTAAGGCCATCAGAAAGCAAATTCTAATGTACCTTTCAAACCTTATCTCAAAACATCCCCCTCCATAATTTGAATATCCCTGTCAAGCAGAGCTATTTCTTCCTGAATTAGAGATTCCATCTTCTGCCTCCACACAATTGTCCAAACTGTCCATTGCCCTTGGAAATTATTCAGATCCTCTATTCCTTGGAAAACTGGCTTCCTCCAAAGTTCAGTTCAGGACTGAGGAAGTAAATCAAGAAAAGAAAATAGAGGGGCCCAGGAAAATACCTCAGGGGTGTTTCTACACTTTGTGGGCATGAATGATGATCCCCCAAAGGAGACTGACCAAGAGTAGCTGGGCCTGTAGGTGGAACCAGGTGGGTGGGAGTCCATAAGCACTCCTTCTATAGGAAAAAAGGGCTTCTCTATGGCTTTCTCAGTATCATGGAATAATGGCAATAGAAGAGACTCGATCTGCTCTTCAACTCATTCAGATCAATCAAGATTTATTGAATCTCCAAATGTGCCAGGCACTGTGTTTAGTGGGCACATTAAGGTAAAGACAAAGGTATTTCTATCCATCTGATACTGGCCCTATCTCTAAGTATTTTTTCAATTTCATGGGCACTTATCTAGCAACTAGGTTGTTTATCTCGGTGCCCCCACTCTCACCATAAGACTCATCCTGTGACCTTTCTACTTACATATTTATGTTCTGACGTGACTTTTTTAAAAAAAATTTCATTTCTTCAAGAGGTAGAGCTAAGATGGAGCATTATGGGCAGCCACCTAGCTGACCAACATTCATATGTCACCCTCTCCCTTCCAAAAAATTTAAAAATAATGCTTCAAATCAAATTTTAGAAGAGCAGAAGCAACAAAAAATAGGGGAAAGATTTTTTTCTGGCTTAAGAAAACTTCAGCAGGAAGCAGGAAAAAACTGATGCCAGAAGGGAGGTCCAGAAGAGGTCTGTCCAGAGTCTACAGAACTGGGGCCAATGGCAGTCACAATAGCAGCAGTTTCAGGAGCTCTTAGCCGAGAGATGCTGAGAGGGTGAGAATGGCCAGAGATAACTGGGAACTCTTTTCTGGCACCGGGTAGAAGATGACACTGATTGGCAATTTTCTTGCCCATATTCTGTTCTGGGGTCACAGTTCCAAGGTAGAGAGGAGTGCTGCTGGTTAGTGACAAGAGAGTAGAGGCCCTGGTCACAGCAAGCAAAGCAGAGAGTCTTTGGGTTCACTCATTGTGTTGGACTATAAACACAAAAGCTACTTGACCTTTAAATCTAAATGGCCCTGGCTTTCAATGAATGGCCAATAATAGTCCTCATCCCGACCTCTGTGGCTCATAGTTTGTTTTAATGGCTACGAATGAGCGTTATCTCTGAAAACAGCAGCACACACACATACACAACACACACAACCCTGAAGCTCAGGACAATAGAGCCCCAATTTAGCATAGAATTAAAAATAAAAAGAAAATAGACTTAAAAATGAGCAAACATCAGAAAAAAAAAAATCCTGACTACTGTGGTGACAGGGAAGATCAAAACAAACTCAGTAGAAGACAGCAAAATCAAAGCTCCCACATTCAAAACTTCAGAGAAAAATATAAAGTGACCCCAGGTAATGGAAGAGCTCAACAAGGATTTTAAAAATCAATAAGAGAGGTAGAAGAAAAATTGGGAAAAGAAATGAGAGTGATGTAAGAAAATCGTGAAAAAGTGTCAACAGCTTGTTAAATGAGGTACAAGAAATATATTGAAGAAAACAACTTTAAAAGAATAATAGACCAAATGGTAAAAGAGGCACAAAAGTCCAATGGAGAGAGGAATACTTTGAAAAATGGAATTGGCCAAATGGAAAATAGAGGTACAAAAATCTACTGAAAAAAAGAATTCTTTAAAAAGCAGAATTGGCCAAATGGGAGGAAAGCTACAAAAGCTTGCTGACAAAAATAATTCCTTAAAAATTAAAATTGATAGAACTATGCTCAAAGGACTATCAAATTGTGCATATCCTTTGATCCAGCAGTGTCTTTACTGGGTCTGTATCCTAAAGAGATCATAAAAAAAGGAAAAAAAATTACATGTGCAAAAATGTTTGTAGCAGTCCTTTTTGTAGTCTCAAGGACCTAGAAGTGGATTCCCTTCAGGTGGGTAATGTCTGAAAAAGTTATGGTACATGAATGTAATGGAATATAATTATTATATAACAAATAATCAGCAGGATGATTTCAAAAAAACCTGAAGAGACTTACATGAACTGTTGTTAAATGAAGTGAATAGAATCAAGAGAATATTGTACACAGTGGGAACGAAATTATATGATGATCAACTCTGATGGATTTGACTCTTTTCAACAACAAGGTGATTCAGGCCAGTTCCAATAAACTTGTGATGGAGAGAGCTATCTCCATCCCAGAAAAAAGGGACTGAATGTGAATCATGACATACTATTTACACCATTTTTGTTGTTGTTTGCTTGCTTGCTTCTTTCTTTCCCATTTTTTTCCTTTTTGAACTGTCTTTTTTCCCCTCATCTTATCAGCATGATAAATGTGGAAATATGTATAGAAGGATTGCATATGTTTAACATAGTTTGGATTGCTTGCTATCTAGGGAAAAGGGTAGGGAGAAAGGAGAAAGAAAAACTTGGAAGACAGGGTTTTGTAAGTGTGAATGCTGAAAACTACATTTACATATATTAAAAAATAAAACTATTATAAAAAATTAAAATTGAGCAAGTGGAAGCTAATGGCTTTGTGAGGTATCAAGAAAGAATAAAACAAAATCAAAAGAATGAAAAATAAAAGAAAATAAGAAGTATTTCATTGGGAAAAATATTTCAACTCACATGTAAAACAATGGATATGAAAAAATTAAGAATTATTGGATTATCTGAAATTCATGATCAAAGAAAAGAGCTTATCTTTCTAGAAATTATTAAAGAAAACTACATTGATATTCTAGAACCATTAGGTAAAATAAAAATTGAACAAATCCCCCAAATACCTCCAAAAAGATATTCCAAAATGAAAACTTCAAGAAATATTATAGCCTCATTACAGTATCAAGGAGAAAAATACTGTAAGCAGTCAGAAATATCATGGATCTATAATCAGGATAATATAAGATTTGGCAGTTTCTACATTAACGCTTTGGAGGGGTTGGAACATAACATTCTTGAGGACAAAAGAGCTAAGATTGCAACCAACAATCACCTACTCAGAAGTTTAATGTAATAGATTATGTAACATGTATAATCATATTATGTATAATACATAAAAATGTATATATGCTACCTATTATACATCTGTATATATATTTAAAAATAAAATAATACTCAGAATATAATATAATCATTCAAGAAGGGAAAATGAACACAACAAAATAGAGGACTTTCAAATATTCCTGATCAAAAATCCTGAATTGAATAGAAAATTTGACCTTCAAGTACAAGACTCTAGGGAAACATAAAAAGGTAAATAAGAAAGAGAAATCATAACTAATTCAATAAACAATTTATTCTTCTACATAGGGAAATGGTACTTGTGACTCCTAAAACCTTTCTCATTATTAGGGTAGTTAGAAGGCATATATTTTTTTTAATAGCTTTTTATTGATAGAACCCATACCAGGGTAATTTTTTACAGCATTATCCCTTGCACTCACTTCTGTTCCGATTTTTCCCCTTCCTCCCTCCACCCCCTCCCCCAGATGGCAAGCAGTCCTTTACATGTTGAATAGGTTACAGTATATCCTAGATACAATATATGTGTGCAGAACTGAACAGTTTTCTTGTTGCACAGGGAGAATTGAGTTCAGAAGATATAAATAACCCGGGAAGAAAAACAAAAATGCAAGCAATTTATATTCATTTCCCAGTGTTCTTTCTTTGGGTGTAGCTGCTTCTGTCCATCTTTGATCTATTGAAACTGAATTAGCTCTCTTTATCGAAGAGATCCACTTCCATCAGAATACAGTATCATTGTTGAGGTATATAATGATCTCCTGGTTCTGCTCATTTCACTCAGCATCAGTTCCTGTAAGTCTCGCCAGTCCTCTCTGTATTCATCCTGCTGGTCATTCCTTACAGAACAATAATATTCCGTAACGTTCATATACCACAATTTACTCAACCATTCTCCAATTGATGGGCATCCATTCATTTTCCAGCTTCTAGCCACTACAGACAGGGCTGCCACAAACATTTTGGCACATACAGGTCCCTTTCCCTTCTTTAGTATCTCTTTGGGAAATAAGCCCAGTAGAAACACTGCTGGATCAAAGGGGATGCACAGTTTGATAACTTTCTGAGCCTAGTTCCAAATTGCTCTCCAGAATGACTGGATGTGTTCACAATTCCACCAACAATGTATCAGTGTCCCTGTTTTCTCACATCCCCTCCAACATTCCACATTATTTTTCCCTGTCACTCTAGCCAATCTGACAGGTGTGTAGTGATATCTCAGAGTTGTCTTAATTTGCATTTCTCTGATTAATAATGATTTGGAGCATATTTTCATATGTCTATAAATAGTTTCAATTTCTTCATCTGAGAATTGTCTGTTCACATCCTTTGACCATTTATCAATTGGAGAATGGCTTGATTTCTTATAAATTAGAGTCAATTCTCTATATATTTTGGAAATGAGGCTTTTATCAGAATCTTTGATTGTAAAAATGCTTTCCCAGTTTATTGTTTCAGAAGGCATATACTTAAGAAAGTATGTGTGTGAGTTGAATATGATGGGGTGATAACTACAAAAATAAAATTAAGGGGTAAGAAAGAAGAATGCACTGGGAAAAGGGGAAAGGAAGAGGAAGAATGAGAGAAATTTTCTGACATAAAAGAGGTACAAAAGAGATTTTATAGTGGAGGATAAGATGGCAGAAGTGGAGAGGGGAGCACATGTATTTTACTTTCACTGGCAGTGACTTCTCAAGTGAATGACATCTATACTCAGTTGGGTATAGAAGTTTGTCTTACTCTATAGGAAAGTGGAGTGCAAGGGGAACTGATCAAAGGGAAGGCAGATTGAGGATGATAAACATCAAAAGCAAAAGACTTTTGAGAATGGACAGAATAAAAGGAGAAAGAAAATAAATAGGAGGAAATTAGGACAGAGAGAAATATATAGTTAGTCATCATTATTGTAAAAAATATATACTGTTTTACCAATAAATTAATTCCTCATTTCTCAAATATATAAAAGAGTCAAATTTATATTTGTCCAATTTACATTTTTTCTTTGAAGCTTTGTTTGTAACTATTCTCACATTGTTGTCATCTTCCAAGTTTGTGTCTTGGTCTTTCTCAGAATAAAAGCAGATTTTATCAAGTTCTTCTTTTGCAGCTTACTCATTTTTCCAATCTCTTTCTTGACTTTGAACTCTATGTTAAAATTTGGCTCTGTTCACCTGGGGTTGGAGAAGCACTGTCTCTAGCTTTGGACTTTTTCATGCTGCTATTTCACTGCTAATTCTGAGAGTGAATGTTTTTGGTCCTTCTAAGAGGATGTGTTCCAGGGAGAAGTGTGGTCATTGCTCTCTTACTCTGTGCTCTGGCCTTTATCCAGAAAAGATCCCTGATCCCTTGCAGCTGCAACAACTAATACTCATCTCTGCCCTGGAATTTTGCCTTCGTGACCAATTGGAAGCACTTGTTTTTGTCCTGGAACTATGACCAAAAACTGCAACAGGATTTTGAACCCATGTCAACTCCAGGTTCACTATAATCTGAGCAGTTGTTTGACCCCCTTCCCATCTCTGGGTTGAGAGCTTCCAAAGCTCAACTGCTATCTAGCCTTCATCACTGAATGGGTGCAGATTTGGGCAAAAAGGAACCTCTTGAAGACTTTAGTTAAAAAAGGCCAAAATCTCCCCTTTCAGCCAGGGTCATCTCCAGTCATCTTGATCTATATTTTTCCACTGGATTCGGCTGGCTCCGTAGGGGAAAGTGAGGTAGGTAACCTTGCACAACCCTCCCTCACTTAAGTACAATTTACTTACCTATCATGGCATCACTTCCCTGATGTCATGGTCCCCTTACAGAACAAAGAACAAACAAACTCCAGGAATAAAAAAAAGCTTAACTTCTTGTTTTGGCTTTTTAATCTCTTCACAAGCTGGCCCTGCCTGTTCTATTTTTCTTTTTTTTTTAAATTTACTTCCATATATTCTATGGTCTGGCCACATTGTCCTACTGGTTGTTCCTTGTAATCTGTACAATATTTTATCACCTATCTCTGTCCCATTGCAAAAACTACAATTCCCCAAAACCTGGAAGTCAATGGCTCCATCTCTTAGAATTCCTGGATTCCTCCACAACTCATCTCAAGGGCAGGAGGAAAGGTCTTTCCTGGGCTTCCCAACCACTACAGAACTGGTTTTCCATCTTCTTTCTATGTATCAAATATAGGCATAGTACTGCTGTCTCCTCTGCTAGAATTCGATCTGCAGGGCAGAGTCTGTCTTTGTTTTTGCAATTTTTTTGTGATGAGATCATCACTTAACATAGAGCCTGAAACATTATAAAGGTATTTATTGATATAAGGTGAATGAATGTAGGCTCCTGGAAAGCATTGTGAGCCAGTAGAAAGTTCCAGGGTAAGAAAGAGAATGTTGGTTGTCCTTCTAAGTATATTACAGAAGGAATTCTTGTTCAGGCATGAAGTTGAACCAGTAGGAACATCAGGATGTCCTTTACAACACAGATATATCATGTTATTCTATCTGAAGATATTAGAGAAACAGATAATGTTTTCATTCCTATGGCATGGTGTTCCCAAATGCTACCATCCTCTTATATTGAACTGGAAGGCAGTTGAATTATGGGCCTTCATGGCCCCAAGTCTGGAGCCGTTGCCGCTAGATAATGCTGTACCACAAAGTCATATGAGTATCAGCCGAAATACTTAGAGGACTTTAGTTTGAAGAAGGGAAGTCTCAAGTCAGGGTGGTGAGAAGTGGAGTCCAGAAGTTTGCCAGCTATCTTCAAGCATTTGAAGGATTATCTTATGGAAGAGAGACTACCCTTGTTCTCCTTGGCTCTAGAAAGCAAATCTAGGATAAATAAATACCAGCTGCAAAGAAACATATTTCAGTTTTAGAGTTAGGGTTAATTCCAAGTTCATGGGGCCATCTTGGAAGTTAGTGACCTGTCCATTTGAAGAATTTAAAACAAAAGCTTGTCACAGGGGGTATTCCCATCTGGGCTCAGGTTTGAATAGATGGCCACCTAATTCTCTTGTTTGGTATCAGACATTACCCATAAAATGATGATTTTCCAAGATTCCTTTTGGCAATTTTTTGCTACATGTGGAGAAAATCCCATAAAGCAAGGGAAGAATTGAAACAAAATCATAATGTTTCAATCTCTTCTCCCCCTACCCCAAGAAGCTGCTGCCTATCTGACTCTGTCAGGGTCAGTTTGGGCTTATAAAATACAGGCACAGATGTCTATCCAGTTCTGCTATAGTCTGAAAGGGGTATCTTCAGGGCCATCCTTCAGACCCCTGAAGAGCTGGCAGGTGGTAATCACAAACCTTTATTTTATTTCCTTTATTCCCTCACAAAGGACTGAGGAGAAAGAATGAATGAGATGATTAGAATATGGAGTGAAAGATATTTAAAGAGGACTGAAATGAATTCTTCTTCCTTCCTTTTGCATGACTAAACACAACTTGTAACTAAAATCTTTATTTTTCCCACCCCCATTTTCTTCCTTTTTTTTCTTTTTTTCTTTTTTTTTTGGTGGGGGGGGTCTCTAATAATTAAATTTTACTTGATGCGACATAGGGTCAGCAAAAGAGAAAACTCCAAACTTGGTTGTGACCTTTTAATAAAATAAACTTGAGTACTGTTCAGGGTCTGATTAGAAATGGCATTTTTTTAGTTTAAAAATATATAATGTAACCAGAAGTTGAATAGATCCACTCAAAGCTATCCTTCCTGCTTCTTATTATCTATGTGCAAATGACTCAGGGACTAGGGGGTTTGGAACTTTTGAGAGTAATCCTTTATTGGTCACTGGTCAAAGTGGTCAATAATTGAATTGTCACTCTATAAATCTTTGCCAAGGGACTATACCCATTAATCTCCTTTTCCTTGGAATCTCTATGTAACAAGTTGTTTTTCCATGACAGATATTTCAAGGGGCTTCCCTTCTCTCTACTTCCACAAAAAATAAATACATGTACTGTAACATCTGGGTTCTCTGCCTCTGCTAGCTTGGGTCCAAGGTTGCCCCTTCTGGTTTCACTTTTTAATTGAACTTAGGCAAATGAATACCAATATTTAGGTGGACACATTTAGGCTTAGTTAATACCTAGAACTTCCAGAGATTTGACATTCTGGGGTCTTTGAGGGGAAGGGTAGACTGTTGGCAAGGAAAGGAGTCCTCAACACCTAGTTCATCTTTCTAGGACAAAATGGTCACTGCTATGAGAATAAACCCAATCCAAGGCCTGGAAAGTCAAAAGACTTCTGCTGTAAGAGAAAGCGTACAAAGCCCAAGTCAAATGCAGAAATCCAACAAATTGCTTTATAGTTTGTTGAAATTTAAGTATTTCAGTTGATTTTTCTACTTGCTTAAATTTAATTCTGTCAAATGTGTTCTGAGGATTCTGCATTTAGCATTTCTTTTGGGTAGGAAACAAGTAGCTGTCCCCTACATGATTTATATTGCTTACTGAGTGTCTTTCAATTCTTCCAATTTGGAAGGGTCCAAGACATGAGCCAAAATCTAAAGTAAAATTAAATTTCCCTCACATTTTTGAGTTGATGAAGTACTGAATTTGAAGATGTGAGGCAAGGGACCTTTACCTCTTCCATTAGACACTAGGCACCCCACTTCACTCTTTACTGAGTAAGATCCCACAACAATGGATCCATTGCAGAAGGCTTCCTAAGCGGACAAGAGAGAGGGGCAAGTACCCAGGCTCCCTGAAACTAACAGCAGTTATTTTTGTCAAATTAACATTGTGCATCGATGTAAACAACTCATCTTGACCAATAAGGACCATTTATTTCCTTTTCTCACTCCTGACTCCCTTGGATCTGTGCAGGGGAGTCAGGAGTGAGAAAAGGAGTACCGAAATATACCTATGTTTGGTGTTCAGGTGCTGTGCCAGGACCAGGAAGCAGATTACCTGCAGTCCTGGTCAAAGGGGACTTCATTGTTTGCATGTTTCCAATTAGAATTCCTTTCCTAATGGAAGTTGGCATTTTCCCAGTGTCTTTGTCTGTGAGCTCTATTTATTTGAAGAGCAGCTTATTTCTAGGCACTACTCCTCTTCTCAAGAGACAGGACAAGACTGTCTTTTCCATCAGTCCAGTTAACTGGCTGATTTTTTTTCAAGTAAAAACACTGGAATTGGGTGGATTAAATTCCACTAATTAACAGGAATGACTGTAAAGAAAAGTATGCTCTCTGTACTTGGCAATATTCATGACAGCCCACAGGAAAAGGAGACCTCCCTCTAAGTTCTGCCATTCTGTCAGCATGCAAATGAACACACACACACACACACACACACACACACACACACACACAGACACCACTCATTCTCTGTCTCTTCTTTTAATAAAGTAAGAACATTTTAAACATTTATTTAACTGTTTGGGTCTGGGTTCAGAATGGACCCAAAACATAAATTTCCAGAAACTTGATTTTTTAAAAATAGTGCCCCTTTGATCATGATTCAACACTTTTGGTGAATTTAAAATCTCCTTTGTATTTTAAAAGTATCCCCTAAATTATTCTTTCTTAATATTGAAGATCCATACTATTTCTTTATTTCCACTTTCTTGTTCTAACTAATATGTCATATGTAAAAATGCCTAAAAGAATGAGAATTTTCTACACACAATGTGCCTTCATTGAAGGACTCTACTTCAATAAAATAGTGATTAAAAAGCCCAAAGAGTTCATCCCCAAATCCTAGGCCAATAGTCAAAGACTTCAGCAGTCATAAAACAGTTATTCAATCACTGACATCAACCAACTTGAACAATGTTCACAGGTCTGAAAAGAATTGACAGCAATTGTGGCTAAGCTACTACCAGGATATTTTGAAAGATTGTTCAGAAAGGGAGTGTTGGCAAGGAATTAGAAAAGGAAAAATGTCAGCCCACCATTGGAAATGGCTAAGAAAATGGAATCTGGAAACTATAAGTCAGTGACTTTGACTGTAGTTCCTCACAGTATTCTAAAGTACATTGTTAAAAGTTTTTTAAGCTTTTTTTTTAAGTTCAGGTTTTTATTATTGAATTCTTAATGATTTTATGAGGAAATAAGCACTAATGTTTGTGAAGATTGAGAAAGAAAAGCAAGAAAAACAAAGAGCCATCATGGACACATCAAGAAGACAATAAGCTATACAAATCTTATATCTTTTCTCAGCAGAGTTACTAAGTGGGCATGTTAGCAGAATACTGCAGATAGAATTTACCTAGATATTAGCATGGCATTTTTGAATATCATGTCATTCGTGAAGAAAAGAGCAAAACATCTGGGTTAATGATTGAAGTTAGTCACAAGATTTTCCTTAGCATCTAAATTTATTCTGGGCATTTTATAGAGCATTCTGGGAATTCTGCAGAGAGAGCCCTGCAAAGGGCTAAAAATGAAGCCAGACTCAAAAAGACAGTCTCTATTCTTGAGTTCAGAGTCTAAGAAAAGAGATAAGATGTAAACAATTGTGCACAAACAAGTTATAGATGGTAAATTGGTGATTATCTCAGAGGGAAGGCACTAAGATTCTTATAGAAGGTAAAGTTTTAGCTGGGACTTGAAGGAAACCAGGGAATGTGGGAATGGCAGAGGAAGGAGAGTATTCCAGCATGGGGGAGCCCAGTACAAATGTCCCAAGTTTGAAGATGGAGTGTCTTTTGTGAAGTCACTTTTATAGATCACAGAATATATGGAGGTAAAGGAGCTGTAAGAATACTAGAAAGAGGCAGGCAAAGCAAGTGGATCAGAACTGCTTGACTGACTACACTTCTCCCTTTCCCCCAAACAAATTGTTTTTCTTTTTTTTTAATCAGGTTTTATCATGTGTAACATTTTAAATCTGCATCCTATCTCTTTATCCAAGTCATTGAGAAAAATGTCAGGAGAGCCAAAGGCCAAGCACATGTTTCTAGGATACCCATTGTTTATTTCCTTCCAAATTGTCCTAGTCTTTAAAAGCAGCTCTAGGAGTTGGAGTTTCACAAAAGAAGAAAACAAATAGACATAAGACAATAAAACAATAGGTCTTTATTAGCATGAGGTTGAACTCACAAAGGAAAAAATTAATACTTAAATGAAATTCCCTAATGAAGGAGCAAGACAGCTATTATCGGGGAAGGTACAATTGGGATTATGGTTGAGTATTACTTGGACTTTTCTTTGGGACCACAATCAGATGAAAAGGTGGAGTGGGGGAGTTAGCTTTTGACCTTCTGACATAATAGTTTAGGGAGAAGGAAAATCAGGCAAGAAAATGGGGTTTGCCTTGTGTCCAGAGCAATCCCAGTATCCAAAGAGTGATCTTTCCAGGTCTCTCAAAAGAGATTCCTTGAAGAAACTTACATGAACTGATGCTGAGTGAAATGAGCAGGACCAGGAGATCATTATATACTTCAACAACAATACTACATGATGATCAATTCTGATAAACATGGCTCTCTTCAACAATGAGATCAACCAAACCAGTTCCATTTGTTCAATAATGAATAGAACCTGCTACACCCAGTGAAAGAACTCTGGGAAATGAGTGTGAACCACTACATAGCACTTCTACTCCCTCTGTTTTTATCTGCTTGCATTTTTGATTTCCTTCTCAGGTTAATTTTACCTTATTTCAAAGTCCGATTCTTCTTGTGCAGCAAAATAACTGTGTGGATATGTATACATATATGGTATTTAATATATACTTTAATATATTTAACATGTATTGGTCTACCTGCCATTTGGGGGAAGAGGTAGGGGGAAGGAGAGAAAAAGTTGGAACAGAAGGTTTTGTAAGGGTCAATGCTAAAAAATTACCCATGCATATATCTTGTAAATAAAAAGCTATAATAAAAAAGTATATAGATAGATAGATAGATAGATTCCTTGAGACTATCAAACAGGCTAATCAATACATCAAGTCATAAATTTAGAGCTAGAAGTGATATAAGATGCCATCAAGTCCAGCTTCTTCATTTAACTGATGAAGAAACAGAAGTATCAAAAAGCAAAATGATTTGACCATAGCCCTACAGCTAGACTAAGTGCAAGGGATGATTTATGTCCAGGTCTTCCTGACTCTAAGTCTAGTATCTAACAACTAGTGATAATCAGTAACCAACTTATCTTTTGATACAGTCACATTTGACTAGCTATGGTTCATTGGTCAGTAAAATCCATATTTTTATTTACTATTTAATCATAGAAAAGTTCAAATTACCTCATGAACAATCTTTTGCTAGACCTCTGAATAGGGTCTGATTGGGACCAAGAAACCATTTAGCTTATTGAACATGATTTGAAATTTCTTGATCATGTATACTTTCCATTCTGTATTTTTTGCAAGTCATCTTCCCCATTAGATTGTGCTTTCTTCAAAGGCAAAAATTGTCTTTGGCCTCTTTTTTGTATCCCCAGAACTTAACCCAATGCTCTGCACATAGTAGGTGAATAATAAATGTTTATTGATTGACTTATATTGGTAGTGTCACAATTTATCAAGTATGAACAACTATGGAAAACTGTGGAATAATAATGGCTAGCATTTATATAAGACTTTAAGGTTTGCAAAACATTTTCCATATACTATCTCCTCATAGTTCTTTGCCTTATATCCTATTAGTATTCCTATTTTACAGATAAAGAAACTGAAATTGAGAGAAGTTAAGTTGCTCATGATTATAGGGCTTTTAAGTGTCTGAGGAAAGATTCAAATGTCTTTTGTTTCTGACTCCAAATTCCACACTGCATCGGCTGGCTGCTTCTAACAAGATAATAGGATTGAAGAATCAGTCTCACCAAAGAAATCACACATGCGTTCATTCAAAAAGCATTATTAAGTGTGTCCTATGTTCCAACCACTACACTAAGCACAGTTCCAATTATAAGAGCAGCCTTTCTAAATGGCCCTGGAGCAATGGAGGAGAGGTTGGAGAAGGGAGAAAAGCCAACCATTGTCCTTTTAAAAAATCCTTTTTAATCACACTCACTGCATGCTATTAGTGCATAGCATATGGGATTATAAAACTCATAAGATATTCTTAGAAGTATATGGCATGTGTAGGAGTGCTCTGTAGAAATGAAATAATGGTTTTATCATTGATGTTTTATAGAGGAGGGAAAATATCAAGGCAGATCACTCCCCCTTGGGCTTGCTCTGCATTTAGTTTGCAGCTCCAAGTCTGGGGGTTCTAACCACTTGCTTCTCCCATCAAACATGTTTCACACATGAAGAAACTTCAGAAAGAAGCCTGTTCCAAAGTGTCCCATGATTTAATACTTCATTAGAAATGGCATTTCAATACACCGCATGCCTGTGCTCTGGTAACTAGCCAACACTCAGGCAACAAAGACAATATTTAAGGCTTTATTGATGAATAGTTTTATTTTTAGCTTAAAAGTTGGACCAAATGAAAATCCACATGGAGGAAATTAGGATCTGCCAGAAACAATCATACTGGGCTGGGGCTGGGGGAACGGGGACAGGAAACACTCATTAGTGCTAATGGGAGTCATGGGCCTGCCTCCCAATGGTGGGAATCTCCCCGGAAGCCTTGTACTGATTCAGAAAGAACTCTGGCATCGCATTGAAGTTAAATCTGTATTTAAAAAGAATTCCATAGTCTTGACATCACAGAACCGACAGAAGGAGGGAATCTTCATGGTCATCTACACCAAATTCTTTTCTTGACACATGCTCGCTTATCAGATGTGACTTGTCCAAGATCATACAAATGGTACCAGCAAGAACCAGAAACCCGTTTGACCCTAAATGTCCAGATGCCAAACTCACCATTCTTGCCAACTTTCTCTTTATCTTCCCAACTGCAGGTGACTGGACTTGAGTCTCACGAAAAACCTTTTGCTAGACCTCTGAATAGGATCTGATTGGGACCAAGGTCATTTAGCTCATTGAACATGACTTGAAATTTCTTGATCACGTATACTTTCCACTCTGTATATTGATCTATGCTTTGCTTCAGAAAGAAAATGTTCCCAAGGTGAGAAGAATTCTGCTAATCAGCAATATGACTTGGCCGAGTGGGTGACCATAGGTGGTTTTTAGAAAGCTAAGTAGGACTAGCCAAAGGAGCCTGAAAGGAAATCTCGAGGACAACAGGAAAATATATCTGAAGGAGGTGACTTTTGGCTGTGTATTACAGAAGGTAATTTGGGGAATGGCTAGAGAGGGGGCTTTGTTTAGTGCACAGGACTCTTTGGAGGAAATGGGATTAAATGTAAGGATAAGATATGGGAATGGATTGAAGACAACTTTGTGATTTTTTAATATGCTTTTACCTCTGATTTCACTGGGATAGGGACTCTCCACAAGGATACTCTATGAATGCAGATTAGCAATGCTTTTGCAATTTATGGTCTTAGTTGCTTGGAACATAGAGAATCAACATGATTTTTCAAAGGCTGAACAGTAAAAACTTGGAAGAAGTAATACTTGGATGCAAGTCTTCTTGACTTCAGGATCAGCTTTCTATCCACAATGTCACAGTGTCTTTTTATGGATTTAAGCCAAGTACTCTTAACTCTTAATGAGCATCCTCATTCACTAAACTGAGCTTTTACATTGCCTTTGTTGATATTTCAAAACTAATCTATCCTTTTTTTCTGAAACTGAACAATATTTCATAGCTTTCTAAGGCTTTCAATTACTATGTATTATAGATACCTGTGCATGCACCTCCATCCCACCTCCCTGCATCAGACCGCAAGCTCCCTAAGGACTGATGCTCAAAACACAGTTGTGATAGTAAGACATTAGAAAAAATAGGATTATTGTCAGCTTTGGGTGCTTCTCTCGTACATTGTCCAAATCATAGGTCTGATAAAGGAATATGATAGAGCATTCACATCATGCATCTCCTGCTTTCTATTTGTGTAACATTGGGCATGTGATTTGGTCTTTGTAGTCTTTGTTTGATGAAGGGATTGTGATGGATTGTGTCTGAGGTTCTTTCTAAATTTAGATCTAAGATCTATGAAGTATGCAATCTAAAAACAGCATCTCTTGCTACTTTCAGCACCTAGGACAGTGGCTTCATAGAGAAGGGGCTTAATAAAGATTTATTTGATGGAATCCAGTTGACCTCATCCGTCTTTTGATCTCTTTCAGGACTTTCGTGATATTATACACATGGAAGGATCAGTGTTTGGTCTGTTTAATTGAATTGAACGTGTACTTCCAAATGGAACAAAGCACCTTTGCTGTGGTAGGCATGGAATCTGCTGCCAGCAGAGGTTATTTTAGATAAATTCCATTGTTTCTCCTTCTAGTTATGAAGTGTAGCCAAGTCTCATCCCTCACTTGGCTTCAGGTTCTCATCTGTGAAGTGGAGACAATAATCCTTTTGCTGATTCCTTCATAGGATGGTTGTAATGAAAGAATTTTAGCAAATATTCTGTGATTTATTTATGAACATATTTCTCTCCTTTAGAATATAGGCTCCTTGAGAACAAGTCACTCTCGTGAATGGTTGGCACATGGTAGGTGATTTTAAAATTCTTGCTCATTGACTTATCCCTGGAGTTTCAAACTTCTGTTGTCATAGTAACTATATGTCAATACACCAGTAAGTCAATGGATGTGTGATCCCATACATGTCTATATTCTCTCCATCTATATAGAATGAAATTCATCCATGACTGTGCTATCATGTTCATATTTTGCCCCTGGACTTCCATAAATTTCATCACAAGAGACCTCTGCACTTTTAGTGGATGTTCTCCTGATATTACTTGATCTTAAAAGAGGAATGGACTTCATGAGTTCATTATGGTTTCTTGATATATTTATTTGCTAGCTTATTTTTATTTGTCATAGATTTCATTAATTATATTTGATTGATTCTTAATCTGATTGTTTTAATGTTCTGAGATGATCAATTGTAAACGACTTTGCTATTCTCAGTTGTACTACTATGAAAGACTTAGGATGAAAAATTCTATTCATACCCAGAGAATAAACTAATTGTGTATGAATACAGATTGAAGCATTTCAATATAGATCAAAGCTATCTCTCTCTTTCTTTTTAACTTACTTTAATTTAAAATTAAACCAACAAAGAAACATTTAATTTAACTTAATTTTTCTTGAGAGTTTTTATTTTCATTAGAGTGGGAGATCTATGTATTTTTTCACAACTTGACTTTTATGGAAATATTTTACATAACTTTGCATGTGGTTTCTTAATTATGGATGGAGATAAGGGAGAAAACCTAGAACTCAAAAATCTTGAAAACAAATATAAAAAATTGTTCTGAATGTAACTGTGAGAAATTCTTTAATTAATTGATTAATTAAGCTGATTGCTTTAATTATTGCATGGTTTTCCATTTTACCACATGTTCCAGACTTCTCCCATTCACTATGTACCTCTTCACTGACCATGGAATGATTCTCAACTTTATTTTTTGGAGACTATGATATCCCATGCCTCATGGTTACATAACACCATCAGAAAAAGACTGGGACTGAAAAGGAGAAAGCTCTCTATCAGAAAGAAATACAAAAGTAGCACAGTGTACACATTAGCCATATGGTCACATCTTGGGAAGGTTAGTAGAGAAATTAATCTATAGGCATGTGCTAGCAATTCATGAGGAATGAAGTAGAGAGCAGACACTATGTATTAAGACAGCATGTCCATTTTTATCTTGGGGATAACTGGCTCTTGCTTACTCTACTTGCTACAGCCAAATACTGCCTTAGCTTTTTATTTCCATATCTCCCCCTCTCCCCCTGCCGCCCGGAACATTTACTCCCCAAAACAATGGTTTCCATTTGTGTTTATTTCCATCTCTTATGGTTCACATCACCATTTCTCCTATCCACCAATAGAGAGAAAATTTACAATAGGTTCAGACAGAATCTCAACCTACTCTAGAGGTTACAGATTAATCACTGAAACCAAAACCAAGTCCCTGGCAAAGTTCTGCTGGTTAGCCATTGGGTTTGACATATGACCAGAAATTTCCATTTCTTTTGTCTTCCTGAAAACAGGAAGGTCTTTTCTAATAGTATAAACAGGAAATGTTATAGTATGATGGTTAAAAGCTATCGATACCATGAAGATACATCGAATTTTCTGCTACTTTTTTTTTGTTTTGTTTTGTTTTGTTTTGTTTTACTCAGGAAGCTCACAGAGATTTTGTTATTCATCCTCCATTTTTTTACAACATCCTCCAGAGTTGAAGAACAAGAGAAGATTATGAATGAAGACATTCTTGATACCTGACATCATCAAGGACAAGGAAACCTTGAGCAAATAGGAGCTTAATGCACAGTTCTTAGAGACAGGATTGGTTTGAACTCAAATCCCCTATAGAATGGGAGCGCTATATACCTGAGAATCCTATTCTGGAGTCCAAGAGAAAGTTTTATGCTACAGATGCTACAGTCAAAAGCTACCCTGTAGAATCAGATATGGTGTGTAGACCCTTCTACTTCCAGGTGCAAAAATTATCAAAGAACTATGGAAAGATGCATGACAGATGAGGCTTAAACAGTCCCCAAGAAGAGTGTGCAGCTGCGGAGATACAGACCACATAAGCTAGTCATCAGTATCAAAACCAGAACCTATATCCTGAACATTTTTGTAAGTTATTGCCCTCTATTTGATGTCTCTTCCAATTTGAGCTTCTGTTTTCTGAACTTTGCATACAATGTTTTCTGACTTGTTGATATTTCTGATTTCCGCAACTGACTTCCCTTCTGCTGCCTCTTGTTGGCATTTGTTCTACAAAGTTTATCTTCACCTTCCTTATTACTTTATCCTCCCTAAGACAGACCTCCTAAGATGTTAAGACCCCTTAGAAAACTTTTATTTTGTCTGAATCATCCCATGCAGGATGAGAATAGCTGCCACTTTCATTATTGATATTCAACGAAATAAGAACATTTGTCTCCTTTGACCAATTGATCAACGTTCAATAAAATGCGGTTTCAATTTCAGTTGTGCATTCTAATGGGCAAACATGCTTTAATATTGAATAGATAATAAAATTCTAGAGAAAGGAAACTTCAGTTATCTTCAGTTGCATCACCTTATTTTTGAGAAAAGGATGACAGGGCTAAAGAGGTAAAATACCTGACCAAGACCACCTCAAATGGCCAAGAGACCTACCTAGTCTTAGCCTATAGTCACATTTTATGTTTATAGCTACAAATCTCATAATTTCCATCATTCCTGAGAGATCAACAACTCTTCATTTCTCAGACCCCTTTGTTTCCCAAGTCTCCTGACTGTGACATGGTAATGGCTTTGACCAATAATCCAGAGGCCCAAAGGCTGATATAGCAGCAGAAAAAAAGTTTAAGAAAAACTAAAGTGCTTTATAGAAGGAATGAATACTTCATCTCTGGAGGTGTTCAGAAAAATAATGAATAGTTCAAAGTGATATGGATTTTGAATTATTTTTTTTTCACTCATGGGATTGAGGAAGTGGATTAGATAACATCAGTTTTCAGAACCCTGAATCTAAGATTCTCTAATGTTATTAATCATGTACATAAAGACTGACCTTAGTTTATTAATGCAGAACACCTGTGAAATGTGGAACAGTTAATTCTTAGGGCTGTGATGAGGATCAAATGAGATAGCATATGCAAGTACTATGCAGACCCTAGAGTACTTCATGATGCTATCTTCTTTTTAAATTTTATTTGTTTATATTTAACATTCATTAATTTTTATTCCAAAATTTCTTCCTTTTTTCCACCTTCTCCTCGTCCATTAAGGCAAGCAATATTATATCAATTATACAAGTGAAGTTATACAAATATATTTTCATATTAGAAATTAGCAGAGAAAACATACACACACACAAAGAAACATAAAGTGAAAAGCATGCTTTAATTTGCCCTTAAATCTCTCTCTAGAAGTCAATAGTATTTTTCGTCATCTGGGATCATTTTCTTCATCAGAATATCTAAGTCTTTCACAGTTGATCATTGTTGCAACAATAACTGTATACAGTGCTTTCCTGGTTCTGTTCACTTCACTTGGCATCAATTCATATAAGTCTTTCCTGTTTTTTCTCCTTGAAACCATCCTGTTTTTTCATTTCTTTTAGCACAGTAGTATTCCATCACAATTTGCTCAACCATTCCCCAATTGATGAACATTTTTTTTCAATATCCAATTCTTTGCTACCACAAAAATAAGTATTTTTGTACATATAGGTCCTTTTTCCTCTTCTTGGATCTCTTTGGGGTACAGATCTAGCAAGAGTATTGCTAATATAGCAGTAGTATTGCATACACAAAGCATATACACAGTTTATAGCCCTTTAGGCATAGTCCCAAACTGTTCTACAGAATGATTGGACCAGCTTATGATTTGACCAACAGTGCTTTAGCATCCCTATTTCAATAGATCCACTCTAGTATTTATTACTGTTGTCTTTTCTGTCATGTTAACCTATCTAGTAGGTGTAAGATGGAGCTTTACAACTGTCCAATTTGCATTTCTCTAATAAATAGTGATTTAAAACATTTTTCCACATGAATACAGATAACAATTTATTTTTTTCTGAAAACTAGTTATTTATTCTGGCCACTTATTATTTGAGGAACTGTTCTTATTTACATAAATTTGGCTCAATCCCCTACATATTTGATAAATAAGGTCTTTATCAGAGTAATTTGCTGCAATCTCCCACTAATTTCCAACTTTTTAATATAATTTTGGCTGCATTGTTGTTGTTTGTGAAACTCTTTTTTATTTCATATAATCAAAATTGTACATTTTACTTTCTAGAGCCTTTTCTATATTTTATTTGGCCACAAACTCTTTCCTTACCCATAGATATAGTAGGTAAAATTTTCCATGTTCCCCTAATTTATCCACGATATAACCCTATATTTCTAAATTGTTTACCTATTTCAACCTTATGTTGGTATTTGGTGTGAAATGTTGACCTGTGCCTAGTTTCTGCCAAATTGCTTTCCAGTTTTTTTCAGAAATTTTTGTCAAATGGTCAATTCTTTTCCCCCGAAGTTTGAATCTTTGAATTTATTAAATACTAAATACTTATGGTCATTAACTACTGTGTATTGTATACCTAATCTATTCCATTAGCCCACCACAATTTATTTGTTGTTATTCAGTCATTTTTCAGTTGTATCTGACTTGTTGTCCCTCTCATTTGGGCTTTTCTTGGAAAAATAGTTTACCATTTTATTCTCTATGTCATTTTATAGATGGGGAAACTGAACCAAACAGGGTTAAGTGACTTGCCCAGGGTTGCACATGTAGTAAATGTTTGAGGCTGGATTTTAAACTCAGGAAAATTACTCTTCCTTACTTCAGAGCTGACAGTCTATCCTCTGCACTATCAACTGCTCTCTCTCTCTCTCTCTCTCTCAGTCTGTACCAGATTATTTTTATGATTACCAGTTTGTAATATAGTGTGAGATTTTGTACTATTAGCTGCCTTCCTTCACACTTTTCCTTCGATTGCTTTCCTTGATATTCTTGATCTTTTGTTCCTCCAGATGAATTTTATTATTTTTTTAGTTGTATAAAATAGTTATATGGTAGTTTAATATAAAACAAAATTTGTTCTTCTTAATATACTGGTCTAGTCTACTCATAAGAAATTAATACTTCCCCATTGTTTAAATCTGTCTTTATTTTTTAAATTGCTTTTTGTAATTGTGTTCATATAGTATCCGTGTTTGTTTTGAAAGATCATCTCCCAAGTACTTTATAATGTCTGCAATTATTTTAATTGGATTTTCCCTTTCTATCTCTTCTGCATTTTGTTGGCAACATATAGAAATACTCATAATTAATTTGGGTTTATTTTATGTTCTGCAACTTGGCTAAAATTGCTAGTTGTTTCAATTAGGTTTTAATTGATTCTCAGAGTTTCCTTAAATCATCTTCAAAGAATAATAGTTTGTTTCTTCATTGCCTACTTCTATTTCTTCAATTTCTTTTTTGGTCTTATTGCTATAGCTAACATTTTTAATACCATATTGAATAATAATGATGATATTGGACATTCTTGCTTCAACCCTGATATTATTGGGAAGGCTTCTAGTTTAACCCCATCACAAACAATTCTTACTTTGGTTTTAGATAAATATTATTTATTATTGTGTTTTGTTAAGAACCATTTATCCCTATGCTTTCTTGATGAGTTTTTAATAGAAAAAATGTTTTATTTTGTCAATTTTTTCTGCATCTGTATTATGTGTATGTGTATGTGTGGTTGTTTTCATTGATATGATCAATGATACATACAGTTTTTCTAATATCAAATCCACTTTTTTTACTTCTTTTAAAATTTACTTTATTTTTAGATTTTTTTGTAGCTCTGAGAGGGGAAAGTTGAAGAGTTGAATAGAGTTTTACTGTCTATTTCCTCTAATAACTTTTTTTTAAAAAAGAATTTGGATGCTATGCCATCAGGTACATATATATATAAAGTATTGCTATTACTTCATTGTCTATAGTATCTTTTAGCACCATTTGGTTTCTCTGATTATTTCTTTTAATTAGGTTTAGTTTTTCTCTTGCTATGTGTAGATCATTATTGCTACTCTTGCCTTTTTTATTTCAGCAGAAGCATAACAGATTCTGCTTTAGTCCTGTGTGCATCTTTCTTTTATTCTTTCTGTGTTACTGTTTCACGTGTCTTTTGTGAAAAACATATTGTTGGATTTTGGTTTTTATTCCATTCTGCTATTCATTTCTATTTTATGGGGAAATTCATCCTCTTTATATTCAATTATGATTAGTATGTATTTCTCTCCATCCTATTTTTTGGTTTAATTTTATCTCTTATTATTCTCTCTCTCCTCAAGTTTGTGTTGCTTATAACCACCATGTCCCTTAATCGGCCCTTTCTTTTATCATCCCTCCTTTTCTTTGCTCTTACTCCTCCTACTTTCCTGTAAGGTAAAATAAAATTTTTTATACCCAACTCAGTGTCAATAGATTCTTTACTCTGAACCAATCAATTCAAATAAGAATGAGATTCAAGTACTGAATTACCATGCCACTTCCTTTGCCATTATAAGAGCTCTTCCTTTCACAATTCTTTTATGTAAGATGATTTCCCCCAATTTTTCCTTTCCTTTCATCTTTCTTTCTTTTACCTATCCATTTTTAAGATCATCCCAATATAATCTACTTACTCTCATGACTTTTGTCTATGTAAAGCCCTTCTAATTACTCTAATAATGATAGCATTCTTAGGGTTTACATGTACATTTTTTCCCACATAGACACATAAAAACTACTTCAGTTGCCTCTAAAGTCCATCACTGATGTTGCTGCCATTTGGGTTCTGGACCAGCCCTCAATCCAGTGTCAACCGTCTCTTTCCAACCATCTAAGTTATCTTGGGCTGGGGAAAAAATGTCTTACCCAGACCTTCCATTGGCTCTGTTGCTCCCGATTTCAATATCAGGAATTATCTTAAAACTGTTTGGAGGAGAATGTTGGGAGAATTCATTTGAGGTGCTTCTTAGCCCACATACTTATTCTAGTACTACTACTATTAATAATAATAATAACAACAAAGTAGTTCTTTGGTGAAAATGTAAGAACTGGAGCTAGAAGGGACTTGAGGGGTCAACTAGTCTAAACATTACATTGTATAGATGAAGTCCTAAAGTCCAGAGAAGACAAGTAATCTTCCCAATGTCACACAATAGTAAGACTCAAAGGTAAGATTTGAACCCAGATCTTCTAATTTCAAAGTTAGTGTTCTTTCAACATTCTTATTATCACCAGCTTCAAATGTCACCAACTTCTGCTGTCTTATTACCACCAGAAATTAAACAAATTCTACTCATAATAAGGGCCTACAGTAATGGTCTGAGCATGCAACTGTAGGTTTCCTGGATGCAGATCCATAGCACAAAGCAAAGAGAACATTTGGCAATCATGTGGATGTATGCCCTTCTACCCAATCTCATCCATACTGTTTTGTAATACTGGGTTTTGCTTTAGCTTTCCCCTAACAATAGCTCATATTTAGGTATTATCAGCTCTGCAGCTATTTCCTTAGTTCCAGAGTGAATTACTTCAGAATGTCTGAGCAGGAAAGATTTGAGGGAATCATTTGTTCAAATTCTTTGATCTTCCAACCTGTGTTTTTAAAACATCTCAGAGATGATCTAGTCTAATTCCCTGATTATTGCAAATGAGGAAACTGAGTCTCACAGATGCAAAGTGGTTTGCTTATGGTTCCATACCTAGCCAGTGTCAGAGGTCTTCCCAACTTTAGATCCAGTTCTCTATCCACTAGATGTCCTTGGGACAGAGATCATAGGTTAAGAGATGCAGTGCTAGAAGGAACCATAGAAACCATTGAGCCCAGTGCTTCATTTGATATTTGAGAAAACTGGACTATTTAGAAATAAGTCATTGCAAGAACTAAAGATGCTCTTCTTTCACACTCATTTCTGACATACTTTTCCTAACGTAGACAACGAAATTCAGAATAATTGGAAACTGAGTTACTCTCTGCCTTTTCTTCTTTTGACTTACACAAAACCTAGGATTTGGTTGAAGAAAAGACTCTATAGAATACAGACCTGGGAACCAGACTTCCTGAAAGCTGAAATTACCAAGAACAGCTTAATTAAGAGACAGAATGCAAATGCCTTAAAAAAAATGCCAAATTGAGTCAACTAGGCATCTTCTATGTAAAGGAAACAATTAAGAAAAAGCTACAAAACAGATTTCCTTGTATGGTTTTCCCTCCAGACTTCCAACTCTGCAATAAATGCAGGCTTAAAGATCCAGAGAGGTTGCTTCTGGCTTTATTTTCCCAGAACCACTTCCCTCATTGCCTAGTATTTCACATCTTCACATGTCTCTCAGATCCTGTGTGGGTTTATGGTGGTTGTTTTTAAAATCTATGATTAGTAGGTTCTTAGATCCCAATGGCTTTCAGACCCCCCCCCATTTCCCTTTGCCCCCTCCACAAGACATGGTTTCCATTTGCTGATATCTAAGGGGTCCCCAGTGGAGAAACCAGGTGTCCTATCTGAACAAGCACACCTGGAAAAAGCCAACACACTTTTAAAGTGAAATATAAAATCAATTCACCTACAACAGCAATTCCTTAGGTGTCAGATATCTCATCACTTCAGGAAAATAGATTCAACATATGGGTCATATCCATCAACATATGAAGAAGGTAGTACAGTGAAGAGTACTGGCTTAGGAGTCAGAAAACAGGATCTGCTCCTGCCTCTGGCACATTCAAATACTGTCACTTGAGGTAAGTCATTCAAAGCTTTTGAGACCAAGTTTTCTCATCTTTAAAAAAGGAAACATAAGGCTTCCTTGGCCTCTTATATTTAGGTTATCCAAACTGATCACTTCCTTCCACAGATGAGGAAATTAAATTCTAGAGAGGTAGAATGTATTGACTAAAGTAACATGGCATTTCATAATCATCAGTCCCTCTCCTTCTGTGGCCTCATTCAGCAATGGTCAAGGATCCTGTGCCTCATGGGGTCCAGGCTGGGAGAGGTCATGGGAATCACTTTTGGTGTGTATTCATCTCCAGTCTTCTCACATACAACTTCCTCCCTTCATTGTTTCTGGCTCTGTTCTCTGAGCCCAGAAGAATAAGTCTACTCCCCCTTTCCTGACAACCTTACAGAAATTCCAAGACATTAACCACTTGTTTTCTAATTGTCCTCTTAGGTAAACAACCAGAGTTCCTTCCACAAATCCTAAAAGAAAGTAATCCAGTGCAAAAGAAAAATTAAGTGGATCTAGATTCAAATTGTGCTTCTTTCACTTACTATCAATATTCTAGACTCTAGAATATTGATAGTAAGTGTTCCCTCATCAATAAAATTCTAGGCCCTAGAATATTGATAGTAAGTATTACAACATCAATAAAATTAGAATATTGGATTAGATGCCTTCCCTCCTTTTCTTTCTCTTCCTTTAATCCTTTCCCTTTCTTTTCCCTTCCCTCCTCTCTTTTCTCCTTCCTTTCCTTCACTTCCCTTAAACTACCTTTCTCTCTGAAATGGTTTCATTCATTCACTCTGACTTTGACTCAATTTTCTTCTAATAAGAAAAAACTAATTAGGATTAAGGCTGAGCCACATGTAACCTCTTCACAAAATTGTCACTGATCACAGAAAAGTACCTGCATGCCTCTCCACTTCCCTTAAACTGTTAGCTCAATGAGAGCAGAATGCTACTGGTGGCCCCCGCGAGATCTTGGGGTTTTCATCCTTGTACCTGTGATTTTAAGATATTGTTCACCAATGGATCTCATACATGCTTTTCTTTTTATATGTATGGAACTGAAATTAGTTTTTAAAAGAGAATGAAGCACAAATAGTCTTTATTTTCAATTTACAAGTGCTCAAGTTTGTGTATATTAAGGGCTGCCATAATGATTTAATATAACCTTTGGGTAATTCCCACCCCCATTCCTTGATTATTTCCTCTTCAAAAGTTGGAACTTGATTCCATTTTTTTTTGCCATAGTTTCCTCTCACTCTAAAGCAATCTGACGCATTAGTTAACATCAGGTCATAATAAATTTTTCTAGGAAAAAAAAATCAAGACTTGAAGGTGTCCACAAGTGAAGAAGGTTGAATTGTACCACCAAAGTATGAGGAATTTGTACCCTATCAAAGTCTTTTTAAGAGAAAGAAGGAAAAACCAAATATCCCTATATAAATGTAAGCTCCTAACATCTTGCTTATCGGTACCTAGTTATTAAGTGCCTTTGGTCAGTTTTTATCTGGCACTCGAGAAGTCAGGAAATATAATTGAGTAGCATGCTAGGGAATTGAAGAATGACAACTGAAGGCATCTGTGTATACCTGGTAGTTGATTTTTTTCATGGACTATTAGAAGCACTTTCCACCAGGAATCTTACAAGTGGAATAGAAAACTAGAAAGAGTACAAACACAAGACTCATTAAGATCTCTCTCACTGACTCACATGAACTGATGCTAAGTGAAATGAGCAGAACCAGGAGAACATTATACACTTCGACAACGATATTGTATGAGAATGTATTCTGATGGAAGTGGATTTCTTTGACGAAGAGACCTAACTGAGTTTCAATTGATAAATGATGGACAGAAGCAGCTACACCCAAAGAAAGAACACTGGGAAACGAATGTGAACTATTTGCATTTTTGTTTTTCTTCCCGGGTTATTTTTACCTTCTGAATCCAATTCTCCCTGTGCAACAAGAGAACTGTTCTGTTCTGCAAACATATATTGTATCTAGGATATACTGCAACATATCTAACATATATAGGACTGCTTGCCATCTAAGGGAGGGGGTGGAGAGAGGGAGGGGAAAAATCGGAACAGAAACAAGTGCAAGGGATAATGTTGTAAAAAAAAATTAATCCTGGCATGGATTCTGTCAATATAAAGTAATTATTAAATAAAAATTAAAAAAAAATAAAATAAAATAAAATAAAAAAATAAAAAATTACCCTGGCATGGATTCTGTCAATATAAAGTTATTATTAAATAAAATAAAATAAAATATTAAAAAGAAAAAGATCTCTCTCACTGAGACAGAAGAGAAGATGGACTTGATGATCCTTCCTTTGTTCTCAAAGAGGACTAAAATGACATCACTATGTCAGAGTCAAGTTACAATGTGTTTCCCTGTAGCTGATCAGATCAAAACAGACCCGGAATGCTCTGCCACAAATCAAACACAAATAGTTCATACAAACATTTGAAGTGACTTCTCTAACTTTGAGCATCTCAAATTTCTCTTGAGCTACTGCAGTTCTGCTTTGTGCAAAGAGCACAGTACCTTCTATGATGAGGGCACATCATGCATGGTAGTTCTGTGCCAGTGTCTCCCAAGTCACGCAATCAACTATATAGTTCTTAAGAGAGACCTTGAGAGCGTCCTTGCATTGCTTTTTATGACCACCTTGTGAGCACTTGCCCTGTGTGATTTGTTCATAAAATAAAATCTTTTTGCCAGGTACACCTTTGACCCTAGATAGAATACTTTCCCCAAAGTAATCACCTAAATCACCATCTCATTAACATTGGAGAGGTTCTTAACTTTTTTTTTTTCTTATCAGTAGAGAAGTCCTAGGGCAGCAGTAAGGCATCAAACACTTGAGAGCAAGCATCAGTGGGAACCTAGGTGAAGGGTAAAGGTCTTAGGAGTTTCGGTCCTTTAATGATATGTCCAGGGATTGCAATCCTGGTTCATCCATATCTTGGTTCCTTCGATTTAAAACAGATTTTCCAGAAAATCAAGACCAATAAAATCCCATCTTGGACACAAACTTAAAGGGGCCAGCAGTGTATGCTGTCAAAATCATTGAGCTTTGCTTCACTTCCCACAAAAGTCAAGTGAAGTCAACAAGCACTGAAGATAGGGGGAGAATGGGGCATTTAGAAACTTGGAATTCTAATTGTGGTCTGCTACCTGTATGCCCCTGAATGACCATGACCAAACTCCATAAGGTATCTTATCTTGACAACCACGGGATTTCCAGGATAGATTTATAAATTTGCATGGAGAAAAAGTTACATCTGTCTTTCACTCACCTCTAACTAAAATGAATATTTTCTTTAATTACTTAAAAACATGATTTGGAGGAGTCTCTCCATGGACTTCACCAGATTGTCTGCCCAAAGGGATCTGTGACATGGAGAAAGCATCTAGTCCTGGTCTAATAGAATGATCAATGGATTTGGAATCTGACCAAAAAGGAGTAGAATCCACATTCCTGCCTATAGAATAGAACAGTGGGAAAAGAACCTCTTTTCCTCCTTTGGCACATTGATGATGAGTGTCTCCAGGTCCTTCAAAGTTTTTCTTGACTTTATCAGGGTTACCATGGTAGGAGCACAGGCACTAATAATGGCAGTGTGATGCTTCTCTGTACATAGCAATGGCATTGTCATGAGCCTGACATTGACTCCTTTTGGTAAGCAGACAAGCTTGTTGACTTACTTTTGCTTGAGAAACACATGCCATGTTCACAGTATTCCCCATCCCTGCAGCCACTCTAGAAAAAAAAATGTGTATCCAGCTCCAAGGTTAGTAAGCTGGCCTTCATTTGCCAGCTTTGTTTCAGTCAGGGCTGCTATTTGGATGAGAGATATCTTGAGTTCTTTCACAAGAGCTGCTCGTATTTTAGGTCTACTAGATTTCCTGCTCTCCAAAAGGGTGTACATATTCCATGAAATAAAGGTAAGTGAAATTATCTTTAGTCATCATTTTTTTTTTCTTTTTGGTGTTTCAATTGCAAGATGAGATCCTTGCCAACTATAGCAAGTAAGCCAGGGTTGGATGAAGCAGATAAACTTTAGATCAGCTTTTTTTATCCCCGTATTCATCCCAAAAAATGTGATCCTTAGAAAAAGCTTGCTCCAGTAATTGTAAACTGAGTAGATGCCCATCAGTTAGAGAATGGCTGAATAAGTTATGGTGTATGGATGTTATGGAATATTGTTCTGTAAGAAACGATCAGCAGGAGGATTTCAGAGAGGCCTGGAGAGACTTGGATTAACTAAGTGCTGAGTGAAGTGAGCAGAACTAGGAGATCATTATACACAGCAACAATAAGATTATATGATGATCAATTCTGATGGTGTGGCTCTTCTCAATAATGAGATTATTCAGGCTAATTCCAGAGGAAGAAATGTAAAAAAAAAGAAGAAAAAGGAAAACAAGTTCAGAACAATGAGATTAAAGAAAGTTTCCTTGCAGTATATATATAACTATTATTCATCATTTTAAAAAAAAAAATAAGGCTGGTCTCCCACATGAAGAGGAGGAAATCAACTTGATTAAAAAGCAGTCAAAACAAGAAGTTGATGAGAGATCGTCATGTGGCACATAAATGGTTTAATTTAAATTCATAGGCCAACATAAAGTCTATCAGATATAAATAGTGAATTTATAAAGGTTCTTGTGCTCTTTAGGATGAATCGAGTGAATATTGAATGATGAGAGTGGAACAAATGTTCTGATCTTTAAAATGATGAAGGAAATTCATTTAGAAGAATACGTATTAGCTAACAATGTTGACATCTGGCCAGATTTTTCAATGGATTGCAAATATGCTAAACCAATGTCTTGAGAAATCACAAAAAACATAAGATACATTGGCCATAGGTCATAATGGTTCCTAGTTTTAATAATTAGAAAATAGTCAATGATCTCATGATTTTGATTCTCAACAACCTGCCATAATCTATCATTAAAGTGATGCTCTGTAAAAATTTAGAAATAGGAGAGGCCATAATTTAATGTTTTGAGAGACTTGATCATTTACAGGTCATATCAGTTGTATTTTCCCATATCCCCAATCCTTTTTAGGGAAGGATTACTAGTCTGAATCTCTCAGAGGAATATCATAGGTCTAGTTCACCTGTATTCAGCAAAGCATTGACCCCCAATTCATGACTTTGTGAATCTTTGTGATTCTTTGTGAATAAGATGCAGAACTGTGGTCTGAAATGCTAGGACACTTAAGTAACTCAGTGAATTGAGAGAATTCACAATTGCTGAAATGACCAGATCTTCTCCTCAAATAGTCATTAGTGAATCGATATGAACTTGGAAGAAGATCTTTCTTTTGGAAGCTACTTAGGACATTCTCTTGACCTTGTTTTGTTCAATCGTTTTCTCAAAAATGTGGAAATATGTATGGAAGTATTTAACATATGTTGGATTACTTGTTGTCTAGGAGAAGAGGGGAAGGGAAGGGATGGAGAAAAATGTGGAACACAAGATTTGCAAAGATGAATGTTGAAAAATATTTTTGCACATATTTTGAAAATAAAAGCAATTATTAAAAATAATTTTTATCAATAACTTGGATCAAGTTATCTATGACATGATTATCAAATCTATAGATTATATGAAGCTGGGAGGCACAGCCAACAGGTTGATAACCAACAGGATAAAATCATAAGCCAGATATGACAGAATTTATTACAAATAAATGTAAATAAAATCTTATGATTTAGCTAAAAACAATCAATTACACAAATAGAGATTGATGAAGCCATGATTAGACAACAGTTCTTGTTTTTAAAAAATGATTGGAAGTTTTAGTGGATTGTAAATGAATCAATAACATTAATTATCACCAAAAGAGACAATGCTACCTATATGGAATGGCCAAGTGATCATGATAAAGCTCAAATATTCTGTTCTGCTTGGGCCACATCTGGAAAATATGGTGGTCAATTCAAGGTAGTGCCCAGAGAAGAATGTCCAGTATGGCGTATGTGAGGATGATTATGGTGAAGGTTGGGAGAAAGAATAACAACATTACCCTTACTTCCCTTCACTGTTCAGGAGGAGGGGACCAAGGCCAGCACTACTGGAGAGAGAAATCTCCTATGTGATACCGTAAGTGACACAGAGGATTCATAAGCATCTTTTGTGGTTCTTTCAAGAATTTCACTTTTGTTTTCCCTTCTTTTTCATCAAAAAGGTTTCTAAATCACTCTCAAGTTGGAGAGATCTTGGAGGCCAATTCCTCATTTTATAGATGAGCAAACAGGGACACAAAGTAGTTAAGTGATGGTTACAGAGTTATCTTATCTGAGGTAGATTCAAAATCAGTTCTTCTTGAGTCCACGTGCAGCACTGTATCCACTGTATCACCTAGTTATCCTCTACAATATGATAAATTGTGTAGTTTAAAACAATCATTTGATCTCAGTGATGTTTCCCTTCCCTCCAAGGCATTGGAAAGTTCTCTGCATCTATTTTCCAGATTTTCTGGGAATAGGGACAAAGGACCCAGGAAACTCTGAGGGTCCACCCACTTGTACAGATTCTGGAATGGAGCTGATGACTCATCTGTCTGTTTATACTTATTTTCTAATTCTCTAAATTTGCAAATACATTCCACCTACATGCAAATAACTCTCATTTCTATTCAGACAAGCTGTGGATCAACCAAGCTCATTACCAGGTTTGTAATTTGTCCTTTATTCATATGACTAATGACCTCAAATCAAAGCAGGAAAATATTTCACAAGGTGTATGGGGGTGGAAGTATCAATTAAAGTTATGAAATACCAGCATCTATAGTCACCCATGAGCAAGGTACCTGAGTTTAGAAAGGCGATTTTATTTGTTTCCTAGTTAACCTTCAAGTATCACCATCAGCAGCAGCAGCATCATTATCATCACTCGAACAGTTGTTGTTGTTATCCTTAGTGTTATTGTTATTTTGGTCCAGATGTGATTTCATTATTGTAGGGAACTATCAAGTGTGGAAAGTCCCTCGCATCAATATAAATTGGCCCCTACTCCGAAATGTGTATCTTAAAAGGTTGCCTGGGGTTAATTGACCATTTCCTGGTCTGTCTCTGTCAGAGGCAAGAACTCTGTCAGAGATCTTTCTCACTTTAAAATTATTTCCCTCTCCATTCTGCAGACTGAGTTTCTCCCCAACAAAATGTCAAGCACTTCGGCATGGGCGTGAATGTTGAATTGCAGAAAGTCAAAATCAAACCTTGCTTCTGGTGCTGATGATGATCCCTTCCCATAGCCAAGATAACTAATCTGAAGGTCTAACATGGTGAAGAAAGTCACATCAGTGGAGAAACATGACAGCTTCGCCTTTGGATCCTATGTTAGAAGGAAAGCTGTCTCTAAGACTTTAGTTCTTCAAATATATATCAAATCAAAAACATCCTTTAATAATTGATTACAACTCAATTGCTATTGGGTGATGCTCAGATCCCTCCAGCTCCTCAGTGGCTGAGCTGGGACTGAAATTCAGCGTCTTTAACTCTAGATGTAGCTCTCTTTCTACTGAGTTGCCCTCCCTGTAGGCTACTTTGAGAGCTAGTATTCTTATGCCCATTTGATAGATAAGTTAAGAATCATAGAGCTGAGCTGATATGACAAATGTCTGAGGTAAGATGTGAATGCAGGTTCTCTTGATTCTCAAGACTAACCTTCAAGGCCTTATACCACATGGCCAGTTTGACATCAGCTTGTAGAAAGAACGCCACTAGTTTATACAGAAAACCAGTTTCTTCTTGCCAATGGTGTGAGTTACATTCTGGCTCCCAAGAGAGATTTTTTTTTCCCTGAAGGAATTCCCTCCATCCTTCATCCCATATTACAATATCACCCCAATAACTTTAGAGAGTTTTTTTTCATGAACCCTAGTTTCTTTCTAAGGATGTGCAGGTAGCTCTTTCCCTATTCATATCATGAAAGATCCCACTGGGTTTGTTTGCTTCTAGGCACATATCCTCAAGCTCTGAGATCAAAGAGCAATAAAATAAATGGTTAGCAATGAGGCTAGGATTCTGATTCAGGGACACTGATTCTTTGGGGGGAAAGAACCCAGGAGGCATTTTTTTCCCAGGAGGAAAAAGTACATTGCCCCTAATAAAGAAAAAAAACAAACATATTGTGAGCCATAGGCAACCCTTATTTGCACCCAATTTTCACCTCCAAAATAGAAAAATCATTATAGGCAGAATGCTCATTTACTATGAACACAAACTAAGTCCTTCAAAAATCTAATCTTTTTGTAAATTTCCATGAAACCAAATTTATCAGTAAAGGTGCCTTTTTGGCCATTTGCTTTGGCGTTGAGGAGAAAGAGCTCCAGATGATATTTCTGCAGATGTGGGAGGCGTAATGGTTGAGTCAAGAGACCCAATTTTAAACTCAGATTGCCGGCCAGTTCTGCTTCTCTCTGAGAGAGAAGGGCCCCGGCCCTTCATCCCTTTAAGCCTCCATTGCCTGATGTGTGAAAGGAGGGAGCGGGACTAGCCGGCTTCTGACCTGGCATGATGATATATTGATGGTGTTGTAACACAAGGCACCAGCCATCATGTGCTTTCTCGTGTATCTCAAATAGCATCATTTTGACATCATTTGTCTGGAGATCCAGAGTCAGTGATAATATCAATGATGAGAGAATGCTTTTAACCAAGGAGAGAATTTCAACATGCCTACCAATAGAAACAAAGATGTTTCATGAGGACAATTGGAAACAGAAAGCCTAGCAAAGAATTCAGGATTCTGGGATATTGACTTTGAAACATATAAAATAGTTAAGACAATCAGAGAGAGTCAGAGGCACAGGGGTCAAGAGATAATTTAGCCCATGGATAATTTACTTGCCGGGGCCTATGCCTTTGCTTTTCTTTTTGCAGCCTGAAGTTAACCTACCACAAGGAACAGAGGAAAGCCCTTCCAGGGGTCCTCAAACTTTTTAAATAGGGGGCCAGGTCATGGTCCCTCAGACTATAGTGAAAACAAAAACTTTGTTTTGTGGGCCTATAAATAAAGAAACTTCATAGCCCTGGGTGAGGGGGATAATCATCCTCAGCTGCCGCATCTGGCCCGCGGGCCGTAGTTTGAGGACCTCTGCTTTAAGCCATGCTGGGAACTACTTGGAAGAATGACAAGATTAACCATTAGAAATCAAGCTGGATTAGGAGGCAAAAATCCTGAATCTGCTGTTTGCTAACTAGGTGAACTTGCACAAGTCACTGTATCTCTGTGTTTCAACTTTCTCTTCTGTAAAATGAGGAGATGGGACTTAATAACTGTCCAAGGCCTCTTCCAGCTGCAGAGCTGGGCTTCTTTAGTGGGGGATGAGCCTGGACTTTCTGAAAGGGTAGCTTGTGGTTTCCATCTCCGGGTGTCAATATGGTCAGCACATTCACTTTCAGGAAACTTAGAAACAGAGTAAATATCATTAATGTTTTTCATTATTTATTTTTACATGAAAAGAAGAGAAATTCCATTAACTCATGAAAACTGGACAAACAAGGCCATTACAACACAATATTGGGGGCAGATGTTTCCCTGGCTGTCCAAGGTGGGATGCTGTTTCCAACTAACTGGAAGCCAGACACTCTGACAGCCTTTCCCAATTAGCGGAGTTTCCCCCAACGGATGGCTGACTTTTATTTTAATAGATTTTTGGCTTTTCGAGCAGGCTAGTTCAGGCTACAGAACTAGACCTCAGTATGAAAGCAAAGTCTGGGTCTCTATATAGCAGACAGGACAATGCATTAAGGCAAAAAAGGGAAATTCCAGGTCACCTTGTGACAGGAAATTGAAGAAGGCAAAAGTTATGGTAAAGGGGAAAAGAGCCCTTCTGTGAAATCTGCAAAAGCCCCATGATTCTAATAAGACGAGGGATAGGGGCTAAACCTGTGATTTCATTGATATCGGGAACTTCCAGATCAGGACATCCTTCCCTAGAGCATCAAGAGATCAAGTGACTTGCTCAGAGTCACATAACCAGTATGTGGTTCCAAAGCCAGGACGTGAATCGTACAATCTATTCATTTGGAGAACCCTCTACCAGCTGATGGTGTAGAGGGAAGAGCCCTGGGAGTCAGGTTCCAGACCTGAGTCTGCAGGGTGACTTGCCAGGTGTTTTATCTTCTCTCATTCTGCAAAGGAGATAATGGGAGTGGAAAATCTCCAAGGTCACCTTTAGCTCTAAAATTCTATGCCTGTTAACAATTATGGAACTCAAAGAAATTGG
This sequence comes from Antechinus flavipes, assembly GCF_016432865.1. Lineage (NCBI taxonomy): Eukaryota > Metazoa > Chordata > Mammalia > Dasyuromorphia > Dasyuridae > Antechinus > Antechinus flavipes. The sequence continues at coordinate 3,366,211 of NC_067401.1, read as the reverse complement.
GGAGGCAGCAGCTGGGGCAATACTGAGCCTGGCTACTTGTGCTGGCCTGAGGTCTTTGGAGGAAAGGCCATGTGGATGGTGGGAAGAACTAGGTTTAAAATCAGAGGAGCTGAATTCCAATCCTACCTCTGTTTCTTACTAACCACAACACTGAGCACGTGATTTCACCTTTCTCAGCTTCCTTACTGAGGAGCCACTAGGTGTCGCTAGAGAGGACGGAGCCTGAGCCTGGAATCGGCAAGACTTCCTGAGTTCAAAGCCAGCCTCTGACACTTACTAACTGGTGAGCCTGGGCAAGTCACTTAACTCTGTAGACCTCAGTTCCCTCATCTGTTAAATGAGCTAAAGAAGGAAATGGCCAAATCCTGACATCTTTGCCAAGAAAACCTCAAATGAGATCACAGAGCTGGACACAACTGTAACAATATAACCCAACACAGCTGTTTCCTTACCTGGGAAACGAGTGGCTTGTGGACAGTGCCATCTGAATGCCTTTGTAGCTCTAAATCTGTGGTTGTTGCTTCCAAGATCCATTGTAAAGATTACTTGTTAAATGCCTATAGCTGACATATGTAAGGCACAGGGCTGGAGAGACTCAGAATGTAAAGCCATTTCTGGCCTCAAAGACTCCCAGATTTGTTTGCTGTCTCCACCTGAACTCCTAGGACTTTCACCCCTGCCCTGGACCTGAAGCTGGTCATTATTTATGGGTTATCTCCCTTAAGAGCAGAAGTTGCTTGACACAGGAGCCATCTTGCTTTATCAACTTGTCTTCTCAATACTTAAACACAATCCTGGGCACATGGGAAATCCTTAATTAATGTCTAATCATTCATTCCATTTTACCAGGGCACTGCCACACATACCTAGTTAAGCATCCTACAAAGTCATTTGAAGAAGGAGGGAGCTCGAGGCTGGGAGTTCACTGGCAAAGGCGGTCAAGAGAGATTTGAGGCAGGACAAGAGGGTTTGCTTCACAGACTGCTGAGGGCCAGCTCTTAGATCCTAAGCTAGTGATGCAGCCTCAGTTATGCTGGAGGACAAAGTGAGGAGTCTGTGGGGTTCAGCCCGCTGAGGCATGTGGGCTGAACAAAAAAGACAGAGACAGGAGGGGGCAACCAGGGGAAGTCGGAGGCCTGGTCTCCAGTTGGGAAGATCCTGTTCTTGTTTTAACTGACTCCTCACTCAACCCTGAACTGCCACTATTTGAGGATGAGTGATGGAAGGGGAACATTTCTGGAGTTTGTAGGGGCAGCGCTGCCCTTTCCACCTAATCTACAGTCGCCCAATGGTTGGTGGAAGCAAGCATCGGGCCATGACAAACTTTTACATATCTGCAAAGCTCTTCTGCTAAAAGTATATAAATTGTGGGGGAAAAAAGAACAATTCCGTCTTCTTGTGACCTGCTCCTCACGAACTCCCAAGGTAATCAAATGAATGAAATGAATAAGGAGGAATAACGAAATAAAATGAAGATGGAAGAAAGGGAAGAAAAATGAGAAAGAGGATGACTACAATGACAAGAATGGTGAGGAAGAAGAGAAAATGTTTATTTAAAGCACTTTCCAGACATGGATTCATTTAATCTGGACAACAATTCTATGAGAGAGGTACTATTATTATCCCTATTCTACAGAGAAAGAAACTGGAAATGGCAGAGATCGAGTACCTTCTGAGATGGGATTTTGAGTTTATATCTTCCTGACTCTCCATCCAGCATGCCAGCCAGAACATTTTAGCTGCTTCACACAGAGATGTATACATCATTTATATTAAAGAAATATATATGGTCATTTTTTCTGGGCATGGGAGAAGCAGCAACAGCTTAGGGCAGTGGGGACCACATGTAGGAAGGGACATATTGGACTCCTATAGAGTCCCCAAATGTCCTCGAGGTTTTCAGCATGATCCATCCTAGTACTATAGCAAAAGAGGAAAGTTGATCCAAAAAGATGGCACAATTCACTAATCTCCTGTCTCTCCCCCTTCTTCCTGTCTAGCTACTTCTCAGAATTTTTCCTAAATCTTCATTTGATTCCAACCCCATAAGAGCTGGTTTCTCCCAACCCTCTGTTCAGAGCACTCTTCCTTTTTTTTCCTTGATGACCTCATCTCCTCCTATGAGTTTATTGATCATCTCTGTGCAAAAGGCCCTCAGATTTGTGTATCTTGCCCTAATCTCTCCAAGCAATTTCAATCATGAATCTCCAGTTTTGGGGGGAATCTCTCTCGCCTTTAAATCACATCAGACTCTCAAACTCAACATGTCTAAAAAACTCATCATCTTTGCCTGAAAAAAATGAGTAGAACACTTTGTCTAAATGCTCCCCTTACTGTTGAGGTCATCACCATCCTGTAAGTATTTAAGATTCTCCACCTTGGGATCGTCCTAGTATTGTCTCTTCCCTTTTTCTCCGTAATCAAATGGCATCAACTCATGTGGATTATCCTTCTACGAAGGCTCTCATATCCAAACTCAAATAACCAAATCTCTAACTCAAGTCCTCATTATCTTCTGAACTTATATAAGCTTCTAGTTGGTATTCCAAATACTGGTTCTCTTTTTCCCAACCCTGCTCTCACAGAACTGCTCTATTTCTTTTCCTAAGGTATGGTCCTGTTTCAATAAAATTTTAACAAAGGGGTAAAATGAGGCAGATCTCTGAGTAAGATAACACCTATTAGCAAGGGCATGCTACCAGCCTAGAAATGGGTCCAGCTTGCCCCCATTTATGTCAATGACCCTGAGCAAGACAGTTTTCTTTACATAGATTTTGGGGAGCATAGAACGAAGAACAGAAATTAGATGACATTATGGGATTGTGGATAACATGATTGGTTACAGAGCTGAGGGGCAGTGAGCAACATGATTGGTTGAAAGTTTGGTAATGGGGGCTAGCAACAACCCCCCTTCATTTCTCATGAGACTAACAAGTGCTCTTTCTTTGAGTGCAAGATAGCAACCCAGACTTGGACAGCAAACCAGACATCCTTAAAGGATGGCTTGGTGGTGTAAAGATATCAGGCCCCAACTTCCCTGCTTTCTTATACATTCCCCAAGGGTAACAAAAATTCCTTGAGCGGGAAAGCTGAAATTTAAAAATTAACCTATTACTAGCTATCTGAACTAAGTTTGGAGATCAAAAATCATGATTTAAGCAATTACAGGACAAAAGCAATGATGGGGCAAAATCAATAATTTGTAAATAGGGTCAATAAGAAAACAAACCAGGAATACTTTGAATTTTCTCAGTCTTATTCAGTCACTTTCCTGCTCAAAAATCTTTAGTGACTTCCTCTGCTTTTATTATAAAACATGAACTCTTTACACTGGCATTTAATTTCCTTTATAATCCATTTCCTACTTTTTTTCTCAAATGAATCCCTTCATGAACTCTTTGTTTTAGTCCAAAATGACCAACTAACTTTGCAGCTCATACAATATTTTCTTTAAAAATGATCCTGAGATATGAATACAAGTATTATTACCCCCATTTCACAGATAAGAAATGAAGACTCAGAAAAAGCACTTTTCTTATGGAAAATACCAGGGTTCAGATTAGTTTGAAAGTACTAGGGAAAGATGCTTAAATATTTGAAGACTTGTTCAGTGCTCTCTAGGCTTCTATTTCTAAACACTGACTTTAGGTTTGCTATTCATTATGCTTATCTAATTTTTCTCTGGGATGATGGAAGCACTTGAAATTCTATCCCAACTGACCAATCTGTTATCTCCACTTAAAATGTCTGTTCCATTTCCCTCCTCCAAGTCTGGTTTCAAACAGAGAAATTCTCTCTCCTACATTTTACCTAATATATCCTCAAGCTTCCTTCAGAGCTCAGCTCAAATGCCAAATCAGAAGTGAATTCTTTCCATGGCAGTATGCAGATCTGATTTCTTCTCAGTAGAATGGAGTCTCCTTGTGGGCAGAAACTTGATGCTGGCACAAGGTCTGCCATATACTTGTTGAATGGAATGGAATTATGTAGTGTAAAATCAAATTAACTTCTTTATGCTTTCAGCTAATTTTTCTTTTCCAGGAGAAAACCTTTGGTGTCTTTCTGAGACCATCATAGTATCTGCTGATATTTCTTTGCAGAGCTTTGGCTGGGGCTTACAAAAAGTGAATTCTATGAGTATAAAAACATTCGCTGCAATGCTGTGGGTTCTCTCCATGGAAATCTTCAATAAAAATAAATAAGAGGCAAAAGAGAAAGCATGACCACTTCTGTATATAAATCAATGAAATGTTTCATTAAAGAACAATTTCCTTTGGGGGAAGGCTCATTTAAGCCCTGAGAACTGAGGACAGGAACATGTCATGAGCTCCCGCCAGCACTGTGAATATTTAATAAATAGTGAGCGATTACTGGTAATTAGGCTATGGTTTACAGACATAAAACTGTCAAGCTTTTATATGGTCCTGTTCTCCTAAGGGAGGTTGAGTGTTTTACAGAAAAGGAGAACCATGGAATATTATATGGAAAATCCCATTAGAACAAGTCATGATATAATGAGGCTTCTGGAGGGCAGCAATATTTATGCACCCATCTTAACGGCTGTCCCAGGGTAATAGGATTCCATCTCGATAAAATCAATGTGATAAATCCTGGCTACCAAAGGCTTTCTTTAGTTCTTATTCATGGCACAATCCACCTCCAAGAACTAAGGCTTCCTGCTTAGGTGGGTCATCAGGGAAAGAAAAGACAGTGGAAACCAAGATATTGAGGATTTTTTTTTGTTCTGATAATTGAGAAGTATGGGTCAATGAAACACCACCAACAACAGTAATAACTCTGGAAGGAATTCATTCTAGCCTCACATTGGCCACTTACTAGTTCAGGGATCATTTAACTTCTTTGAACCTCAGTTTCTACATCTCTGAAATGAAGATAATAATCCCTCTCTTTGAAATCTATAGAGCTATTAACATGAGAAACATATGAAGTCAAGTATACATAACTTGAATCTCTAAAGTCCTAGTTTTACAGAGCCCCCTGGTTTAACCTGTGGGACTTTTCAATAGTTTTTGTGCAGCGTTCCCACCAAGAACTCCCAGCTTTAAAATTAGAATTTGGCTTGTTGTGACCCTTGTGGGTTTCAATCAATAAGCATTTATTAAACATCTTTTGGAAGCTAGGAACTGTGCTGGGCGCTGAGAATGTCCAAATAAAAATGAAACATCATTTAGCTTTAAGGACATCATATCCACTAAGGAGACAATATGCATCGATCCATTAACCAGTGTTCATTTATTCATCACCTACTATGTGTTTGAGATAGGATAGATGCTAAAAATATGACAAAGGAAATAGTTCCTGCCCTCAAGTTGCATTCATTTTATGAGAAAATAAAATGTCCTTAAAAGAGAAGAGGGACAGGAATTGTGTCAAGTCCTGGTGACTTCATAGGTATAAGAAAGTCCCAGATGAAGAAATCCCCACCTTCTCTGAAACTTAGTCTTAAAGAGATACCTATAGACTACAACTTTAAGATGAGACTCTCTATCTCCTGGTGGCACAGTGATAGACTGCTGAAGTGAGAGACAGGAAAATCTGAGTTCAAATTCAGCCCATGGCCCTTTTTGTAGTGGTAAGAAACTGGAAACTGAGTGGATGTCCATCAGCTGGGGAATGACTGAATAAGTTATGGTATATTAATGTTATGGAAGATTATTATTCTATAAGCAAAGACCAACAGGATGATCTTAGAGAAGCTTGGAGAGACTTGGAGAGACTTGGAGAGACTGATGCCGAGGGAAGTGAGTAGAACCAAGAAATCATTGTACATGGCAACATCAATATTATAGGATGATCAATTCTGATGAACGTCTGTTCCAATGGGATGATTGATGCCAGTTCCAGTCTCCCAAACTCTTAGGTCAATTCTCCATCCACTAACTCATCTTGATATTTCCATGTTTCCATGAAAATGAAACACTACCTTGAGCATCCTTTTCTTTAGTGTGGGGTTCCTGGCATGCTGAGCTATAAAGTTTCAAGCACGGCTTAATTCCAGAAACCCTTTTAGTCGGAGCCTCTTCATTGTCTAAGTCTGGCCCAGAGGTGCAGCCAGAAAAGCTTTGGGAAGGAAGCCTTCACCTCTGGGGCCCCGTGATTGATGAAGGTTGATTAAAAGGAGAACATAAAGTGAGTGACATCCCAACACATATATGGAGAAGCAATACTATTGAATTCATAGATCTATCTGCAAGATTGGAGAAAGACCAGTGCAATAGGAGTGGAATTCTGCTACATCCAGGAAATAATGGACTAACAGTCCATATACTGGGATTGGTTAGGTCAGAGGAAGAAGAAATCCTTCTCCAAATCTGAGTAGTCAAAAGATATTTTTAAATGTTCTTTCATTAGTTGAAACATAAGCCCATAAATCTAAACTAATGCTTTCATAACCTGCCATGTTGGATGGGAGCCCCAGCTTCACTTCCTGCCCAGGCCTGGAGCCTGTCACCACTGCCACCACTGCCACCACCATCTGGGGGCCATAATATAGGACATGCATCTTGCAGAAGGAGAATTCTGATGTAATGGAGTCAGATTCCAGGAGCTCCTGCTATCAATATGGGGAGCAGGTTTCCTACAAACTGGCACACACCCAGAGGAGAGGAGCAGAGTGATGGAGCTCCAAGACAATGTCATATGAAAACCAGTTAAAAGGGCCAGGGATGCTCCTCTCATAAAAAGAATATTAAAGAGGCTCATGTTGGATGTTTGAGCAAATGAAGAATTTGGTGATTATGAACATGAAACTGAAAAGAACACGGGAATTCATATACTCTTTTGCTGAAGAATAAAGGATGGCCCAAGTTCAGATGGCTTAAAAGTCCCAGGTCCTTTGTCTGTCTCCAGAAACAGCATTCTCTATTCTAACCATTTTGCCTCCCTCAAGGGTCAAGCTTTATGGGTAATAGATGGATATCCAGCAAGAACTCAGCATCAATGTGTACATGTTCCAGGGAAGCAGATTTTAGCTGAACATAGGGCTGTATATACCTGTATATACCTAGAAGAACTGGCTGCTCTGAGAGATGATGAATTCACTGGCACTGGAGTTACTCAAGTGAAGGCTGGATGGTCATCCCTTATAATGTTGCAGAAGAAATTTACCCATTGGATACATTTTAAAAGATGCCCTTTGTGACTCAAAGAAATTAGGATCCAAATTTTACCAAATATGACTTCAGAAAAACTTGTGTGTATATAGGCTACATGGAAGATAACTAAATATAGGCATTATTTAGCTTCCAACTATTGCCTAGATCCTACATTATTTTGAATAGAATAGTCATTTCCAAATCCAGCATGATCCATCAGCTCGCTGGTCACCAACTCTTCCCCTTGACATCTCTGCCACTTCTCAACAGGCAGGTATACACAGAATTCCCATGACCTAGCTCATAATCGTTTTGTTGTAGCTATGTCTTCAAAGTTGCCGCTGCAGCTGGAGCTGGTAACTTGTAGGTGTTAACCAGATAGTCTGCTGCTTAGTTGGCTGAAGAGACACAACCACCAATCTTTCCAAAGGTAGGCAACCTCTATTCCCAAGAACCATATCCAGTTCTCAGCTTGATTTAATCTGACCATTGGGGTGAAGAAACAAAAGCTCCTTTATACCTACTGTTGTGAAAATTAATCATAACTATAAAAGCCTATAACTATAATAAGCTATAAAGCAATAATACAGAAATATAAGGCCTTAAGTATGTGCCTCTGTCAATAGATCTGCCAAGGAATACATTTGTTTCTGGGTACATCTATCTCTTTCTCTTTTTCTCTGTAAATGAGAGATAAGTAACTCATTTCCTGCGGGCCCTTTTAGCTCTGGCTCACATAGCCCAAGTCTGATCTTGGGGATTAAAACAAAAGGTCAGTTTCTGTTTTGGTTCACTACCCAGATATTTCACTGGGAATTCTCCCATTATGCTCATATTTAGTCTTCCAAAGAAATGGATAATAAGTGCTATAGTTCCTATATAAGCACTCGAGGTAACAAACATATATTAAATAACATTTAACTCCAGAGAACAGACAGAATAAAAAAGTGACTCAATAATCCATAGAGACAGAAAACATCCCAAACATTCATAGTCAGAGCAGCACTAAACAAATTTAGATGTCAGTCTTTTCTTTCCCTGGGGAATTCTCATTTTCCCAAAGGTTCTTAGACTTAGCACCATACATGGAGGGTTGGACTCCCGTTTGGTGATAACCACCAGAGACAATATAGAACTGCCCAACAGACAATCTCCTTTCCACTAGACTAGCATTGTCCCAGAAATTTACAGCATCAGCACCATACAAGTCTCTAGCCTTCTCCAATATCTACAGACATTGGTTCTGTACTAGTATCCTTCTATTGGGGCCACATGGATTTTCTTTTTCCTCTATGAGACAAACAAGACACACTCATCCTTTCCCATCTCAGTAACATAGTCCCTAGAGTCTCATAGTTGAAAGTACTCTTGAAATACCCCTCACTGCTAGCACTGCCCCTCTTTTGACCCAGGAGTTTGAATGGAATGGTTACATGGCCAAGGAAATTTTGTTCCCACCTCCACAGGAGAGTGGGGCTCAGGAACACTATCTTCAAACTCTTTTCTAGGTTTAGGTGGACAAGAAAAGCCAAGAGAGCATATCTAATTCCTGCGTGCTTTATCGTTGAATTGGCAATTACCTAGGGATAGAGGAACAATTTTTCCCAAGTTCTGCCCACTGAACTATACTGAATAAGAAAGGCATGGAGGAAAGAAGGAAAAAGGAAAAGGCCGGAGCATGCTCTATTAAATCTTTTTGATAGATATCCCTAGGGCAGGAATGTGTCCTCTGACAGGGGCCCAAGTCAACAAATTAAATTGGCATGACTGGCACCAGCTCCAGACATTGAAACCACGAGACGGCACCAAGAAGTGCCTCCAAATCAGCCAGCTCCTCTTGGGCAACCTCCCTCTTTGTCATATAAACAATGTGGTAGTGAGTGTATCCACACTCTCTGTGGATCAATAGTTTAAAAGAAAGCAAAGGCTCATCAACCTATGAGTTCATCAAGTTGAAGGTATCACAGCAATTCCTTTAATTGCTCCTTACATAATAAAAATACAAGTAATCTTCAGCCAAATATTTCCTATATCTTTTTCTCTTAAGTTTTCCAATCATATCTATTTTCTTTGTGCATGACATTTTATGAAACTGTGAGACTTTGAACTGGGAGTGATCTTAGAGAATATTTAATTCAATATTTGCCTTCGATCCAGAAGAAAGCCCAGGCACTGAGATAATATCTCTCAAAACAAAGAAGTAGACATGGGAATGACACCTGACTTCCAGCCTCTAAAGTCAACCTAAGGCTCTTTCAAATACACAACTTAAGTAACATTTTCTCTCAGGAGGTTCCAAGCTCTTTCTCTGTGTTTTAGTCTTTTCTAGTCCTACTTTTCTCCTATTTCTACCATTCTTTCTCTTTCTCCATCTCCCATTCTCTCCTCTCCTCTTCTTTCCTCTATTCTCTCTCTCTCTTTGTTTGTTTGTTTCTTTCTTTCTTTCTTCTTTCCTTTCCTGCTTCTTTTTTTCTTTTCCTGCCTTTCTTCTTTCTTTCCTTCCTGCCTCTTTTTCTTCTCTTTTCTCCTTCTTCCCTTTCTTTCTTCCTTTTTTCCTTTCTTACCTCCCTCATTTTCTCCATTCTTTCCTCCTTCATTCTTTCCTTCTTTCCTTCACTTCCTCCTTTCCTCCTCCCTGCCTTCCCTCCCTTCTTCCCTCTTTTTCCTTCCTTTCTTCCCTCTTTCCATGTTTCCTTCTATTTTTCCCTCCCTCCTTCATTTCCTCTCATTTTCTCTATTCTTTTTTCCTTCTTTCCTTCCCTCCTTTTCTTCCTTCTTTCCTCCCTTCTTCCTTACTTCTATTTATTTCCTTCATTTTAATCTTCCCCTCTCTTCATCCTTCCTTTTTTCTTCTTTCCTTCCCTCCACCTTCTTTCTCTGCTTTCCTACATCCTTTCTTTTCTTTTTTCTTCCTTCCTTCATTCTCTCCCTCCTCCCATTCACCTCCCTATTTCCTTCCTCCCTCTCATCCTTCTTTTTTCTCTTCTTTGTCTCTTTCTTTTGATGTTATTTTGCCTCCTTGTTTTTCATTCCTTTCTAACCATTCCTATTTCTTAATTAGCATCCATTACATTGATTGAACAAAATTGAGATTTTTTTTAGCCACTTCTTAAATGCTAATGAATAACACATCTCTAAAATAACAAGTAAATTGACTTGATTTTTACTTTTCTGGATAATGATTGTTTTTTCTTCAAAGCTGTGTGTCTTTGACTCTTTTTTTTTTTAAAAAAGGAGTCTTCCCCAACACACTAGATTCATTAAATGCTGTTGCTAGAAGAACTTTAGAGGTCAAGTTAAACCCTTCCCTTTGAAAATAAGAACTAAAAAAGTTCATTGATTTACTTAATATCATGGAACTAGTAAGGGGAGGGAAGGGCATCAGGTAGCATTCAAATCTAATGTTCATTCTATCACTGGTTATATCAAATGGAATTTTTAAAAAGAAACACATTAAGTAGTTTAGTCACAGAAAATTTGACCCAGGGCATCAGATCAGACTTTAAAGGTTAGTGATTTAGTGTTTTAGTGACTTAGTTGGAAGAGATCTTTTAACATCTTCATTAAAAAAAACCTAATGCTCAGACTAAACAATTTCTTCAAAATCATATCACTAATAGTTGTGTCCACCTAGGAGTCTCTCCTACTTCTTTTATAGTGTCTATTCCCTATGGTAGCTTCCCATTCCTTACCATGTCTCCTTTGGCAGTCAAGTTTCCCATTTGTTATGGGAATGTTATGAAGCATAACATTCAATTGCCTTTCAGGTTCTTTGGGAAAAGGTTTTATGTGAGAAATAACAAGAATGACATGGAGGCTTTATCCAAAGAAGAACAAGATGAAATAATGAGAGTGATTGGGAGGGCTTGGAAACTGAGAAAAAGGCCAGCAAATAAATCTGAGGAGAAAGATTTTGAAGAACTTAAGAAGCTAAAGAAGGAAAAGAAGAAGGAAGAGAAAGACTAGAGGTAAAGAAGGAAGTAGAGTTGAGCTTCGAGGAAACTGGAATAAATATGGAAGACAAGTTTGATAATGGAAAAAAAATCCTTAAGAATGACTGGAGTGAAAAACTGGAAAGAAAAGGAGTAAATACAAAAGGAGGTGCAGGACTCAAGGAAGAGAAGAGAAAGAACATTAATGAAAGAAAAGTCTTAATGAGGAGAAAGAGGAGGACTAATGGAAAACAAAGCACTTACAATCAGGCAGGACAAAATAAGAGACTGGCAGAGAGAACAGAAACAACATCAACAAAGAGCTAAGGTATTACTGCCAGACCAGCAAAATGAGGATGTGGATTCTCAGGAAATAAAGACACATCATTTGTCATAATGGGACTATGGGACTATGAGGAGTTGCTAGAGAGGAAGAAACATCAAGTGGGGACCCTCCAGGGCTAGTGCAATCTCCAGATTATGGCTGGAGCTTCTGTAGGAACTGCAGAGACTGTTTGTCAAGTTCAGGTTTGAGTCCAGGAAGACAGAGTGAATCTTGAAGCTCCACTGATTGGGAATGCTGAGACGTGACCCTGGGCAAGAAAGACCCAACACCTGATGAGCTCACAAGCAACAGGGCAGGGACATTGCTGGTTATTGGCACTTGCAGGACAGTGGAGCTCTTGGTTTGGGGTTCCTGGTCAGAAGGGAGAGATGAAGGGAAGCTTGAGGTACCATTCCTCCACACCCAAAATTTAAAAAATGAATCTGCAAAGAAGAAAGAACCCCATTATTGAAACATATTATGGGAACAAGGAAGAGCAGGATTCATTTTGCTGCATATGATATTTTTTATTGTTTCAGAGGAGGATATTAAATTTTTTTAAAAGCTTCTACATGAAAGAATAATGTAAAGTGGCTTCCTGCCCAGAAAGAAATTATAGAAGAACTCAAAAAAGAATTTAAAAATCAAATGGGAGACATTGAGGAAAAACTAAAGAAAAAAATTAAAATCATCCAAGAAAAACAAGATTATGGAAAAAAGTTAACCAATTAGAAAAGAAGGTACAGAGTCTCAAAGATTGAAAATAACTCTTTGAAAATTAAAACTGGGCAAGAGGAAGCCAGTGAATCTATGAGAAACCAAGAAATAACAAAACAGTCTATAAAGAATGAAAAAATAGAACAGAATGTGAAAAAATTCATAAGAAAAACAACAAATCTGGAGAACAGATCAAGAAGAGAAAATATAAAAATAATTAGACTTTCAGAAAGTTGTGACCAAGAGAGATCCTTGACACAATAATGCAGGAAATAATCCTAGAAAATTGTTCTGGCTATGGCTCTTTTCAACAATGAGATGATTCAGGCCAGTTCCAAACATCTTGTGATGAAGAGAGCCAGAAAGAGGACTGTGGGAACTGAGTGTGGATCACCACATAGCATTTTCACTTTTTTTGTTGTTGTTGTTTGTTTGCATTTTATTTCCTTTCTCATTTTTTTTTCTTTTTTGACATGATTTCCTTGTGTAGCATGATAATTGCATGATAATTATATAAATATGTATGCCTATATTGGATTTGATATATATTTTACCATATTTAACATATATTGGAATACTTGTTGTCTAGGGGAGGGTATGGGAGGAAAGGGGGAAAATTGGAACATGAGATTTTGCAAGAATCAATGTTGAAAAATCATCCATGCATATGTTTCGAAAATAAAAAGCTTTAATAAAAAAAATTGTTCTGGAGAGATAAAATATGAGGGGAAAGTAGAAATAGAATAAATCCACCAATCACTACCTCAAACATATAAGAATATCATTGCCAACATTTTAAACTCCCAGATCAAAGAGAAAAATTTGTAAAATAACAAAAAAAAATTAAATATGCTGGAGCATATTTATGCGATTAGTATTGTACATGACTTATCAGCAGCTACGATGGAATCTTATCTACAGATAAGCAAAAGAACTAGGCCTGCAACCAAAAATATCATATCCAGCAAATTTTTCAATGAGAAAAAAACACACATTCGACGAACTTGTAGATTTTCAAGACTTTCTATCAATCAAAACCAAACTTAACAGAAAATTTAACATATGAGAGTCGATATTAAAAAGTAGTTTTAAGGAACTCAACATGAACAAATTATTTATGTTTTTTTTTAACATGGGAAATGTATACTTTATGTTTAAGATTTACATCAATAATAAGGTAAGCTCAAAAGAAAGATTGGCAGAGTAAAGGTAAAAATAGTAATCAAGTTATACAAATAAGGTGCAGAGAAAGAATAGGCACAGAGGCATTGGTGGGGAGGAAGGTTTATAGTTCTAAAAACCTACTTACATTGGAAATAGGTTATATTAGAATAACTAATCTGCTGATCTATTGGCTTGCAACCAGGGCAGAGTAGCCAACAGTGCTGTAGATTCCTCCTGGTAGATTCTCCGGAGTGTAGAGCCTATACCACCCTGGGACTGTGTGCTGCCTGAACTGGGCATCTGTGCTCAGCCTGCTTGTGCTTGGCCCACCTCCCTCCATGCCCGATTGAAACAAACATTTGCTGGAGATCTTTGAAATTATCTTTTACTGGTAATTTGTTACACTCCCAATATTCATGGGTTCTGTTCCTCCAAAACTAGTTCAGAGATTAAACTTACTGTTAGTATGAGGATCATGGGGAGAGCTCAGAAAAAGACCTGTCTTCTCTCTGTCATTTTGGCTTGGACCCCTCGGAATTGCCATTTCTTCAAGATTTCAGAAACAGCAACAATAAAATAAAACACCAGAATTGGAGGGAAGAGATTTTAAAAAGGGGGAGAGGAGAGAGTGTATGTGGTGGAAAGGAAGAAGCCTAGTGGAAGACTAATTTTACCTCAATTTAAGGAAAAACTTAATCACAGTAAGAGTTGTCTCTAAATGCAATGGATTCCTTGGTAGGCACATGAGTAGTAACACTGCAATGTTTCTATTGGGTTTATATCCCAAAGAGATTTTAAAAGAAGGGAGGGTAGTCATATATGCAAAAATGTGTGTGACAGCCCTTTTTATAGTGGCAAGAAACTGGAAACTGAGTGGATGCCCATCAGTTGGAGAATGGCTAAATAAGTTATGATAATGTGAGTCTTATGGAACATTATTATTCTATAAGAAATGATCAGCAGGATGATTTTAGAGAGGCCTAGAGAGACCTACATGAACTGATGCTAAGTGAAATGAGCAGAACCAAGAGAACACTGTACATGAAGATTATACAATGACCAATTCTGATGACGTGGCTCTCTTCAACAATGACATGATTCAGACCATTTTTAATGATCTTGTGATAAAGAGAATCATCTACACTCAGAGAGAGGACTATGCGAACTGAATATGGTTCACAACATAGCATTTTCATCTTTCTGTTGTTGTTTGCTTGCATTTTATTTTCTTTCTCATTTTTTTCTGGTTTGATTTGTTTTTTTTTTAATGCAGTAAGATAATTGTATAAATATGTGTGCATATATTGGATTTAACATATATTTCTACCATGTTTAACATATATTTGACTATTTGCCATCTAGGAGAAGGGGTGAGGGATGGTGGGGGGGAATTGGAACACAAGGTTTTTCAAGGGTTAATGTCAAAAAAATCATCCATGCATATGTTTTGAAAATAAAAAGCCTTAATTAAAAAAAAGAAATGGCAATTCCTTTCCCATTAGCCAAAATGAAAGAAGGATAAGGCCTCTTGGACTCCACAGTTACTAAGACAAATCTAACTCTCTTTGCTCGTGCTTTTGATCCTCAGGAGAGAGATCCCAGAGGTCCCGACCATGGAATAGCCTGCCTGTCTCAGAATGGGTGCCCAGACACCCTCCACCCTAATCTTGTGTTGGCTCTTTGTTATCTATGTGGGAAGAGTCAAACATTAAATGGAAAAATGCGGAGGATCCTCAGGGATTCCAAGATGGTCCTGCAGCAAGAAGGCAATTGAGTGGGAATGAGAGGAAATGAACAGTTTAAAAAGAAACTGAACTCACTTGCCAACATACACAGATGTTCTGAAGGCAGCCGGGTGCCAGCTCAGCCAGATGGCTTCCTCTGAGGCAATTGGACCATTCTTCCTTCCCCTCTGTCTCTCCCCTCAGGTATTCAGGTGTTGTAATGGCCCAAGTTTTCCAGAGATACATCAGACATAAGTGACCAGGGCTCCGTTCTTTTCCACATACCCCCAAAATATAGTGAGCATCATTGGGCACATGGGAGAAGTATGATCAAGAGAAAGAAATCAAAATGGAAACAAGAATTGAATCAAAGGCCAAAACAATCAGAAATAAGAGTGCTGATTTCAAGTCGTAGGATCTGAGGCCACAGATTCAATTTAATATTTATTATTTGTGTAACTTTGGGTAAATCAATGTCCTTTTCTGTGCCTTTATTTTCTCATCTACCAAAAAAGAGCGTGGGCTAGATGACCTCTACGGTCCCTTACAGCTGAAGATACTGATACTGGCAACAACTATAGCTGCCATTTAGCTGGCAGGTTATGGGTCACAAGGTGCTTTATAGATATTAACTATGTGATCCTTGCAATAGCTATCATAGAGTTAAATATCTGCACTGGGTAAAATTCGTTCCATTTGGACGTATGTCCAAAGGAAGGCTGCCATTTTTGTGAAGAGTCCTGGAGTCCATGCCATATTAAGAGAAGATGCGTTAGCTAAGGGACTACCTTGTGAAAGGGTGACTGGTCCTATTGGGGACTGACCAAGCAGGGCAAGTCCTTCAAAAACTCAGTATTCTCTATTGCCAAATCACATGAATGCTGAGGGACTGCCTCCAGAAATGCATGGTAATGCATAATTTAAGGGAGCCTGCTCACATTTCAGAGCATATCTAGGGTTGCAGTTGGGTTTATTGCAGTGGAGAAAAAGACTTTAATCCTGCAAATTTGGAATTGAGTGAACATATGAAAGTTATGGTCTCTGAAGACTTTGAGGAATCTGGAAGCTTAAATGTCTGAGTGACTTTGTGACATGAAGCCCTATCCCTGCTCCTTCCTCTAATTTCCAGACTGCCCTTTTGCCATAATAGCACCTGCTTCCCAGGGGTAGAATGAGAATAAAATGATGTCATATTTTTTAAATGTCATTGCAAGTCTTGCACCATCCCTCCTTTGAGGGTCATTCTCTCCTTTTCTAACCTGATTCCGCAGCTTGTCTGTCAGTCACCCACTGAGCTCCAGACCATTCTATATCCTTTCTCAAGGAATTCAGGGTTTCCATCCTGCCCTTCATTCCAGTTTCTGCTCTTATAGTCGGGGGTTTCACTATTGATTGCAACAATCCTCAATCATCCTGGTCTTTAACTCATCATCTCAATCATCTGGGTCTTCTAACTCATCTTAACGCCCATCTTCCTCAGCTACAGGAATAGTATCAACTTTCATACCATTCAGTCTCAGCTTCCCTATCTGTAAAATGGTGCATAATAAGAGAACCAGTTTATATTATGTTCTTCCCCAGCATGTGTTACTGAGGTCAAAAGGGGGACAGAGAAGCCTGCAGAGAGGAGTCATCCTTTTAGGAGAGAATCCCGGCCTTGAGGACCGAGTCAGGAGCCACAGGCCTGATCCCTACTCTGGATCCTGATTGCTCTTCATTTTTGTTCCCTAGATGTTCATTATCATGCGCTCTGATTCAGGGCTCTCCCTTACTTCTCCAGTCATATCCAACAGACGTCCAGGGCTGATGTGGCTCTCGGGAAGGCTTGGCTCTTGTTGAAGCAGCTAAGGCCACGCTGCTTCCCACCACGAAAACAGCACTGAAGGTAGAGTTAGGCGGGTAGGATTTGAATCTTGCTTCTGCTCTTTACTATGAAATCTTAAGGCAATCACTCACTTTCTCTAGAGCTTAAGATTCTCATCTCTAAAATAAAGGCTTTGACTTTTCGCCTTTGGTCTGAGTAATCTCCAGGGCCCATTCTAGCTCCAAACCTATGCTCTCCCCACCAATCACTGGTGGAGGGGTAAGGTTCTTACCTAGAAGTGGGTAGGTTCTTAATGGAAATAACGCCAAAGACCATACATTATAATCAGCTTTACTGCTGTCCTCGAGAACCAGAAGGATCTTGTAGGGGAAAGCCCATTGTCTCTATGAGCTCTCACCAAAGAGTGGGAGTTTCCTGGTCTGAGAACGTTTTTCTTGGTCATCATGTGTCTGATTTGGAGAATTCCAGAACTTGGCCACGTTGGGGAAGCCTGAGAATTGGATCCATTCCAACCCAATTGGCCAAATAGGTTTTCTTCCCCCTTATAGGTTGGAGCCACAGAGACAAAAATGAAACAGCCTCTTTTCTCAAGGAGTGTATCTTCTACCGGAGGGCCTCCACATACATAAAAGAAGGAAAACAGTAATCCGGTACAAGGTCATATAAAGTAAGGCCAAGAAGGAGAGAAGACTCAAGCTTGGGGAGAGGAGGAAGGGCTTTGTGCAGAAGGAGGCACCGGAGCTAGCTTGGAAGAAAGCTGGAATTCTAGGAAGGTTGAGAAGAGGATGTGAAATCCAGGCCTGGGAGCCTACCTGAGTCTGTGAGTAGCCACGACTAGGGGAATCGGCCTGGATTTTAGAAAAGGGGAAGGCAGAATATAAGTAAGAATGGAAAGGTGCCTGAGGATCTTAAAAGTCAATTCAGAGGCAATTGGGAGCCATTGGAAGATTGGGAGTAAGAGAGATGTGAAATGAAATAAATAGAAGCAAGAAAACATAAGCATGACGTCTAAGGAAAGAAGAGAACAACCCAATTAAATTCTTTGTAATTATGATGATCAAGCTTGAGGAAAAGATGAAGAAATGCACGATTGTCCCTCTGTTAGAGAGGTGGGCGATTTTAGCAGGAGAACATCACATAGACCATCATACAACGTTGCCACATTGGGTAGATTCACTGAACTGCTCTTTGTTACAGACAATGGCTACATGTGTGTGTGTGAGACACACATATGTGAACATATGTATAGGCAATTGTACCTAAACATGCATATGTAACTGGAAAGGAAGGTTGTAGAAAAACAAAAGATAGTAATCACATAAATGGCAAAAACACAACATTTTACATTTACCTTCACATCAAGTCTACACTGGCTGCTTTATGACATCCCCTTCCTGTTCCTAGTTCCAGTCCCATAATCACCATCCAGGAAGGCCCTTCTCAGGTCTGGCCTGCCCCCTTCTCCTCCCTAAAAGCTCCAGTCCCTGGGCCCTTGAGGAAGCAGAAGGAAGAAGAGGGCAAAGGAACACTGGAACATACAGGGGAACTACCAATAGAATGACCGGGTGGTGCATTTGGAACACAGCTGGGTGAGCCAGAGAGTCTGGCTTCTGCATCTGGCTCTGCTCCTTGGTACTGTGGGACTTTGGCTGAGCCCCTTCCTCCCACAACCTTGATATTTACATCCTGGAACAGAAAGGTTGGACAAGATGACTTCCGAGGACTCTTCAAGCTCTGGTCTGAGGGCTCTCCATGCTTGGTGCACCATTCTGAAGTGCTCGGAGAGGCTGAGAAGAAGGCCTTGGAGAGGATGATGGATGGCTTGCATCCCTAGCTCTGCCCCAGCCCAGCTGGGTGACCTGTCAGGAAAGGGGCAGAACTAGTGGAA
Source organism: Antechinus flavipes (assembly GCF_016432865.1). Lineage (NCBI taxonomy): Eukaryota > Metazoa > Chordata > Mammalia > Dasyuromorphia > Dasyuridae > Antechinus > Antechinus flavipes. Next base: position 3,347,521 of record NC_067401.1, on the reverse strand, counting down.
ATGATAGAAGTTGCAGATTTTGCAGTTTGGTGTCAGAAACGAGCTCAGAATCATCACCAACACCCCCAAAATGGGGTCAGGGTCTTGGGAGGTAGAAGACCACTATCACCACAGATCTTCAACCATGGCTGGCTGGTTGATTTTTCCTTATCAGAAAAATTGCACTGAGGATTATTGTTCTCTAGAAAATCTCTGTGGGCTGACTCCAAACTGAGATTCTGTGACCCTGGATATGAATAAGTGAGACATCCCTTATCATCAGACAACCTCTCCAGATTCAGCTATAAAAAGAAGGAGTGAGTTGGACCAGCTGACCTCTGACCTTCCTTGATCACTGACTCAAACCTGCCCAGACTAGAGCATCACCTCTCTCAAAGACAGACAAACAAAAACTATTAAGGAAAAAGAAAACTCTCCGCAGTGAGTTAGGACTAGCTCTTTACATGGACCCACAATAACCACTTCCTCTTCCACCCAGGCCCCTGGTTATTTATTTCCTCAGCTGCAATACTGCAAACCCATCTCTTGATCAAAAAGATCTGCCATCATGATCCCAGGAACAAATGGACTGTGAAAGCTTTCTGGACAAAGCTGCATTTCACCACAACAAAAGAACGAGACGGGGAAAAAACAAAACCCAAACCTGGCCCATGATTTCCCACAACAAAAGGAACACAAGCAATTAGCCTCACAGCAAAGTGCTCCCAGATGAAATTCTGGAAAATGAAAAAAATAAATAAAACTAATGAGCTATTGGAGCTGGGATGGTCCTTTTTTGAAGAAAAAAAAACTAATTGGGATGTTTGCTTCTTGAGTTGTCCCTTTTTAAGACATACATCTTTACCTGCATCATTCTTGGGTCCTTTCCCATTCTTCTTTAACCTGACACATCGTAACGTGGTCCTGTGGGGTCCATGGCAATAGATTTTTGTCAGTGGTGGATGGGAGAGCAGAAGAGGAGGAGAGGTGGAAGCTTTTGGAAATTAGATCAGTGAGTTAGTCATTGCAGATCACATTAGCAGATCACAAACTAGGCCCATGAAAGTACAGGGGGACTCGGGGTCCCCAGGGCCACGTGTGAAGCGTCATCCTCTTGTTCCAGCTTGCTGCCGGGTGCTTAAGGAGTCCATCACCTGGGTCGGAGAGGGGCTGGGGGGAAGAGAGAAGAATGCTGGGTGCAGGGGTAGGGGAAGGAGTCAAGGCCGGGCAAGCTGTGGTCTGGAATTTGAAAGGTCTGCCTTGGTCAACAACTAGTGAATCTCATTAAAATACAATTCGGAGACTCTGTGTTCCTCACTTTAACTTTTCCCCACCCAGCCATCCACCCACCCTAATTGGAGGTTCATGGTGTTGTTATGCTGCATTTGTTTGGACCACATCCTGTTCACTTTCAGCGTTTCTAATGGGGAACAATATCTGCCAGGACCTTCGGTAGCATGGAAAGATGAAAAGCATTAGCGGAAACGGCATAAACAAGGAGAGAGGAAGTGCCCAATCTGGAGAAAGCATCCCAAGGCCCTTCGTGAGCTTCTCCTCTGAGACGGGCTGTCACCATATTCACTCTCGGTCTCAAGGGGAATCCCAACCCCCCGTGGCCATTTCCAGCAAGCAGTCAAGAGGCCAGCCCTTTCCATCATCACCAATTATGGCTACAGAGGGATCCTGAGGTTCAAAGGCCCAGAATTCCCTGCATCACACAAATGATCACATATTGAGAGCTGGAAAAGACCCGGCTGATGATCGAGTCCTTCATTTCCCAGATGAGGAAAAGGAGACCCAGGGTAAGTGGGCCAGTGTGTTGGGCTAATTAATAGCAGAGGAAGGACTGGTACCCAAGCCTATTAACTTCAGGTCTGATGCTCTGTTCCTGACCTATTTGGATACTTCCCAGGTTCCTGTAATCAGTGTGAAGGACTCTATTAGTATTCACAACTGATTTCTAACTTTGGAGCTGTCTTCTCACAGTTCCAAAATGTTCTTTTGCTAAGAGCAGAGTGCCTACCGGGAGTCCTGAGCTAACTTCAGTCACTTACTAGATTACACTTACCATCTGTCTACCTCAGTCTCCTCATCCTAAAATGAGGATAATCATTGCCCCCACCTCCCAAGATTGTTATGATAAGCAAATGAGCTGTTTATAAAATTCTTACAACAGCACCTTGCACATAGTAGACACCATAAAAATGTCTACTATTATTTCATCATTATTATTACTTATAATTTATAAATAATTTATTATTATTATTATTATTAATGAAGGTAATTAAATGTTGACCTGACTTTAAAATTAGCCCAAAGCACAGAAGACAAATCTCTTCCTTTTGTGGTCAAGGCCAGTGGCTAAGTTCCTGGAATGGAGCTGGACTTTACAAGATGCTAGGTCCATCACATGGGGCTTTAAAGATGAGCTCAGAGATTCAGGAGGTGGTCAGTGGGTAGAGACCCAGGAACAACCATTTAGATTGGGAGGGGGTGTGTCTCACACACACATACATCTACAAAGTCTCAATGCCCAAGGCCAAAAGCAATGAGAGAAATGAGGGAACTGGAAGTCTAGAAGAAGTAAAGCAGGTCAGGGTGTCAGGCAAAGAACCCCCATAGTGCCATTCTTCTTCTGGGTCTTGGAGCAGCTTTGCCCCTTCTGCCTTTTATAGACATTGGCTTGCTGGGATTCCAGAGCCGGATGTGTCCAAGGTCACACACTGGGACAGATTAAGAGCAGATGGGGCCCTGGGGCAGCAGCGCTGCAAGGGGCCCCTTCAATGATGACTCATTATTTACAAGGCCATTAGTGATTTCTAGGGGGGCTCTGGGCCTCTCGAACCTGGGAGCCCCCAGTCCAGCCGGACTTCTGCTTTTACATGGTCACACTATAAGCACTGGAGGCAAGGCCTGAGCCCACTTGCCCTGTCCTTCATCCAGCATTCACTTCTATAAAACAGTGACTAATCAGACAGCTTGGAGGAAGGACCAGTTGGGTCCCTTTGATCTGTTATTCCTCTCTTTCTTCACTTTTATTCTCCCTTTATAATCTGGCCCCCTTTTATGCCAGAAATATTTTTGCCATCTTCAATTTTCCCCTGTTAGCTTAGGCAACCACCATATTATCAAACAAAACTCCACTGGGCTTCTAGCATGTGCTACTCTGTTCAGGTATAAAAGAAGAAATTGGCCCAGATGATCAGTAAAATCCCTTCTCCCTCTAAAGTCTAAGACTCACATCCATAGAACCAGTCAACCACAAAGGGCTTTTCTTAAGAACCTTCATGCCCTCCATACAGGAGCCAAGATTCCCTTCTGGCTCCAAATCCACGTCCTGGACCCGACCTTGATTTTCATGGAAGTGGAAGGAGGCCAGCCGATCAGTCCACGCCATTGCCCAGTGTCAGCCACTCAGTTAGTAAGTGTTACGTGTCCGGGGCTGGATTTGAACTCCCCTGCCCCTGACTTCAATGCCCCTGGCCATGCTCCATCTAGTTGTTCCCTGTCCACCCCATAGATTAAACTCCTACTATACACTAGACTCTGAGAAAGAACGATCCCAGGAAAGCATTCTCGGCCGGTAGAATCTTACTGGTCAATGAAGGAGGTCCTGTGGAAGCCCCAAACGTTCAGGAGACAACCTCATTGGAGCTGTGACCCAGACTGGGGGAGACTCTGGCATTTTCTTTTATCCAAGAACTTGAAGCCTGTCCACAGTGTTGCAAGCTATGATTCACAGCCTTCCAGTAAGAGAATATCCAGGGCTTTTTAAAAGGGGGAGGCACAAGGCGCTTTGTCTGAGATTGTCAGTGCTTATCAACAAACAAAGAAAAGATCTGAGAACATTATGGGGCCATAATTATTCCTTTATGGAATTATTTCTTTATGGACTTTTAGAACTGAGAGGGAGAGTTTATAAATGCAGACCAGAAAGTGGACTAGAGCAGTCAGGAACCCACAGAGTAATTCCTCACTAAAGAGACGCCAATAAATCACTAAGTCCCTCCACAAATTTGGAGAAGAGGAAAGAGGGATGTGTCCTGTTTAAAAGGAAGGTCAAGGAAGGCTCAGTTTATGTCACATTAAAAAAAAAAGTCAGTTTACTGAAACCTTAGTCAAGTTGTCCTGACCATTGAGACGAGACAGCCATCGCTTGAGGTGCTTCTCATGGGGGCCACAGGGAAGGAAGGCTCTTGAAATGATACTTGGGAGGCATTTAAAGCAAAGGAAGCTGCGGGTGAGTGTGGGAAGAGGGGAGCCAGGCCAAGTTACTCTGAAGAGTCAATCCTTCCATTCTATGGTTCAGTCCCATGGTGTGCAGCCATGAGACCTTGAGAGAAAATGGTTCTTGTATAAAAGTGTTTCCAAATTTCCACCTCAGAGCTGAGGAGATATTACATAAACTTATTAATTCAAAATATTATTTACTTAAGATGCTAAATTAAAAGTTAATTATGGTGCGTGACCATGAACAAGTCACCACCTTTCTGAGCTTCAATTTTCTCATCTGTAAAGTGAATCGATATATAGAAAGCACTTTGTAAACTTCAAAGGGCAATAGAAATGACAGCTATCACAAATTGTCACCATCACCATCCTTCCTCCACTTATCCTCCTAGAATTGAGGTGGTACCCATGTCTACACATAGAAAAATATAAGTTCCTCGGGAAGAAGTTATTTTGTCTATAACCCCAAGTAAATAATTTCTTCTTTCTTTCTTCCCTCTCCCTCCTTCCTTCCTTCCCCTCCTTCTCTCCTTTTTCCTTTCTTTCTTCCTTCCCTCTTTACTTGTTTTCTTCCTTTCTTTCTTCCTTTTCATTCTTCCTTTCTTTCCTTCTTCCCTCTCTCCTTTCTTTTTCATCCTCTCTTCTTTCTTTTCTTTCTTTTCAGCCTTCCTTTTTTCTTTCTTCTTTCCTTCTTCTCTCCTTCCTGCCATCTCTCCTCCCTCCTTCTTTTCCTCTCTCTCCTTCCTTCCCTCTCTCCCTCCTTTTTACCCTCCCACCTCCTTCTTTCCCTCCTTTCTTCTTTCCCTGCTTCCTTTCTTACCTCTCACTCTCCTCCTTTCTATCCTTCCTTCCTTCCTTCCCTCTCTTTACATTTATAGCAAACATTACTACAAACATTTTTAATCACTTACCAGGTGCCAAAACACTGGGGACACAGAAAGGAAAACAAACAACATTTCCAGCCCTCAAGGAGCTCACATTCTGATGCAGGATATATGTAAACATTAGGAACATGCAAACCATATGCAGAGTAGGAGGACGGGGAGGGAACCATAGAAGAGGGACAAACCCTAACAGCTGAATGAGGAGTGAGGGAGAGGGGACCTCCTGTAGAAAGTGGCGTTTAGGCTGAGCCTGGCACAGATTTAGTGCAGTAGCAGGACTCTTGGCTCAAGGGAATTCTTGAATTGATTCCTACCTTGCCAGAGGCATAATCTGGACCCCTGAACAGTTTTGCAGAAATAGAGACTAGAGAATTTTGCAGAGAATAGAGACATAGAGAATTAATTGTCAAAAGTGGGATTTGAACTCAGGTCTCTCCTGATTCTCCTGCTTCTAACACCGCACTGCATGGGGCTTCTTGGGAAATAGAACAGAAACCACCCCAAAGGTGGAGCTCGGTACTCCCCAAAGTTGGACATTTATCACATCCCAGCTTCATTCGATCAGCTGTCCCCATTGAATGCATGCCCTCTGTGTTCAGGATTAGGGTGAAGCAGTCCTGGCAGTTTGGTGCTTAAGTGCTCCCCAAAACCTCAGATTTTTATTCCCATCCTTTGTCTTTTACGTGGGAGCTTACTTCTATGGCATCAGGGAGGTCCTTGCAAAGGAGAGTGGAGAACTAATGAGATCGCCTGTGTTTGCTTAACTCCCCATATTAGAGCAGAATATTACAAGTCCAATGAGGAAGGTCCTCCATGGGAAGCTATTGTAGGATGGCTGTGCAGACCCTGCGATAACCCTGGAGGGAGAACTTCAGAGTCCTCTCACCTGCAGAGTTTCTCTGACTAGAGACTTTTTCTATTTGAAACACAACGTCCCTCCCTCCCAGCAACACCTTTGGAAGGTCATCCATGAAAGTCACCTTGGTCTGATGCTCTGGAAGCAGATTTGGGGCAGGGATGAGGAAAGTCTTAGAGAACGCTTTGTCTCTGAGATGATGGAATAAATGGCAGCCTGGCTGAAGGCTTCCTTCTTTGTCATTGGCTTCCAAATGCTGTGCCCGCTGGAACCCAGACATCCCCCGTACAGCAACAAACCCCACCTCCCTGCATCTTTCTCTCATCCCATCTAGACTCCCAGGACTGCATAACTTGCTGCCCAAGTCTATGCTCAGGTGGAAGCCCAAACTTTGCCCCATCCCAGGCCTCACAGTGCTAAGGAAGAATAATCCACTAGATGAAGAGTTAGTACCTGGACTTGAGGTTCCAGGGCATCCAAAACAAATCTCTCATTGCTCTCTAGTTAAGCCAAATACAACTAATCAAAATACCAGGGAGCCTCGGGTTCTGATCTCATGAGATACAGAGGGGAGGAAAGCAAACTCATCACAAGATGGCGTCTTGTGTGAGCCTTGTTCTCACCGCCAGGATGGACCCCCTTTTCACCAAACTGAAGTCACAACTGGGTAAACCCTGTCAGCTCTCCCCAGGATCCCCCACTAAGCCCAGAATCTCCCACCCAACTGTGCCAAATGGCCCCTGGACATGAGTTTGCTGCAGAAGGCAGGGAAAGGATGTGAATAAGTCTGTTCTGACCTCAGGCAGCCCAGCTCCCTCTTAGGGTGAGCTCTCAAGCTCTAAGTGGGGAACGCCAGTTATAATTAGCCCTGATAGGAGCCAGAAACACCCTGGGCTGGTGCAAACAGGTTTTTGAGGACCAGCTGCCCACCCTGAGTAAGTTCCTAAGAGTTTTGACTATTCTACATAAATTCCCAATCAAAATGAGAAAGATAGAGGCTTAATTTAAACAATTTCAAACACACAGGACCTAATAAATATGGAGGTTATCTGAGTTTCCTTCAAAGGAAAGAGTCTAATAACTTGGTGTTGTCAGTTTTCATCAGATTTTGTCTTTAATTTCTCCCAGCAAGATTAGGGGGTGAAAGAGACAGAGACAGAGAGAGACAGAAACAGAGACACATAGAGAGAGACAGAAAGAGAAAGCGTATTAAAAAGTAAGAAGCAGAGGATCCATTTTTCACTCATTTCAAGGATGGAAATAATTCATTAAAAAAAAAAAAACCACCCATGGAGTGGGGAGAATTCTCTCTTTGTTGCTGTTAAATGTCCCTCCACTTCCTGTTCCTCCATTGAAATCATCAGCCTGCTAATGATAGTATTGACAACAAAAGGGAGCAACCCAAAATCACTTTCAGTAAGCTTCCAGATGAGCTTACAACCCAACACTGTTAGGAATTTTTTTTTAAAGCCATGAAATAAAAAAGAATACCAAGAGCTTATGTAGTATTTTAAGAATCCCACTATGCATGTCCCCACCAAGGATGAAAAGCTTACTTCTGCTGTGGGAACTGATGGCCAAGAGCCTTAAACTCTCTCAGTGGGTCATTAGTTATTGTTTTCTCGATCCTTGATATCATACGTTCTCGTCTGAATGTCAGCAGCACCAAGTGACCCACATGGGACAACTCTACTCACTGGCTCCTTTCCCATAAAACCACTGGCCAAACCCCTTCTTGGGTCTCCCCTTCTTTCCTGAAGAATGCTGATGGGCAGCTTCCACTCCCACCATTCAGGGACCAGGAGGGGAGCTCTTTATAGACTCCCAGGTTTGACTTGGTGTTTTTATTTCATCTACATGTAAAGTATTTACTCCATATTCCTGAAAAATGCTAAGAATAAAGCTTGGGGGGAAAAATTAAAAAAATAAAAGAATAAAACTTGGCCTCTGATTTTTTAGGGATTTACCATGAAATAGTAGAGAAAAGACAAGTAAATCCCTGATGTATAGTAAAGGCTGATCATCGAGGGTTTAAGGTAAGTGCATGCACATGTCTGTGTGAATGTGTGTATGTGTGTTTGGTGTGTAAATCAGCCTCAACCCTCGCCCATCCCCTTTCTGTTGCAGCAAGTGGGGAGCTCGCTTTACCATTAGTGATCTAGAAATCTAGATCTGAATTTTAAGTCTTTTGAGGCTGTTTTTTTTCTTATAACATTGTTATTATTGTATAGCTTGTTATACAAGGATTTGGCAAGGATCTGGAAATTGAGTGGATGCTTATCAGTTGGGGAATGACTAAATAAGTCATAGTATATGAACGTTATTCTGTAAGAAATGATGAATAGGCTGACTTCAGAAAAATCTGGAGAGACTTACATGGACTGATGCTGAGTGAAGTGAGCAGAATCAGGAAAACATTGTATACAGCAACAGCAAGATTATATGTGATCAGCTGTGATGGACTTGTCTTTTCAACAATGAGATTATTCAAGACAGTTCAAGACTTATGATAGAAAGTACCATCTGCCTCCAGAGAAAGAACTACAGAGATTGAATATGGGTTGAACCATAGTATTTTCACCTTTTTTGTTTATTTGCTTTTTTTCCTCATGTTTTTCCCCTTTTTGGTCTGATTTTTCTTGTACAATATGGCAAGTGTGGAAATACGTTTAAAGGGATTACATATGTTTAACCTTAAAAAAGGACTAATATAACTGTTATACAGCAGGGGGGAAGTGTATATTTTTGCAATGTAGGCCAGAACTCAAAATAAAAGCCTGAGAGAAAGAGTTTTTGATTTTTCTAATTGGGGGTTCAGATTTCTTGTCCTTCAGCTCCACCAGAATAGAGACTGAAGCTTCTCTTTTTGTTGCCTCTCCTCTCAGAAGCCCACATCAAGCTTCTCTTGACCAATGCTCAAAGCATCTATTTCTCCATCCATATGAAGACAACCACTCATCTATGACTTAGCTGAGAACTCCTAGAGTTGTTTGTTGAACACAGAAGGAAAGTGACTAACTCATAGTCACTCAGCTTTAAATTATCAAATTTAAATTTACAGATTTAATTTGGATTCAGGTCCTCCTAACTTTAATACCAGCCACTTTTGTTGATTCTCTGCTGCTTTGTAGAGAACAATGTGTTTATTGAGTTTAAGCATGCTGAATGGAGTGGAGTGAAAGGAATTAAAGGACAGATTCCTATATCAAATTAGAGGTCGGGCTAGAAGGTCCCTTCCAGTTGCAAAATTCTAAGCTCCTGCGTGTACAAGATTGGGGGTGATTGTGTCTAAGACCAGCTTCAGTTTGTTTAAGACTGAAAAACAAAGAGCAGGGGCCATTCTGCCCAGGTAGAAGGAGTTTCTTCACCAGTTCCTGATCGACTCCAGGGAATTTACAGATCTATATACAGGTCAGTGGTGACAATGACACAAGTGAGGAAATCAATGTTAATTGTGCTAATGTTGGCTTCTCTTTCCTTTTTATTCCTCCCACCCAGCTCTAGCCTTTGTAGGACATTGTTGACATCTGCCTTTGGCCACTTCAAGGGAATAGGTGTGCTAGGAAGCAGGTTTAGGGAATGCAGTTTGATCAGTTTCCACTCCTGTCCCAGCCCACAGCCATCTCCCTGGGGGCTAAATTCCCATAATCCCTTATCCCACTCAGGAAGGGGCCTTATTGTTTTGGTTGCTTCCTGTCTGGCACAGCCTGTCCCACCTTGAGCCAACCTAAGACTTCTCTTGTTTATATGTACAGCTGGTAGGCATATGCCTAGCCCTGTTGCTATTTCCTTCTGCTCATCTTCTTGTCTTGTTTTCACCCCCTCTGAGTTGTTTTTCTCATAGACCCACTGGAAGAAGCATTTTTTACATTAATATGGATTCCTTTTTTTTTTCTTTTTCTCTTGGCAAAAACATGGTCCAATTGAAGCCAGATCTCTCATTCTCTGAATCCTGGGTTTTAACATATGAGGGTCCTCTCTGTGCCCCCATACACACTGTTTAAAAGCACTCAGGTACCCCGAGCTCAGGAGCAGTTCACAGAAAAGGCTGAACCTTGCTGTCAGCAAAATGATATAACTGCTCAGTTCAACCTCCAGTCTCTAGCCTGTGACTTTCCATTACAGACTTTGGGCTGCTGGCAAGAATAGCCCACATTCATAGCATACTTGAGGGCTGTCTACTCCCTTTTCTTACAGCACGCCCTGTGAAAGAAGCAGCACAAATTTTATTTGGTTTCATTTTAGAGATGAGGAAACTGAGGCTGAGATATCTAGTGTCAATGCTGGATATACTCCAAAGCCAATGCTCTGGACACCAGGGCAGGCTATTAACCAGAAAGCTAGACTACATCAAGTAGCTCTTCAACCCCAAAGGCACCTAAAGAAACCCAGACAAAGAATGCTCATGGATACCACTGGCAAAGACTGGATGGGAAAAAGGTTATTGAATAGGAAGGAAAAGGAGAGGAGGAAGTGAGAAGTTCCGGATGAGGAAAAGGGGGAAGGCAGGTATAATAGCTAACATCAGCTAGCCAAAGGAAGATGATTAAGGGGCTACAGATCACCAACCAATGGATCAATAAGCATTGATTAAGGCAGACACTGTGCTAGATATTAGAGATACAGAAGCAAGAGTGAGCGTTCCTTCTCTCAAGCTTGAGTTCGGGGGACAAAAAGGAAACCTATGAGGATTTTAATAACCACGAGTTTTAAAATAGCCAAATTAGCAAGCGTTTATTAAGCCCCTACTATGTAACAGGCATTGTATTGGGTGACATACTGGGTTCTGGGAATAAGAAGTCAAAAAACAAAACCAAAATTTGTTTTAAAGTAGTATTCCATTGGGGTGATTAAAAACACACTGCACACATATTTGAATAAGTAAATGCAAAATATATACATGACATAATATTAGGGATTGGAGGGTTAGTGGATAAGAGAGATGTGAAAAGATCTCACATAGCAGGTCACATATGACCTATATTAGTAGCAACCTCAGGCACGGTGAGAAAAAAACAGAGCTGTAGGTTTTTTTGGTTGGGTAGATGGTGGAGGGAGAGAGATCTTTTAAGTCGCACTTCTGAATTTGAGGAATCCCCTGCTAGAAATGAAGGTGAAAAAAGACCTTCTGAAACCAACTAGGCCAGGGCCTTGGCAGAAGTCTAAATGGGGTTTGGTGTCCAGTACGGGAGATGATATGGCCACTGTGCCTGGTCAGACCACATTTCTGGTGAGTTCAGGTCCTTTTGCTTAGTTTGATTTCATTAGAGTAATTTTTAACATTGTCCCCGGGGACAGGGACAGTTCCATTCAAGATTGGGGATTCCACTATGAACTTCACTAGAAGTTAAGATTGACTTGTTAACTATTACTCTGTCATGATTAAAACTATCTAATCATGCTGTTATCTAGTCTGATACTCCAGGAGCATAGAACAATGGGGTTTAAGACTAGAAAAGTTAAGATTTAGAAAAGTTAGAGATAGAAGTGAGGTTGAAAGTGTCAAATCTAAAATTCTCTTTTTGCTGAGGAAGAATCTGAGCCCCTCCTAATTCCTAATATTTCTTGTGAGCAGACATTCGTTACACCAGCATCATCAAAGTCAAACAGAAATAGAGGCCTCTAACTCCCATGTAAGGATTCCATGTAGGATTCTTGCAGACTAAAGAATCATATTTTAAAACTGCAATGTTATCTATTTTTGTTTATTTTTATTTCCTTGGTTAAATACTTTCCCATTACATTTGAATTTGATTTGGGCCATACTCAAGAGTGTTCAAAGACCAAAGAGCAGAAATAACCTTGACCTCAAGGTCCTTCCATGCCACTGGGCTATATGGAAGAGTCACCTGGATTGACCTGGCCAAGTTGGACTCGAGCAGACGGACCTCAGAGCAATGGGAAAAAGTTGTAAAAACGAAGATCTAGGCTTTATGTCAAGAAAATCATTCCAACAAGCAAAAGAAAGCTTGTGGCCAAGGGCTCAGGCAACTATTTAGGGCGTGCCAGTAGTTTTCTTATCACATCACCCTGTTGTTTTCTAGCATTTTGGGGGAAAATGTTTGAATTTATGTTTAAGGTCCTTTTTAAAGGAAAAAAAATACACATTTTCATTCTTTCCTAGTCAATTCCCATCCTAGGTTATACACTGTGCTGACAAAGTTCTATATACTTCATGGATTAAGTTGATATAAAGTTAGCATAATTATTAGTACCTAGGCCCAGGTAAATGATGTGCCAAGGACGAATTATAGTTCTATCTCAAGAATGAAACTCAGCCAATGAAATTGGAATCTTCCTGGTGACCATTGGGAGCCGGCCAATCTTCTCCCTGTCACATGTAGCCTCCTTTACGGGTTTCTGCCATTCTGTTTAAGTGGGCTTAAGTACTGAACACATGTTTTCTGTCCCTAAGACCATGAATTTGATATTTCCAGGCTTCGCATTTCTGACTGCTCACTGCCTGCTTTGTCAGATTTGGACAGGAGCTCTGCTCACCTCTTTAAATTCCTTTTAAATTCATTTTCTCTTTTCTTCTAAATTGAGCCTGCTTTCAGCTGGCTTTGAAAGTCACTCACTTACTATCTCCTCCTAGATTTCAATCTTCTCCTAGGTTGTCTTGAACAGATCTTTCTCTGATGGATTCTTTCTTTTGTTATTCAACTTCTTACCTAATCTCTTTCGGGGAGCCAAGAATCACTGGTGTTCTCCAAGGTATTTTATTTATTTTAGAGTCGGAAAGAGAGAAGGAGATAGAGAGGGAGAGAGGGAAGGAGGAAAGAAAGGAAAGAGGAAGGGAAATGGATAAAGCAAAAGGGGAAAGGGAAGGAGGGAGGGAGGAAAAAAGGAGGGAGAAAAGGAGGGAGAGAAAGGGAGAGTGTGTGTTTTTTATTGAATCAAATTCCTTTCTCTCATTTTCTTCCAGTTCTCAGCTATGCTGTGACCAGGCTTTTATGAATAGTTAGACTGTTCATATCAGCCCTGTCTTTTTCATTGTTTTCTCCTTCTTTCCATTTTCTTGTTGCTCTAGTATCTTTTTTCTATTATGAATATAGCTTTCATGTGCCTAGTTGTTTAAATATTGTCTCTCCTGTGAGAATATGAATAAGTTGATAGCAGGAATTGTGGGGTTTTTTCATCTTTTTTTCTATTTCCAGAATTTAGGTCAATGTTGGTACATTCTAAGTATTCAATTAATGCTTGTTAGCTATCTGTCTTTTACCTCTACAATCTCTTACCACTGTATGCTTTCAGGTATGCCTTTAACTACATATTAATTCATAGCATCTTGGGATCCCAGAATTGCAAAATACACCAAAGGCCATGTAGTTCAGACCATTAGCTGCTTAAGAATTCCCTTTACTATTTTCTCAAGAAGTAATCAATCATCCAGTTTTTTTATGAAGATCTCTCTTAAGGGGAAAACTACTCCCTTCCAAGCCAGCTCACTCCAATTTAGGACCATTGTCTTCATCTGAAAGATTTCCTTGCATCAAACCAAAGTCTGCTTCTAGACAACTCTAATCCATTTCTCCTAACTTTACTCTCTGAGGCAAAGTGGAACAAGGTTTATCTATGTTCCAGAGGAAAGCTCTTTTAACACAAGATAACTGTCTCTTAAGAGTTCTCGTTCTGTTTTGGCTCTCTTTTGTTCAGAGCCTTTTGGGCTCTGGACCTGTACTAGCAGATCTTTTTCATCCTTTGCCATAGTTTTTTTTGTATTTCCTCCTATACTACTTTTCATTGCAACCCCTATTTTCCAGCTGGATGGCATAGTAAGTGTTCAAAAGGATCTTGGCAAGCTAGAACAACAAAATAAGCCTTAAAAGATTAAATATAAAAGGTATCAATGTAAAGTGTTACATTTAGGTCCAAAAATCAACTTCCTAAGTATAACTTGTGAGAAACATGACAGGGATGTTAGTGCCCTAGAAACGCAATATGAATCCAAGGTGTGATTGTGGCAACCAAAAGTAGAAAACACCCTCAGACTAAAGAGCTTTTGTTCTCCAGGGATTGTATGACAAGCAAACAGATCAGGTTTATATTTGTTTTTGGTTTTTTGAAGAGAAAAGGAATACTAATAAATGAGGGATCTCAGAAAAGACTTCCTACCAGCAATTAGCACATAAGCTAAAGGTCAAAGGAAGCTAGGGAATCTAAGAGGCAGAGGGGTGGAAGGAATGTGTCTAAATATGGTTATGGTCAGGACAAGAGTGTGGAGGCAGGAGATCAAATGCCACAGTTAAGATACATCCTCCAGTTGGGTTGGAATATAAACTGTATGAAGAAGAACAATTTGAAATGATTCAGGAAAGGAAGGATCTGGGTCCCACTTAGGAAACTTTCTAAACTCTCTGTATTTATAGTTTCCTCACCAAGAATGAGCCTAGACCGATCAGATAGTCTTTTTTTTTTTAATTCACATACATATGTATATGATCCTACATTATCATGTGTCATATACAAGATGATAAATAGATTGATTTCATTCAGATAAAAAGTTTAATACTTTGCTTGAATTCCCAGAATCCCAGAATTTTCAAGGGAGAGACCCCTAGAGGTCTTCTGTATAAAAAGGTATCTATTTGGAAATAGTGCTTAGCTCAGAGGCATGGAGATCTATATTCAAATCCTGCCTCAGTCATTTCCTTGTTTTGTGACTCAGTTTTGATTTGGGCCATACTCAAGAGTGTTCAACAACCAAAAAGCAGAAATAATCCTTGACCTCACTTCTATGTGCCTCCAGCCACTTCCAGGAGGTTTATTGCTAAAGTCAGAGCCAAGCAGAAAGCTGGATGGAAAAAAGTTCCATATTGGGGGATTCCTATTCTTACCAGGTCACATATCTTTCTCATATCCATATATCAAATTCCATTATGATAACCTCAGAGATGCAAGAAAATCACCCTGTAAACTTTCATGTGGTGCAACAGACTGAGCCATCGCTGTTCTCGTAAACCTTCACATGGTGCAACAGACTGAGCCATCACTGTTCTCATCCCTTTCTCTAGGCAGCCAAATGATTCCCCAAGCCAAGCCAATGACCCACTTATCTGAAACAACCTTCCATGAAAACAAAAGAAGCTGCCTCATCTCCTAGAAGCTGTTTGGGGATTTGGCCCAGATTTCTTTCCAGAGCCCATCTCTACTTGTAAGCAGAATGCTGGACCCTGGGAACACTGCCCAGAAGAAAAGAGGAGGGGTTCTAAATGAGCTTTCAGAGAAGCCCATCCTCTTGGTCTCGTGACCCATCATTTGGTGGCGTTGGGTGCTGTTCCCCCTCAGAAAATGAAGGGATTTTTCATGTGACACCTGGATGGGTCAGTCATTCTAGATCTGAGTTTCCTTCTCTGTAAATTAAAAGGAACAGACTAGATGAGTTTTTCAGTTTCTTGTAGCTCTAAATCTATCAAGATATAATCCAAAATTGGATAGAGCACACACAGAGCCTTGAATCAGGAACACCTACGTTGAATTTCAGCCTCAGACCCTTATTGTGTGACCCTGAGCAAATCACTTAACCCAATTTGCCTCAGTTTCCTCATCTGTAAAATGAACTGGAGAAGGAAAACAAACCACTCCAGTATCTCTGCAAGAAAACCCCCAAAGGAAAATCGAACATGACTGAAATAATGAACAGAAGCAGCAAAACAACCCAAAATATTATGTAGGAAAAAACAATTCAAATAATGCTGAGTAGGTAGTTTCTGAAGCTGTAGAAATAGTTAAATAAATCCTCAGAATATTGAGGATACAACAACAACAACAATAATAATCCTGGGGCAGTCACATGATATGGTGGAAAGAGAGCTGAACAGAGGCAGCAAAACCTAATGCTGCCCTTTGCTTATCCTGGCATGGGACCCTGAACAAAGACATCACACCTCCCAGTGCCCCCAGGCAACTCTCCAAGTATAGGAAAGGTGTCAACCTGAACTTTCACAGGTGAATTTCCTCACCTGGGAGCATTCCCTATTGGTGAAATCATAGATGTAGATATATTTATATATTCAATACATAGACGCATGTAGGTCTATATATGCAAATACATATAGGAAACACGCATTTAGCTGATATATGTGGTATGTATCATCATATATGTTTTCATATAAAATCATTATAATTTCTATATAATTTCCTTACATGATACCTGTCCTTTTTAGAGGCACCATACCTAATTTTCAGCTGCTCCCAGCTTGCACTTAGAAAAATCCCAAATCCTTCTGTTGTTGCTGAAAAAGTCAGGGTCAGCAACAGAACCATCTGGCAGACAAAGATGCTAAGTATGCCATATTTCATTGTTTTTCGCTCACTACAATTTGGTTTTCTGCCTATAATACACTATCTGATGAAGGAGCCAGAAAGAAGAGAAAGCCAAACTTTTGGACTTCTTTGTGTCTTTAAAATGAAATGTCCAATAGCTACAAAGTTCCCATTCTTTAATCTCAAGAAAATTTCTCCTTTAATTTAGATAAATGGG
The DNA here is from genome assembly GCF_016432865.1 of Antechinus flavipes. Classification (NCBI taxonomy): domain Eukaryota; kingdom Metazoa; phylum Chordata; class Mammalia; order Dasyuromorphia; family Dasyuridae; genus Antechinus; species Antechinus flavipes. The sequence continues at coordinate 3,331,089 of NC_067401.1, read as the reverse complement.
ATTATAGAATCCCAGAATTTGCAAGTGGAAGAGACTTCAAAAAGTCATCAGCATGAAGGGAATCTTTATTTTAACATACCTGGCAAAAAGTCTTGCAGCCATTTTTTGAAATTACTATTGTCAAAATGATGGAGTAATCAGTAAATCATTGTAACTCCTCCATATTCACCTCCAAACAACCATGAAATAGTACCCTGAAACAAATCCTAGAGCAGCAGAACAGCAAAAAGATAAGATAAAAATTTTTTTTAGCCTAAGATGTGAAAGACTGGCAAGGAAGATCTGTCTTACTCTAATAAAGAGGAGATGTAGTCCAGGACAAAAAGTGTCCCAGCAAGCCAGAAGCAAATCCCACCTCAGCAAAGCCATGGGAGATCCTGTGCCCCAATGCGATAGAATAAGCAAATGGCAACACCAGAATCCCCAAATGTGTCAGCATAGCCAGGGCAGCAGTCAGACTCCGACTTAAAAACTGCCATATGCTTCAGCTCTGGGCAAATAGGCAGCCTCCGGCAGCTAGACCACCAAGTGCTTCAGTGCAGCTCCAGGGAAATGTGGAAAAAATACCCATCAGGCCCCAGCTCTAATACTCTGGTTTAGCATCATGTAAGCTGCCAGACTCTTAAAGCTTCCAGAAATGACAGTCATATCCCCACCTCCTTAACAAAACATCAGACATTAGGGTCTCCCATGGGCCCTGGGGCAGGATCAGTACAGCACCAAGTAAACAGTTATGGGCTGCAGGCCCTGGCATAAGGAATTCGAGACAATGCTCCTTCTACCTTACGAGTAGAACTTAAATTTAAAAGAAAGAATAAAGGTCAAAAAAGATGAGAAAAGCAACAACAAAAATCATAGAAAGTTATTATGGTGATGAAAAGATCAAGACATTAACTCAGAACAGGACAACAATGTCAAAACACCCATAGGCAAATCCCAAAGACAAATAGGAAGTGGTCTCAAGTCTAAAAAGAACTCATGGAAGTGCTAAAAAAAAACTTGAAAATCATATGAGAGAAGTAGAAGAAAAAATAAATGAGAGTGATACAAGAGAATCGTGAAAAAGAGTCAGCAACTTAGAAAATGGCTAAAAAAGTAAAACTGACCAAATGGAAAAGGAGATATAAAAATTGTTTAAGGAAACAATTCCTTAAAAGGTGCAATTGGCCAAATGAAAAAGGAAAGACAAAAACTAACTGAGGAAAAAACTTCTTAAAAATTAGAATAGGGCAAGTGGAAGCTAATGATTATGAAACATCAAGAATCAATCAAACAAATTCAAAAGAATTTTTTTTAAATAGAAGAAAATATAAAATATCTCATTGAAAAAAATAACTGGAAAATAAATCCAGGAGAGACAACGTCAGAATCACTGGAATACTTGAAAATCCTAATCAAAAGGAGGTCCTCGACAACTTCTTTCAAGAATTTATTAAGATAAACTGCCTTATATTTTAACATATTTAACATGTATTGAACTACCTGCCGTCTAGGAAATAGAGTGGGGGGAAAGGAAAAATTGGAACAAAAATTGGAAAAATTTGCAAGGGTTAATGTTGAAAAATTGCCTATGCATATGTTTTGTAAATTGAAATCTATAATAATAATTTTAAAATTTAAATTAAAATTAAAAAAAAAAGAAAAAAGAAAAGCTGCCTTGATATCCTGAAATCAGAGGGAAAAAGAGGTAGTTAAAGAATCCACCAGGGGCAGGGTCAAAATAGTTGAGTAAAGGTGGGAACTCTCTCAACCTCTCCCTCAAACCACTCCAAATTCCTTTAAATAATGACTTTAAGCAAGTATCAAAAGACCCAAAAAGATGAAATAGAACATGCAACTGATGGCAATGTAGAAGAAGGTCAGCAGGAATAGTCCATGATACCAGAGTGGGATTCCAGTATGAAGTACCCATGCAGGATAAGTGAATGCATCCCCAGCTCTGGCTTTAGCTCAACTTCTAAATCAAAAACAGTACTGGTGACTTTCAGACTTTTCAATCCAGAGAATTGGAAGGTCAACAGAAAAGGTCTGTGGAACCAGGGTGGGAGCCCAGCATGCAAGTCCAGCACAGGTGCCAGCACAGTCCCAGCATCAGCAAAGTAGGACTCTGTTGAACACTAGATATTATAGCTACAGTGGAGCAGGGGCATTCCTAACAATTCCATTGCAGAAAAGAGGGATTGTGTTCAGGTCCCCAGAAGGAGCTCTGAAAACAGCTGCACAAAATCACTGGACATTGGGACAGTGCACCCTCTACCTTGGAAATAGAGACCTACTTTAACAAAGAACTAAAAGCCAAGTAATAGGCTTAGGAAAATGAGCAGACAAAAAAAAAAGTTTCTGCTCATTGAAAGTTACTATGGTGAGAAGAAAGATCAAACATACACTCAGATGATAACAAAGTCAAAGCTCTACATCCAAAGCCTCCAAGAAAAATAAGAATTGGGCTCAGGCCATGAAAAAAGCTCAGAAAGGATCTCCAAAATCAAGAGAATAGAGGAAAAAATAAGAAAAGAATTGAGAGGTGTGAAAAAGAAACACAAAAGTCTAACGAGGAAAAGAACTCACTGAGGAAAATAATTCCTTAAAAAATAGAATTGAGAAAATGGAAGCCAATGACTTTATGAGAAATCAAGATATAATAAAGTATATATGACAAAAAGAAAAAAAATGAAGTATCTCATTGGAAAAATAACTGACCTGGAAAATAGATCCAGGAGAGATCATTTTAAAATTATGGGTCTCCCTGAAAGTCACAATCAAAAAATGAGTCTGGACATCATCTTTCAAGAAATTATCAAGGAAAACTGTCCTGATATTCTAGAACCAGAAGGTAAAATAGAAATTGAAAGAATCTATCTATCACCTCCTGAAAGAGATTCCAAAATGAAAACTCCCAGAAACATTATGGCCAAATTCCAAAACTCCCAGGACAGAGAAAATATTGCAAGCATCCAGAAAGAAACAATTCAAGTATAATGGAAGCAGAGTCAGGATTTAGCAAACTTCTATATTAAAGGACAGATGGGCTTGGAAAATGATACTCTGGAGAGCAATGGATCTAAGATGACCACCAAGAATCATCTACCCAACAAAACTGAGTATAATCCTTCAGAGGAAAAAGTGGTCATTCAATGAAATAGAGCATTTTCAAGCATTTATGATGAAAAGATCAGAGCTGAATGGAAAATTTGATTTTCAAATGCAGAACTCTGGAGAAGCTTAAAGAGGTAATCAGGAAAGTGCTATCATAAGGGACTTAATAAGGTTTATCTGTTTTATTCCCACATGGAAGGATGACACTTGTAACTCATTAGAACTTTCTCATTACTATGGCATTTAGAACAAGTTTATACAGAGGGGACAGATGTGAGTTGAATATGAAGAGATAATATCTTTTTTAATGATGAAATTAAAGGGTAAGAGAGGAATGTACTGGAAGGAGAGGGAAAAGGAGAAACAGAATGGTGCAAATTATCTGTCATTTTAAAAAGAGGCAAAAATACCGTTTTTATAGTGGAAGGAGGAAAAGGGAAGAGGTGAGTGAATGAATATTACTCTCATCACAATTGGCTCAAAGAGGAAATAACATACATACTCAATAGGGATATAGAAAGCTATCTTACTTTGTAGGAAAATAGAAGGTGATATGGGAAGAGGAGAGGGTGATAAAAGAAAAGTTATATTAGGGAGGGAGTGACACTTTTGAGGAGGGACAGGATGAAAGGAAAGAGAATAAATGAGGGAAAATACAGTTAGCAATAGTAATTGTAAAAAGAATTTTGAAGGAAGTTTCTCTGATAAGACCTCATTTCTCAAAATAGATGGAACTGAGTCAAATTTATAAAAAAACAAGAGTCATACCGCAATTGAGCAAAAGATATTTGTTCCCAAAGAGCTATAAATCTTGCATATCCTTTTATATAATGACATCACTACTAGGTATAACTACCAAAAATGACTTTTAAAAAAGAAAGGAAAATGACCCATATATGCAAAATATTCATAGCAGCTCTTTTCGGAGGGCAAAAATAAATTGGAGATTGGGAGGATGCCCCTCAATTAGGGAATGGCTCAATAAACTGTGGTATGTGTTTGTGATGGAATATAATTGTTCTGTGGGATGTTCTCAGAAAAAAAAGCCTGGAAAGTCTTCCACGAACTCAAGTGAAATGTACTGTATACAAAATAATAGCAATGTTGTGGGATGAGCAGCTGTAAATAACTTTGCTTTTCTCAGTAGTACAATTACCTACAACTACTCTTCTGAAGGACTTACGATGAAAAATCCCATCGATACCCGGAGAAGGAAATAATTGTGTCTGAATACAGATTGAAGCATTCCCTCTTTCTCTCTGTGTCTCTCTTTCTTTTTTAACTCTATTTTTCTTGAGGGTTTTTATTTTCATTAGGGTGGGAAATCTATATTTTCTTTCACAACTTGACTTTTATGGAAATGTTTTGCATAACTTCACATGTGGTTTCATAATTGTGGGTGGGGATAAGGGAGAGAACCTAAAATTCAAAAATTTTAAAAACAAATGTAAAAAATTGTTTTAAATGTAACTGGGGGAAAATAGAAATGTTTTACATAACTAACTTCACATGTGGTTTCATAATTGTGAGGGGGATAAGGGAGAAAACCTAGACTTTAAAAAAATTCCTACTAGATTATGTTTAATATTAATTTAATTTAATTTGTTTTTTATTAAAGCTTTTTTTTTAATTTTCAAAACATATGCAAGGATAATTTTTCAACACTGACCCTTACCAAACATTTGGAACACATGTAAGGATCAATGTTGAGTTCAAAAATTTTAAAAACAAATGTAAAAAAAAATAAATGTAACTGAGGGAAAATATTAAATAAATAAATTAGAGAGAGAGAGAGAGAGAGAGAGAGAGAGAGAGAGAGAGAGAGAATATGAGAATCCACCAGTCATCTCAGGAAACAGATCTCAAAATAAAAACTCCAAAAAAAATTCTGGCCAAATTTCAAAATTACAGGTCAAGGAAAAAATTACATACATATATATATATATATATATATATATATATATATATATATATATATATATATATCACCAGAAAGAAACAATTCCAACATTGAGGAGCCACAATAGGCATTACACAGGATTTACCAGCTTCAACATTAAAGGATCATCAGTGAAGGAGCATGCTATTCTGGAAAGCAAAGGAGTTAGGACTATAACAAGAATTACCTACCTGTGAAATTAGAAATAATACTTCAAGGGAAAAGGTGATCATTGAATGGAATAGAAAGATGTCCAGCTTTCATATGGAGAAGCTCAGGATTGAAGCAAAAAAAAAAATGATCTTCAATATTAAGATCCAAGAGAAGCCAAAAATAAAGAAAACAGGGAGAAATATAAGAGGTTCAATGGATCTGAACTGTATACAGCCCTACATGGGAAAATGATATTTGTAACTCTTTAAAATTGCACCACTAACAGTATATCTAGAAGGAATAAACATAAACAGAGGGTATGGGTATAAGGTGAATTTGAAGGAATAAATAAAAAACAACAATTAAGGGATGAAAAAGAGTACACTGAGTGCAGAAGGAAGGTAGAGATAATTACCCCTTGGTAATTATTTCACATGAAGAGGGACAAGAATCCTATTACAGTGAAGGGGAAATGGAAGGATGGCACTAGTCATCACTTGAACCTTAGTCTCATCAAAGAGAGAATAATATACACAATCAGCTTAATATAGAAATTTATCTTTCCTAATAGGAAAGTACTTGGAAAAGAGATTAAGTAAAGACCAGGGAAGGGTGAGGAGAATTGACAGAAGAAAAGCCAGACCAAGGGAGGTGGTAGACAGAAGTAAAACACTATTGAGGAGGGAAAGGATGAAAGGAGAGAGAGAGCACAAACATAAGAAAAAATAGGATGTAGGGAAATTAACAGTTAGTAATCATATCTGTGAATGTGAATTGAATGAACTTTCCCATAAAACAGAAGTAGATATCAGAGTAGATCAAAAACCAGATTGGTTTGTGAGAAAAACGTTTGAAATGGAGACACACACAGAGTAAAGGTAAGAGGCTGGAGCAGAATCTATAAAGCAAAGAAAACAATCCTGATCTCAGAAAAACAAAAGCAATCATAGACAATTAAAAGACATAAAAAAGAAACTACAGTTTGTGAAAAGGTATCATAGACAATGAAGTAATATCAATTTAGGGTTAGGGTCCTGACTCTATGGCCCTTCCAGCTCCTAAGCCTGATATCCTGCTAGGTTGAGAGACAAAGAGGACTTGCAGCCAAGGCCATAAGGTATGTCTTTGGAATAGGGGAAGGCCAAATTGATAAATAGTCAAAATATATGAACAGGTAGTTTTCAGATAAAAAAAATATCTAAAGACATGTGAGAAAATGCTCTAAATCACTTTTGATTAGAGAAATGCAAATTAAAAGCATTCTGAGATGTCATTTCAAACTCATTTCAAACCTATCAAATTAGCTAATATGATCAAAAAAGGGGAAATGATAACTGTTGAAGAGGAAATTGTAACACTAATGAATTGTTGGTGGAATTGTGAACTGATCCAACCATTCTAGACAGCAATTTGTAACTATGTCCAAAGGGCAACCAAATCATGCATAACCTTTGATCAGCAGTACCATTAGTAGGTCTGTATCCCAAAGAGATCATTGCTATATGTGCAAAAATACTTATAGCAGCCCTTTTTGTGGTGGGAAAATATTGGAGATTGAGGGAATGACTGAATAATATGTTGTATATGAATGTAATAGAATACGTTATGATAAGAAATGATCAACAGGCAAATTAAAAAAAACTGCAGACTTATACAAACTGATGCAGGATGAAATGAATATTATCAGGAAAACACTGCACACCACATCAGCAGCATTTTGTAATGATCCACTCCTTCAATTCAGCTCTTCTCAGCACCACAATGATCCAAAGTACAAAGGAAACCACTCACAAGGTTTTCTCACAAAGGAAAACACTATCCACATCTGGATAAAAAATTGATGGACCCTGGATACAGAATGAAACATACTTTTTCCACTTTATTCTTTTTTGTGTGTTTTTTTTCTTTTTGATTTGTTTCTTCTTTCCTAACTGTGATTAGTATGGAAATGTTTGACATGCACATGAATAACATTAAATTACCCATCATTTTAGGAAGAAGGGAGAAAATTTTGGAATTTAAAATCTTGTGAACATGAATTCTAAAAATCATCTTGACATAATTGGGAAAAAAGCTAAAATACTATCAAGGAAAAAGAAAAAAGAAATTCTATTGTCTTCCTTGAAAATAATCACTTAAAAAATAAACTCTTTACTGATAACAAAAAGTACAAAGGAAGGAGTACCACCTTCAAAAGCCACATGTTCTACTCTAGTTTAGTTTGTTTCAATCAGCCAATTTCCAACAGTGCTGAATGTGTGACATTTATCATTTGTCTTTTTTTGTCATACATGGAAAAGTGACTAAGTATGGACAACCCAAAAAGTAACTAAAGTCGGTCTACCCTTGGATCCAATGATCTCACTGATAGGTCTATTACCTCCAAATGGCAAAAAATAGAAACACCAGCTCTATGACTGAGACAATTTCTCATGTTGACTGAGGAAGAAAGGAGGACACATTTCCAAGCTCTGCTGCCTCCTCACTGCCCTTTGTCTTGGATCAGGTACCACCTTCTCCCCAAAGTTACCAGATTAGCAAAGTAGACTTCACTGACATTATTACCTGGCATTATTTCATTTGAGACTCATAAAAGCCCTTTGTGATCAGGATTGTGGGAAATGAATTAACTTGCTTAAAGTGCTATGGCTAGTAATGCAGGTGGTGAGATTCGGACCCAGCTCTCTCCTGACACCTGGTCTGGGTATCTTTCCATAACTAAAGTACAATGAATGCATCTCTTGGGGAAATTGGATTCTGTCGTGCTCAATCCCAGAACATAAGGTAGGAGGGAATAATACTAAAAATCTCAATCAGAAGGATCCATAGAGGCCATCTGGCCAAATCTCTTAATTTTACAGATAAAATAACTGAGGCCCAGAGGGATGAAGTGAATTTAGATCATATCATAATAGGAACAGAGCTAAATTTTAAGCCCATGTCCTTGTACTCCACCGTCCAGCTTTCTATTGTACCATAACTGACTGACATATTAGAGCATATTAAAGTTTACAGAACATTCAATATTGTCTCCTTTGAGTCCCATGAGGTACATGCCATTACAGTTATTTTCCTACTTTTAGAGATTAAGACGCTGAGTCAGAGATCTGGGGAAATTTACTTAAAACCATATAACTAGTAAATGGCAACAGTAGAATTTGAATGCAGAACTGAAAACCTAAGGTCCTGAATAACTTAAGATTTGTTAAGAAAAGTGCACATTTCTCTCCTTTCCATTTGGTACAAAATAATGTATTTTTTTTTGTTTGATGATTTCTCGACCTTCTCTGCCAATCGCAGCCACTCAATCTCCAAGTGCATCTCGCTGGAGGCTGAAGCTAATCACACACATTGGCTTACATGGCTCAGAGCCAGGGCACATGAAGCACAAGGAGCTTAGTCATGCCCTGAGGATCCCTGGGAAAAAGTGGACAGTCCATGAAAAGTTCCAGGGATCCCAAAAAGTTCTTGAGCTTGTTTGACAGAGGGAATCATCCATGAACCAGAATGTGATCAGTCACCAATGCTGGAAATTAGGGAAAAGCTTTTGTGCATTGTTTGAACCCAGCCCTGAATGGCTGAGAAGCTGGACCGTCTCCACTTGCCACTTAGGGACCCTAAACCAAGGACCTGAGTGATGCTGACCAGAAACCCAGTCAAATCCTAAGACTAGAGCAAGGACCTTTCTCACAATTCTACATCTCAAGCAACCCAATGTCTCTCTGTCTTTCTCTCTGTCTCTGTGTTTCTTTGTCCCCGTCCCTGCCTGTGTGTGTCTGTGTGTCTGTGTGTGTGTCTCTCTGTCTCTCTGTCTCTGTCTCTCTCTCTCTCTCTCTCTCTGGCAAATCATTTAACTTCTGCTTGCTTCAGTTTCCTCATTTGTAAAATGGGAATAATAATAATAATAATAGCTCCTTCCTCCTAGGGGTGTTATGGGGAACAAATAAGATAATATTTATAAAGCACTTAGCATAGTGCCTGGTACATAGAAGGTACTTAATAAACCTTCCTTTCTTTCCCCTATTACTGACAACATTGAGACATCTCTCCTGAATCCCATCTTCTCCTTTATATCAAAAATCTCTTTAACATCACTCCTCACTCTTTTCTCCTGTTTTAGTTTCAGAGGATGAGTTGACTTTTCTCCTTATACGATCAAGATTTCAAGTTAAAAAAGACCTTGCGGGCAATCTTTCCTGCCCCCTTCATTTTACATATAAAGAAGGTGGGACCAGAGGATAAGGGAAGCCAGAAGTCACAGAAGCAATCTAAATGGCCAAGCTGAGATTCAAACCTCAGGCTCTCCTATTCCATCCAGAGGTGTCATGCTGTATCCTACGCAAAGCCAGCCTCATCATCTGCGCTTCTGACAGCATCCCTTCTTGTCTTTCCAGGAGCCCATTGGCCCCTTCTTTAAAGCATCCACGCTTCCTTTCTGTTCCATTTGCTTTTATTATTCCCCGGTTCCTTACAGGATGTCTACAAACATGCCCAGGTCTCCTGACCTTCACTAGACTCTGCCACCCCAGCCAGCTAATGTTCTAAAGCTTTGTCACAGCTAAACGCTTAGGAAAGGTCTGTCTACACTCCCTCTGAGTCCCAGCATCTCACTCCCTCTGAGACCTCTCACATCTGGCTCTAGCACTGGACCAGAACTTCTCCCTGCAAGGTTACTAATTATCTCTTAATTGTGAACTTCACTAGCCTCTCATTAGACTGTGTTTCTTTGACCGCTAAAGTTTAAGCTGTTTACATCTCCCTCCTTCTGCTTATTCTCTCCTCCCTCACCCTCTCTCCTGGTTCTCTTCCTAAGTGCCCCCAAACCCTGGAGATATAAACCCTGAGGACACAGGGTGAGGAATGGGCAACTTCTAAGCCCCCTCTTCTCAGACCACCCATAGCTTGCCTAAGCCCTGTCTCATTCTGTCGGTCTGTCATCCATCTTTCTCTGTCTCTCTGTGTATATCTCCATCTAGTTGTGTCTATGTCTTTGTTTCTGTGTCTGCCTCTATCTGTCTATCTCTGTGTCTGTTTCTGTCCGTCTGTCTTTGGGTCTATCTCTTGTCTCTCATCTGTCTCTGTGTCTGTTTCTGTATCTCAGTGTCTATATCTCTACCTCTGTCTTTGTGTCTCTCTTGTCTCCATCTGTCTTTGTATCTCTGTCTCTGGTCTCTCTGTTTGTCTCTGTGTCTCTGTATGTCTTTGTGTCTGTCTCTGTCTGTCTGTCTCTTGTCTCTCTGTCTGTCTCTCTCCTTCAATAACAATGATTTTTTTTCAGATCCGACCTCACCTCTGACTCTGTTGTCTCTTCCACCCCAGAGGTCGTGATAAATCATAATTTTGCTCTTAGTCCCAATAGTAGAAATCTTTTTTTTTTCCACATGATAGCCTTTGGTATACTTGAAGGCTGCTCTCACCCCTGAGTTTTCTCTTCTTTAGGATAAACTCCCACTTTCTTCACTGGATAATCCAACAATGTGACCTCAGGGTCTTCACTACCCACATCTCCATCCCCTGAGAATTTTAGATTTTGTCAGGGGGACAAGTCTCTTGGTGACACTTGTAGAGTGGAGCTAAACCCTGCAGTGGGGTATGACTATGAAGGAGGGTGGTGGGATCTTCACCTGTCCTATTTGGAGTTGGATCAAATTGTGTTTTTTGATTATTTGACTTGGAATAAGCTTGTGGTCCACTAAAGTTCCCTGATCCTTCTCCAATGAATTGTTGGGTAGCTAGACCTCCCCCACCGGACATTTGGGCTTTGTGTATCCCAACATTCCATGATGTTAGAGGAGTACCATGGGTGGTACCAAAAGAGCTCCAGGGCCAACAGCTCTAGGAGGAAACAAAGGACAATGGGGAATGGGTCCTTCAGCCAGCGGGCACAGGCACTAGGATTCAGGAATGATCTTCCAGTATGTCTTAACAAAAGCAGCTTGGCTGCTGCCCACAGACAGAGGAAAAGGAGATGAACTCTTCCTGGCTGTGGAGTCAGAGGCATGGGTTCAAATTTTGTTCCATTGTTTGGGTGCCATTGGGGAAGTCAGTTACCATTCTTAGGCCTCAGTTTCCCCATTTGTTGACTGAGGGAGGTGGATCAGGTGGCCTGGGCTGCCCATTTCTCAGGGAAGGGGACTCGCTTCCCTTTTGGCTTAGGCCCTGGCAGTTGCTCTTCTTGGCCTCCTATTTCTGAAGGCTCATTAGCATTCATTTTCCTCCCCTCTACTTTTAACAACCTTCAAAATTAGCTCTTTCTGCCTCTTCCCAGAAGGGGGTAGGGAGAGTTTTAAGGCTCCTGGTATTGCATTAATCAAAGGGTTTGCTGTTTGACCCTTAAAAGTAAAACCTGCTTTGGAGCTTACACCTTTGTCTAGGCTGCCCGCTCTCCCCAGGTGGGAAAGGGACAGGACTGGACCAGATTACCTCTCGGTTCCTCCCAGCCTGACTTAGGAGATGATGGGTTATAGGGGGCTCACGTCTCCCTCCTTTTGGATTGAGCTGCAGTTTTAGGCCTTCCCCACATTCACTGCCTGAACCTCGGGAGTGTCCACCATGAACAGCTCCAGTTCAAATGCTCCTTTGAGCACCAAAGGTCCCTCTGGCACATTTCTATTGCCAGTGAAGCATGAAATGTCTCCTCGGAGATCTCATAGATCTTCTGGTGGAATAAAATCTTTTTGACTTCCTCCAAGTGGCCCGTTCTGGAACAGGAAAGAATTCCTTAAACCACGAGGCCATTCTAAGAAACCCCCCAAATGACATCCCTTCACTGAAGGGACCGACCTTGATTCCTTCCTCTCCTTCTTGGGTCTTTCTCCATATTTAATGCTCTGGACAAATCCACTGAGGCTTTGAGAAACTGTGAACTCTTTGCTTCTGTGTTCTGGGTGGACATTGGGCAGAAAGCATAGGGCGGTGTCCTGTCCCCAGATCTGTGACCTGCGAGCTGCTCTGGAGAGCAGTCCAGCCTCCTGGGACTTCTGGATCCTTGCTCTACTGTTTCATGAAAAGCTAGGGAGCTCAGAGCTGCAGATGCAAGTTTCCAATTACCACAGCCCTGGGCCCAGGATCACTCTGAATCCCTCTGCTCTTGGAAACTTCAGTCTAATCAGACTGATTCATCTCCAAACATGATTTATCTTGTAATCATCATTAATTCAACGAAGGGGAAAAAAGCAAACTCATTTCTGGACTTCTCATGACTCATGTGTCCATGACTCGGGTTGGGGGACTGACTTTGCTTTTGGCTCAGGTCCTGGCAGTCGCTCCTCTTGGCCTTCTATTTCTGAAGGCTCATTAGCATTCATTTTCCTCCCCTCCACTTTTAATAGCCTTCAACGTTAGCTCTTTCTGCCTCTTCCCAGAAGGGGGTGGGGAGAGGTTTGAAGCTCCTGGTGTTGCATTAATTAAAGGGTTTGCTGTTTGACCCTTAAATGTGAAACACGTTTTGGAGCTGAAGCCTTCCTTTAAACAAATCGGGTTTCCTGGAAGGCCGTGGAATGCAGAATCAGAGTTGCGTAGGATGCAGGGTCAGTCAGCAAAGGAGCCAGGACTGGGCACCACTGAGTCTCCACTGGCCTGGACCGGTCCTGTGTGGGGGACTTCACCCTACAAGCCTAGTGCCTGACTCACAGGAACTGCTGATCAAGGCTTCTGGTGGGTCAACTGCCCAGCAAGTTCAATATCGAGGCGATCTCACTGTGTCCTCACCCATGCTCCCAGACTTCCCAGCTTCCACACCTTCAACTATCTCCTGCCTTCCTGACCCTAGGCAAAGGCATTGAACTTCACTGAGCTTAAGATTCCTTAGGTCCAATCCCAGGTACAGGATTGAACAAGACTTCTGGGCTCACTTCAGTGGTCATTCCGTGTAGCAAATGCAGCAAGGAACATATTAGCATCACAATTTTACAAATGGGGAAACTGCGCCTTCTAAAATGAAGTGGCTTTATAGGGGTTGGGATCATCCAGCCAGGAATAGAAAGAGCCAGAGCTCCAACCAAAATCCAATTATCTTCACTGTATATCACATATACAGCCTGTCTAGACCACTCTCTATTAGCAGGAAATAAATTGTGGACAACCCATGGATTACTTCAGTTTGGCTATGGGATGTAGGAAATGAGGAAGGGTCAGAATCAGCAGAGTTTATCAACATTTCTTAAGCACTTCTTGCTGTTCAGTCATATATAACTTTTTGTGACCCCATTTGGAGTTTTCTTTGCAAGGATTGCTTGTTGTCATTCACTCTCAAGAGGACCAATATGTTATCACTGTGTTTGAGTCAAATTAATGTATCCAACAGAGACTGATCAACCAAAAAGAGCTTGGAACGTTCTGCCACAGGTTGGACACAAATTGTCCCTCTGAACACTTGGCAAAGATACTGAAATCTTTTGCCATTTCCTTCTCCAACTCATTTTACAGATTAGGGAACTGAGGCAAACAGTGCTAAGTGACTTGCATAGAGTCGTGCAGTTAGTAAGTGTCTGAAACCAGATTTTGAACTCAAGAAGAGTCTTCCTGACTTCAGGCCCAGCACTCTAACCACTGTGCCATCTAGCTGACTTCTCCCCATTAATTATTTGCTATTTGTTTTATACTTAGCTTATTTTTACCTATTTGTTTGTTTCTTTTCTCCCCATTAGATTGTGAGATCCTTGCAGACAAGTCCAGTTCTTTTGTTGCTTTTTTTATATCCCTAGCACTTAGTATAGTCCCTGACACACAGTCAGTAATTGGTTGTACTTAGATGCTTTTCCCATCCTCTCATTCTATGGCCCCATTGACTCTTTCCAAAACTTTGTAGCAGAATCTAAATTCGCTTCGTTCCACGTCACTACCATTAAGAATGCAGTGTCATGGAAATATCCTAGAGTCTGTTCTGTTTTATAGCTGTTGTTGTCTTCATTCTAGGTACATCTGTAAATCCAATCTAAAATTATCTCACGCAACTGTATTTCATCCAAGCTCTCTTTGGGTTTCCTTTCCCTTCAGTTGTTTTTCCAAGTTTAAAGAGATAATTCTATTTCAAAATATATCCTCCCATTATCATCCTCATTAATATTTGCAAATAAATTCTTAAACTAAATCACTGCAACTCTAGGTTTCCATATCCATTTGTTTGGGCAAAGAAAAGATTGTTTTATTTTCTCTCTCTTTGTAAGAAGATTTGGGATTCTCTTAGTCTTTTCCTTGGGCCACCTGTTCTGCATTAATCTAATATTTTTTAAAAAGTAGAGAGAAGCAATGTTGGTATCTCTCAGACCATTCGCCAGCTATTTGAAAAAAGTCAATAGGTTGGACTATTACATCATAAGTAGACCCAATGTTGACAGTCATAAACTTGAGAACAGGAAGATGCTTTAGAGACATTATATTCAAATCCCATTTTATAGGTGAAAAAACTGAGGCCTGATGATGTTCAGTGGCTTGCCCAAAGTTGTAAAACTCATAAGGAAAAAGATGAGGATTTAAATTTATGTCTTTTTATTCTAAACATAATGTTTCTTCTACCATGTAGTGCTGTCTTTTCATTTTTTCCACCATTATCTCTTTTTATAATTTGCTTCTGACTTTGACCGTTGCTGGAAATGATCATTGTCTCTGGAACCAATCATATGCTGTCTCTTGAAATATAGTCTTTTTAACAACATTCTCCCCTCTATTTGCTTTGTCTATTTTCTAAAGAATGACAGTGTCCATAAGGCAAAACCAAAGTTAAAAGACCTCAGTTTCCCCTTCTGTAAAATGAAGGGATAGGACCAGTCCCTACTGGCTCCAATTCTGGGATCCTGTGAAGAGTAAACAAAAGTGGGATACTTAGGGATAGACAAAGCAAAGATAAACAAAGCCATTCACCCTTGGGAGTGAATAGCCAGGTCTCAGTCTTCCAGGTCACTTCCATCCCTTTCTCAGGTTTCTAAGTACGCCCCTGGAGTGTTAGACTGTTGCACACTCTCTCAGCTTGAGTCCTCAGTAGGTATGTTCTCTTACACATCACTGGTCACCAGTGAATAGTACCCCACTTTTACTTAAACAAATAACATCAGTAAGTTTTTACAAAGGGACATTTACTCTGCAGGAATAGCAAGAACTAAGGTAAAAAATTCTTTCCTTCCTCCATCATCTCAGGAGTATACTCTCCCTTTATCATTTTAGACTGTGGGGGCACGGACCCCCCAAGTTTATGTCCAAATGTGGCACCGTTCCTAGATGAACCTTTGTTGCTGGTACTGCTGGCCTGGGTCCTAAAGTTCACTCCTTGCTTTTGAGATTTTTAAGTTAGATTCTGTAAAAACTCTCATGGGCACAACCCCCGAACCTCCTGCTGCCGCTCTCTCCTACAAGGTTGTAAGCCACAACCGCCTTCCTCTAAAAAAGGTACCAAGATAAAAGCCAAGACAAAGAACATTCATATGCTTTATATTAGTCTTAGATGAAGAAGGCCCAAGAATTTCCCATTTACAGTCTCACCAGAATGCTGCCCAAATGGAAGAGATCAAACCAAGAGAGGGGCTGAGACTGATAAAAAGTTTATGAATGCAGTTCCAGTTGCTTCACAGTTACAATTAAGAAAAGAGCTTCTATTCATTACCGGGTTAACAGATCTAAGCCAGTTATATAATGTCTACACCTGCTCCAAAGTCCACATGGGCATCGTATCAGCCAAACATTCTGTACATGCTCCTCTAAACTGGATTCATCAACAAAGCCCCTGTTGCACTTGCCATGTCCCATCCCATCTTCTTGCTGCCTCAGGGCAAGAGGATAGTTTTGCAAAGATAAATACAATTTATATAAACGCAATCCAAAGGAACTTTATTTAACTACAGCATGTGAAAAAAAGGTTCCAGGATCATTCGTGTAGAATGAATAGAAGCAAGTAACACGGAGCTCTCAATTTGTGCATAAGCTTGTTGTTAAGATGCGCCAACGGGAAGATATGAGACCAGGGAAGATGTTTCTTTAATCTGTTCTTAAACGATCTGGATCTTATTATTATCTGGCTGTTATGGCCAGATCGAGTCTCCACATTTTAGGAGGGATGTGGAAGTTGGCCTGGGTCCAAAGAAAGAGTAACAAAAATGATTAAAGGGATAGGAAAGAGGTCTTCTGAGGAAAGGTAAAAAGAGTTCAAATTGTTTGACCTGGGGGAAAAAAACTAGGGGATTACTTAATACCTGTTGTCCAGTTCACTCAGGGAGATTGGTGCCTGTCTTCTGAACAGGGAAATTGACTCACTGAATCACTGCAGGATAGGTCGGCTTTGAAATCCTTGTTTGCATTTCTAGGCAGCCATGATATTTAGAAATGCAGATGGCCTTGTTGGAGAAGGTTGCATTGCAAAGCCAATGGGAAGGGTTAGTCCACCTAACTCCGGGAACCAAACAGAGTAAATAAGGGCAAGAACAAAAGGAAATTAGGAGGAGATAGAGAAACATCAAGCATAAGGACAGGCACCAGCAGAGCATAAACCCAAGTACAGAAACACAAACGTTGGCTTAACCACTGTTCAACAGCAAGCTTTGACTAAATATCTGCTTTATTCAAAGGCTTTGCTAAGCACTGAGGACACAAAGAGACAGAAAAATAGCTCCTGCCCTCACTGAGCCTACACTCTATTGGGGGTGAGGGGACTGGGATAGAAAAGGTTGCTGATTGGAAAATGGGTTCTTAGTCTCAAGAGGTAATATATGATGGGCAAAGTGCTGGAATCAGAAAGATCTGAGTTAACTTCCTGCCTCAGACACTTCCCAAGTAGAAGTCTCTGGGCTTAAATTCTCTCTGACTCAAGTTTCTTAAGGTTTTAGTGAGAATTAAAGGAGATAAAGGTTTATATAACTTGTAGTATTTTGCAAATATTAAAATACTCTAAAATGTTACTTATTGTAATACAATAGGCCTTTATATTCTATGTTCAAATAATTGTATTCTATCCCTGTAGTAATCAAGAACCACCCTTTTAGTCAAGTCTATAAATATTTATTAAGCCTACTAAGCTGCAGGTACAATGGTAAGTCAGCACAACAGCTCTATTAACCTTCACTTTGGTAGTTATTCTAATAACTTTTCTCTCCCACACTTGTCCTCTGAGCCTCCCAAATACTGAGCTAGCTTTGGCAATTTGTGTGTCAATCTCATTAAAAATGTGTACATCCCTGGAAAGTATACTGCCAAGATAAGTGGATTATTCACTGCATTAAGACAGAATACCAGCACCATGGCAGAAAACTGAATCACTTCCATTTGAATTGTCTTAGGAAGAATCTGAAAATTACCTAGAAGGATAAGATACTAGACACTGAGGCACTTTGTTGAACAAAACTGTCAAATACTCCAACTCTACTTCAGAGAACACAACTTCATTATGCTGATCATATTGTTCAAATGCCAAATGTATGCTTGCCAAAAAGACTATTTCATGGCGAACTCGCACAGGGCAAGTGCTCACAGGGTGATCATAAAAAGCAATACAAGGACACTCTGAAGATCTCTCACGAATTTTAGAATTGATTGTCTGACATGGGAGACATTGTCTCAGGACCACCTAACACAAAGTACCTTTATCAGAGAAGGTAATGAAAAAGCAGAATCGAATTAGCCTAGAAGAACCTTGAGATGTGCTAAGTTAAAGAAGCCCCCCAAATGTTCAAAGGGACTATTTGCATCGGACCTCTGGCAGAGCATTCGGAGTTCATATTAGTCAGATCAGCCGCTGTGGACACACTGTAACTTGCCTCTAACATGGTGATATCACTAGGGATCTCTTCCAGAACCAAGGACAGCAACCTAACTATGCTAAGTGCTGAAGATACAAAGGTAAAAGAACCTGCCCTCAAGGCGCTCACTCTCTAACTGGGGAGAGAATATCCAAAAAAACTATGTGCAATTAAGATATAAACAGGACAAATAGGAAATGAGCAAGAATGCAGAGGGATTGAAGAAAATTTCCTGCAGAATGTGGACTGTGACTGTTTACTATCTGTTAGTTGCAGAGATTGCATTTAAGTAAACTTCCTATTGGCCATATCCCCAAATGTGTGTCTGAGGCACTTTTGTTTTTTGCAATATTAAGCTATAATTAAACAAAGAAGGCAAGGTGGTAGTCTTTATTATTAGAAAAGGATGGGTCTGGTCATGCTCCAACTCTATCAAAGAGGAAAAGGACTTCAGATCTTCTACCTCCAGAGCGAGGGCTTGTTCCATTTTACAAACAGAAGCTAGAAAACCAGAAACAGGGCACAAGTCAGGAGAGGCTTGGGTTTCCTGAGGACATAATGTTAGGTTTTAGAGCTCCTAGGGAGTTTTTGTCTCTTATGCTATCAGAGATTTGTAATGGTATTAAGTTTGAGAATTTTTATAGGTTCTAATTGATATTTTCTATTTCTTACATTACCATGTTACCGCATGTATCTCTCCTTTCCCACTCTTCCTCCCCAATATGACAAACAGTATATTTTTAGAGAGTGAAAAACGTCAGCACAACTGTTCAGCGCATTGAAAAAATCCCAAAGCACAAGCAATGTGTGACAGCTGCAGCTCTCCCTGCTCCATAAAGGGTAGCTTGAAGGTGTCCCATCTTAGCTTTTCATTCAAGTTCCCCTCAATCTTTGAAATGTTGTTACATCTATTTTTTTTGCATGTATGTGTGTGGCTTTTTGTTGTTTTTTCCCAATTTCATTGTTGTACTTATTGTGCACATGTTTCCTTAGATCTGCTCACTTTTTTTCTGTGTGTCCCTAGAAGTCCAGGCTGGGGCATTCATGCATGGCTTCTGCAAGGTTCTAGTGTTTCTAAAGGCTGTAAGAAATTGCACGGCAATCTGTGTATTCATAAGAAATGCAAGTCAAAGGACCAACAGGAATATATTTCAACCTATGCTAGAAGTCTGTTACTGAAGTTGAAAAGGTAGAAAAATATGACTGGAATCTGTTAAGATTCACCACCACCACACTAGGTCAGAATGTATTTAAATATAAGGTTACTTTAAAGCAATGATGATCATAGGGAAGGGTGGCAGTAAATGGGGAAAAAGTTGGCTCAGGATCAAAAAATAAAATAAAGCAAAGATTAGTAGAAGCCTCATGGTGATGGATCATGAATAATAAATACCATGAATAAGAGAAATAAAATGTTCTGGACATGACAACCACTATACACTGCCACACACACACACACACAGACATTATGACTATGGCTTATTGGAGAGATAATGGAGGTAAGGACTAGTTGGTCATGTTGAAATAATTTCTGAATCCATTGACATGCTACCACAATGATCAAAGACCAAATGTGAATAGAAATAAAAGATATGGTATGCAATCAGAAGAGCTCAAACACTAAATCTTTAAACAAGTTGTCGATATAGGAAAATGAGAAATGAATACAAATGATGTATTTCCATCATCATGTCCTCCAGATGTGTAATTGCTATAAATCAATCATCACCATGAGAATAAAGGATCCAGAAACCACAGTGACCACAGTCAGTCAGTGAGACATGAAAGCCTAGAATATCTCATTTGTAAAATCCTCCTAGGAGTTGATCATCCTATGGGGGAGGAGGGAGCACAACCAGGTAAGGTGGGAGAGGGTGGCAGTAGCTTGACTGCAATGGCTGAGTTTACTTTCTCTTTTCCTCCATTTATTCTGCATGGCCCTGATCTCTGGAAGGATATAGTAGCAGGAACTACTATAATCTCTCTGGTGTCAGCTCAAGATGTTCATAGTCAGCTCCAGTGACAGAACAGAGCAAATTAAGGGATGGTGGACAAGATGTGTTTTAGAGATCTATATCTGATCTCCAGCAATGAAGCTTAAACATAGGGGTCCTTTCCTTGCTCTCTGGTGCAGAGCAGACTTTCAGGGAAATCTTTAGGGATAAAGACAAACAAATTTAGTATCACTGTCAAGAAAACCCCAAATGGAATCACTAAGAGTCAGACATGGCTAAAACAACAGAACAAAAACAAAGTAAAAACTTGATTTAAACAGGCACAAAAAACAAGGATTTTCAATACCTGAGAGACCTCTTCCTCCTCTGAATGCTCAAAAGTCCGTCTTTGGTTCCTCCTTCCTTCTGCTTAGTATTCCAGTAACCGTCATAGATGCCTGGTCACCTGCTACCGGGTCCTGATTGTAAGATCCCTGAGAGCAGGATGCAGTTTTCCTTCTTTTTTATCTTCCCTCAGAGCCCAGAGGAATGGCTCGGCCTGATTTATCCAGATGATGTCACTGATAGGGGCACTCTTCGTGTGACTTTTCTCTTCACTGAGGGAGACAAACATTTAACTTATCATTTAGGAATGCTGAGAAGTACCCATAGTCATATACCTAAAGTCCCAATTTTGCTTGCTCTGAGGCCACTATATCCCACTGCTTTTTCACCCATTTATTTTGTCAACATTTAATCTCTTTAAAATATCTGCTTATATATCCACATGCTGTCTCTCCCAATAAACATTTTTTAAGGACAGGAACTATTTCATTTTTAAAAAAGTTTTATTCATTTTAAACTTAAATACAAAAAATACAAAAACTTAATATTTTCAGATATACAGTACAACATAAAGAGAGGATTTAATATAAAACCATGAATGTCCATTTTATATCACTTAACTTTTTTTGAAAAATCATGTAATATATTTAACCTATCAGATAACTTGCTGTCTTGGGGAAGGAAAAGGGAAGGGAAGAAGAGAGAAAATTTTGAAATACAAAATCTTACAAAAATGAATATTGAAAAATATCTTTACATGTATTTGGAAAAAAAAATATTATTGAGGAAAAAAACTTTAAAACTATGTAACAAATATGTAAAAACATATTTTTATGTAACAAATATGTAATAAAAGCAAAAATATCATTTTCCAAGCTACCTGTGCTTTCTTCTAAGTTTTCTTTTGTTCTTTGTTGTGCACTTTTTTCTCCATCCCTCCACATCCTGCCATAGAGATGGCTACCATCAGACACAAATATGATTGTGTGTGTAATGTAAAACAAGACTAGACATACTTCTATTTACCAGTTCTTTTTCTCAGTGGGGGATAGTTTCTTCTTTCATAGATCTTCTGTAGTTGATTTAAGTATTTTTAATACTCAGAATGACTTAATTATTGTAAGAGCTTAGTTTTAGAGCAATATTATACTTATTGTGTACTATATTAACTTGGTTCTACTCTTTTCACTCTTCATTATTTCATGTCTTTCCTTTTTTTCTAAGATCATAAAAGTCCTCATTTCTTATAGCACTATAGTATTCCATCACAATCATATATCACAACTCATTCAATCATGTTCTAATTGATGGACATCTCCTTAATTTCCAGTCCTTTGTCAATATAAAAAGAATTGCTATAAATATTTTAAAACTTATAAAAAAGGGGAGTTTTCCTTTCTTTTCCTCTAATCATCTTGGAAAACAGAATTAATAGTGATATTGCTGGGCTAAAGAGTCCATACAGTTTTATAACTTTTTGATCATAATTCCATATTGCTCTCCAAAATGGTTGCATCAGTTCATGATTCTATCAACAGTGAATGTGTCTCAATTTTTTCACATCCTCTACATTTTTTCACTTTTTCCTATCATTTTAGCCAATCTGATAGGTATAAGATGACATTTCAGAATGGTCTTAATTTGTATTTCTCTAATCAATGATGATGTAAAGCATTTTGATTTCTTCATCAAAAAACTACCAATTCACAAGCTTTGACCATTTATTAATTAGGGAATGAGTTGTATTCTTATTTAACAAATTTCTTTATATATTTAAGAAATGAGACCTTTATCTGAGAAGCTGTTCAATTAAAAAAATCTCTCCCAATTTTGTTTTCCTTCTAATATTATTTAGAATTGTTTTATACAAAACTTTTTCATTTAACTTAATATTGTTTATTCATATTTTTTCTAACTTTTTGATGCTCTCTTTTTATACCTAGGTCTTGTATCATTTTGACCTTATTTTGGTAAAAGGTAAATTGTCTATGCTCAGTTTCAACCAAAGTGCTTTCCCAATAATTTTTACCAAATATTGAATGCTTATTCCAAAAGCTTAAATTTTTGTGTTTGTCAAAAACAAGGTTACTATAATCATTTGCTACTGTGTGTTGTATGTCTACTCTGTTCCACTTATCTACTTTTTTACAGTATAAGATAGGTTAGATAATTATTGCTTAAAAGTATAGCTTAAGATCTGGTAGTGCTAAGACTTCTATCTTGCTTTTTTTCATTAATTGTTTTTATATTCTTGACCTTTTTTTCTTCCAAATAAAGTGTGTTCTTCTCTTTTTTTAGCTGATTAAAAAAATTAGTAATTTATTTGGGATAGCATTGAATAGATTTGATTAAAATGTCATTTTTTATTGTATTGGATCAGCCTATTCATGAACGAATAATATTTTTCCAAATTATTTAAATTTGATTTCATTTGTCTAAGAAGTGCTAAAGTACTTCTTAGACAAATGAAATCAAGGGTTTTGATAGGTATACACATAGGTATTTCATGCCGCCTTTGGTTATTTTAAATAGGGTATCCATCGCTTGCTATTTCTTCTTGCAGGGTTTTGTTGGTGACATACAGAAATATTGATGACTTGTATGGGTTTATTTTATATCCTGGTACTTTGCTAAAATAGTTGTTTCCACTAACTTTTTAGTTAAATCTTTAAGATTATAAAAGAATATCATCACATTGTCTGCAAAAGAGAGAGTTTTAGTACCTCATTACTCATTCTGATTCCTTTAATTTATTTTTCTTCTCTTATAGCTCTTGGTACCACTTCCAATACAATATTTAATAATACTAGTGATAATGGATTTCCTTGTTTCACTTCTTATCAGAAAGGTTTCTATCTTGCCTCTTTTACAAATAATACTTGATGATTGTTTTTAAATAGATACTTTTTATCATTTAAAGGAAAAAATCGGTCATAACTATGCTTCCTACTGTTTTTAAAAGAATAATTGTTGAATCTTATCAAAAGATTTTTCGCAACTATTATATAATCATATGATTTTTATTGTTTTTGTACTTAATAGGATCAATTATCTTTATATGTCACCCCTACTTTACCATCTAAGCTCTGCCCCTTGCCATTAATAATTCTTTAGGGAATTGTTGAACTCTCTCCTTTGTGTCTCACAACCACCTTATGAAGGCAAGAAAGGCATTATCATTCCCTCAAACAGGGAAGTTGAGATTCAGTCACTTGCTTAAGTTGATACAACTAGTAAAGGGCACAGGGAAAATGAGAATGAGGATCCAAGCACCTTGACTTCCAAGACTGTACTCCTCTCGCTCCACTGGCATTATTGAACTAATGCTCATACCACGACTCATATTCCAACCTTCTAGATTCTGTTTGGAGCCTTTGCTGCTGGGTTTGTCTTGGGTGGTTCCTAAGTCCAGCACCCTGTTTCAGGATATATTATGAAAAGTCCCAAGGTTCAAGGTCCTGTCACAAATATATGTTCTGAATCCCTGATTTCAACAACTTAATGAAGCTATTTCATTTAAAACTCCAGGTACTTTGTTAAGTTCTAAGAACACCACAGTTAAAAAAAAACAATCTTGTCCCTGGCCTCAAAGGCTTTCAGTCTTAAAGAGAAATAATACATGGGAACAAAAACACATACACAAAAATTGAAAACAGGGAGAATATAAAAAGGCTAAAGAC
The DNA here is from genome assembly GCF_016432865.1 of Antechinus flavipes. NCBI lineage: Eukaryota > Metazoa > Chordata > Mammalia > Dasyuromorphia > Dasyuridae > Antechinus > Antechinus flavipes. Next base: position 3,307,220 of record NC_067401.1, on the reverse strand, counting down.
TGGGTCCTCTAAAAATTATAAGAAGGGAGTGGTCCTTCAGATCCAAAATAGATAAATGGGGGAGAAGGCAATTGAGGGAGGCTTCATTTGTTCCTCATGGCAATCCTGGGAGATAGGTGATGTTATTATCAGCAGATAATACCAGATGAGAAAACTCAGGTAAAGCTACTTGACTAGTCACATACCTACAAAATGTCTAAGACTGGATTTAAACTCAGTTCTTCTTGATTTCAGGGCTGAGATTCTATCCACTGAAACATCAAGTTTCTGTTAATTTGGGAGTCACCAAACTCAAATCCAAGTTCAGACTCTACCAATCACTGACCTAGTGATTTCCCTTTCCCTGGGCCTTGGTTTTCTTCTGTAAAATGAAGGCCTTGTACTAGATACTCTCTGAAGTCTCTTCTGCTGTCGATCTAGGATCCTAAATATTGCAAACATACTGTCAAGGTGAGTTGGTGCCTAGGGGGGAGAGCCTCCATTGCCTCCTCGAGGGTTTGGATCCCACCCCAGAGAAAGCGGGGTTTTAAAAGGAGTCCAGCCCTTTCCAAGAGAGAAAAGGTGCTGGCTGAAGGCTCCAGCAGGAAGGCCTCTGTCCGTGGCTGTAGTCCTCCAGGGTTTACAGATTTACTGGCCTGGGGGTGGGGGAGTGGGGACCCACATTTATGCCTGCTCGGGTTGAGAGGTAATGTGTAAAGCAGAGGAGAGAGCTGAGTTCCATGCTGTTAGGTGTTAATGATTTCCTCCACTGTAGCTGGGAAAACCCAGAGCCCCCCAGCCTGGGCTTTGGCAGATAAATGGATTGGTTTGGTGTTAAGTCTTCTGTTATTTAACACATGATTAATGATCTGGAAGACTCAGTGAGCAATCCATTAATGCAATCTGCAGACCTCAGCACACATACCTGCCTGTGTACTGGGGGAAGGGGAGAGGGGGCGGGCAGCTGGGGCTGCAAACCCAACCAGGAGCAACAGGAGACCCCAGGAAGAAACTATTGTGGAGAGGAATGAAATGGGCAAACACACACATACAACACAAACACACAACACGTACACACTCGCAAATAATATACATGTGATCACAAACACACAACTCACATAGCACAGACAGGCTCAGGACATACCCAGGACAGCACACAGATGGGACAGACCTAGAGAAACCCTAAACAAACGCCCACAGAAAAGCTGTCTAGCACTTGGTGCTTTCCTCAAAGATCTCAAAAGCTTAAGGTTCCCATCTTGGGATCTCCCTAAGGGTTAAGTAGAGGATAATAATAATAAAAATGGCATTGTAGGGTGTTCTAAAATTGGCAGAGCCATTTCTCTACCTCCCAATAATGATATGAGGATGATGACATTCATAAGGAAGTGAATAGAGAGCCAGGCCCAGAGTCAGGAGTGCTGGCCATAGCTGGGCACTCTCAGCCCATGAGTCACAGAGTAGGTGCTGAGCTGCTATGATAAAGTTCACCCCACAGTCTGGGAGAAGAGCTAAACATACACATAGCTAAATATAATATATACATATATTTCATATATATATATATATATATATAATACAGGCTTCTATATTATAATGTTCCAAAAAGAAGATAAGTGAAATTTCCAAAAGAGGGAGAATACTTTGAGCTGGAGTAGCCAGGGATGGCTTCCCAAAGGAATTGCCCAAAGGCATTAGAGCTGGTCTTGGTAAGATGGGTGTGATATTGATGGTCAGAAACCAATGAATTAAACCAGTCAACCACTTTAATTTGTAGAACAGATATTCCCCTTCATTGATAGAGGGAGAAACCAACATCAATAAAATCACAGCTTAATCCAAGCTCCCAATTCCATCCCTCCCTCTCTCCAATTTGATAATAAGACAAAGGCCAACCTGCTGTCCCATGAACAAGACACCCCCCTCATCTCTCCTGACTCGGGACCTTTCTTCTGGCCTTTCCTCTGGCTATCACTCGGGGTCAGCCTGCTCTTAACCCTCATCACTGCCTCCTGGATTCCCAGGCATCCTTCAAGTCCCCGCTAAGATCTCATCCTCCACAGGAAGTCCTCCCCTACCCCCCTTCTTTCCAGAATCTGTCTTCTACTAATTACTACCTATGTATCCTGTCAAGAGCTTGTTTGCTCAGAGTTGTTTTCATGTTGTTTTCTCATTAAACAATAAGCCCTTTAAGAGCACTGTTAAAGGACTGTCTTTTGTCTCCTAGCATATAAGTGGTGCTTAATAAATGCTTATTGACTGACAAAAATTATAATAGATGATATTATTAGTCAATAAACATTTATTAATTGCCTACTATGTGCTTGTCACTCTGCTTAACACTGAGGATATAAAGAAAGGTAAAATACAAACTACATACGGAATAGAGAATAATCTAAAAGGAAGAGGCACTCTCTGAGATGGGAGGGACAGGCAAGGAAGATGACTGGGAAAAGTCTTCAGCACTTTTCTACCCTTTCTAGGGTAGGAATTGTGGTAGTTTGGTCCATGTATATGGAGAGCAGTCTATAGACTTTAACATGCTATATACACATTTTTTCCCCTTCAGTTCTGACTTAGTATAGTACCTGGCACACTGTAAGCACTTAATAAATTCTTATTGGCTGAGTGACATTTATGTAATGTCTTAAAGTCACCAGTAATGAGAGAATTTGCTGAACTTGGAGGCCTCCAGCTCCACCATTGACGACAGATTTTTCTGTGGATGGCTACTGTGCTAGTGGACTCACAGTTCAGGGTAGGACAGAAAAGGACATGTGGGTGAGTCCAGGAGATCTTCCCTTGCAGGAAAGAACTGAGCATACTCTTAACTGCTTTCTTGAGCTCCTGAGGAGTGGGATTATTGAAGGAGATCCAGGCTTAGAGTTGATCGACTAGAAACTTTGGCAAGAGAGGGATGCCCTTATATCTCTCCATACTTGGGAACTGGCCTCCCCTGAGAAGGAAAAATGAGGCAAGTAATTTAAGAGGGAATAGCCCACCAAACAACATTCAGATTATCAACAGACAGCTCCCACCATATCACTCTTCTACTCACTGGTCCCCAGTGGCTCCCTATTGCCTCCTGGAGCAAATACAAATTTTTCCATTTGGCATTTGAAGCTCTTCTTGACATGCTCTTCCTCCCTTTGCACTATTCTTGCTCCTTATTCCCTACTCCCTACCACAGACTCTTCCATCTAATGACATTGGTTTTCCAATCTGTCCACAAAGAAGACTTTCCACTTCTCAGCTTTGGGAATTGCCCATATCTGGAACGCTATCCCTCCTCAACTTCACCTACAGACTTAAGTCCTTTTTAACCTTTTATCTTTCTTATGAAGCCTTCCCCAACCTCTCTTAATACTAGTGCCCTCCTCCTCTCAGAATTATTTTCTATTTTCCTATATATAACTTGCTTTGTTCATGGTTCATAGTTGTCTGTTGTCTCCCCCATTTGATTGTGAATTCTTTGAGGATAGGGCCAGTCTTTTGCCCCCTTTTGTATCCCTAACATTTAGCATATTATCTGACCCAGAATGGCTGCTTAATAAATATTTATTGACTGACTATTAGATAGAGAACCATTGAAGGAGAATTCTCCCTGGTTGCCTTTAATCCAATAAAAAAGGCACTTGATTTGTCTAAGGCAGACAATGGAGTGATAGTCTGAAAGTACACCTGGATCTGAATTACAATCATAGGGAAAGGGGACAATCCATGAAGAGAGGAGATGATTAAAGCATGGGCAGCTCTGTCCAGTTGGACTAGAGAACAAAAGGCCCTACCTCTGCCAAAAAAAAAAAATTCTTAGATTTTTACTAAATGAGAGAAACATCTTTGCTAAATCCATTGGATTCCATGGACAAACAGAGACAAGGACAATCATGACAGCTCTACTAAATTTCCTGAGGATTTGGAATGACTTTCCTAATGGATGGACCTTTATGATCCATCCATTTATTTATGATTTTTATAATCTGTCTCATACAAGTTTGCAAATGAGGAAAAACAAGCTCACTTAAGACTTGATGGCAAATACCCCCTGCTCATGGGTCTAGCCAATGATTGCTCTCCCCTCTGCAATCTCTCCTATTTTCTTCTTTTTGGGTCTGCTTTTCTCAAGGAACTGGGCCTGCAAATATTTGGACGGTTGGCCATTGGAAGTGGGATTAGGCTTGTTCTGGTTTGGGAGTGGGGTTGGGGCTGAGAGTTACAAGGATTCCAATTTAGGTTGATGTCAGGAACAGCTTTCTAACCCTTGCCCTGAAGCAGATTCTTTTGCCCCAAGAGGATTTGGGTTCCTTCTCATTGGAGAGCTTCAAGAGAGGTACTTGTTGGATATATTATAAAGGGGCTTCCTTTGGGGGGGCAAGGATGGAGTAGTTGATGACAGAGGGGCTTGCTTTCCAGTGGTGGGATGTGGTGATCTTAGGTATGGCATGGCATGGTATGGACCTGAAATACAGCTTTTCCCCATGTGCCCTAAAATCCATAACTACTTATGTTTGTATGTAACCAATGCTTCTTTGCAAAGATTAAAAGTCTTCATGAATAATCCTCCCTCCCAGTTTTATTCTTCCCAAAGGTTGAGAGCCAGAAGACAGCAACTAGTATCTTCCTTAAACTCATTAACAAGCATTTCATGATGGTGCTATCAATGGGTATTTCAGAAGTAAAGAAGAAATGCTCTGCTACTAACCTGGCATTTCCACTTGTGTGCCAGAGATGAAGAGTCCACATCATTTTGAGGCTCCTTCCTTCCAGTCAGGGCTGTCCTAAAGGGGGATGGGCTATCTTGGCAGAGGATGGAGCTTCCTTCTCATATGAACTTTGCCTGAAGGCTGAAGGACCACTGTAGGGGAATGTGGGAGAGGGACTTCTGAGGTCAAACCCTAGCCTTAAAATCGTCAGAAGTGCCAGAACTGATCTGATCCCGATACTTGTGCATCCCAGTATCAGTTACCAGTTATTTGGGTCATCACACCATGAAATAATCAATCCCAAATAATTTCTTGTCCAGGAACTGATTTGGCCACTGTCCAGAGCCTCGGGCTGAGGAATGATGGCTACTGGTTGGGGCTAGAGATGAGGCTGAAGGAATTCTTGGCTAGAAATGGGTTGGACTGAATGACTTCTGAGTTTCCAAGTCTGAGATCTAGTGATTCGAGAATCATCCAAGAAAGATGACATGATGAAAAGAGTAGAGACTTTTGAATGAGAAGTCCTGGGTTCTACTCCTGGCTCTGCAGGAAAATTGATCCCCCTCTTTGATTCTCAGTTAACTACAATATTAATAATAGTTAATACTTATGTAGCAAAGGAGACAAAGCATGAGTGGTTGGAGAGGTGGGAAGAGAACCAGAAGAGAGATGGGTATCCTGAAAACTTAGAGGGAAGAGGGCAGGAAGAAGCGGAGAGTAACCATCGGCGTCCAAGGCTACAAAATCTTTTTGACTTCAAGGTCCGTTCTCTATCCACCATACCAGACTGCCAGACTAAATTATGTTTTGTTCATTATTGAATCATTGAATTAGAGCTGGGAGGGCCTTCAGAGTCAATCCAGTCCAATCTTGTCATTTCACAGAGGAGCAAACTAAGCCTCAGAGAGGTTAAAATATGATAATGTTGGCCAACAGTCATGAGACAGACCTCAATGGTCACTAGACTTGGTGATTGGGAGTCTATCAGTGACTCAAGAACTGTAAGATCAATGGCTAAAAGTAAATTAAGAAGTCGCCTGGTCCACCTTCTTCATTTTATTGGAGATGGAAGCTAAAGGCCTAGAGAGGGAAAAACACTAGATCAAGGACAAACAGCTAGGAAATGTCAGAGTGGAGATTCAAAGTTAGGTTCTCTGAAGCTGGACAACCACTTGTTGGGTGTTTTATGTCAGTTCTTCCTTTGCTGTATGGATCACACTAGATGGCCACTGAGATCCTCTCTAAATCTCAGATTCTCTGATTCTTTGACCACAAGTCAGATTCTGCGACTTCCCAGCTCCTCTCTTGTAACATTCTTATTTCCTTCTCTCTTTCTTTCCTTTCCCTTCCCTTTTCTTCTCACATAATGAAGTGAGATTTTTTCCCATGCCAAGGCTAACCCCTCCACCTGTTCAAGAGATTCTATCCCATCCCATCTCCTCTAACAGAATGACCTCTCTGTCACTCCCTTCTATCACTTAGACTTCAATTTCACTTTGTCTACTGGCTCATTTCCTACTGTCTTCAAACCTATTCTTTGTTTCTCCCATCCTGAAAACCTCCTCTTGAAGTAGATCCTTCTATCACTACCATCATCCTTTTGCCCTTTGTAGCTAAACCCTTCAGTTCCCTGCTCTCTCTCTCTCTCTCTCTCTTCTCTCTCTCTCTCTCTCTCTCTTTCTCCTTCCCCCCTTCCAATCCCCCTTTTGGCTCTCCAAAGTGACCAGTGAGCTCTTAGTTGCCAAATCCAATGTTCTTTTCTCAGTTCTAATCCCTTCTTCACTCTCTCCAATTCTCTCCAGCCTTGGACACTGTTAGTCACTCTCTCCTCAATCTCTTTTCTCTTAGTTTTTGGGACATGTCTCTCCTGGTTCTTCTCCCAACTGTCTGATCTCTCCTCTGTGGGATCATCTAGTATCCTCCATCCATCTGCATCCCTTGGTCTTCTTTTCTCCCTCTACACTAGTTTATTTGAGGATCTCCTTAGCTCCCATGGATTTAATGACTGCCTCTTTGCTGATGATTTTTGAAACTACCTTTCCTGCTTCAACCTCTCTGCTCACCTCCAATCTCTAATTTTCAACTGCCTTCAGACATCTCCAATGATATGTCCGTTGACATCTTAAACTCAACATATCCCAGACAGAAGTCCTCATCTTTCCCCCAGATCCTCCTCCACACATCTTCCCTATTACAGTAGAAGTCAACATCCTTCTCTTCATGTCTCAAGCTTGAAACCTAAGAGTCATCCTCAACTTTTTACAGTCTTTCACCCCGCAATTCTAAGTTGTTGACAAAACCCATCAGTTTCACCTCTGCAACATCTCTTAAATATGGCTCCTCCTCTCCTTTGACACTCTTTACAGGCCTTTATCACCTCACTCCAGTTCAAAGGAGGGGGTCTGTCTTCCTCAAGTCTCTCTCAAGTCCATCCTCCTTTCTGACACTAAAGTGATTTTCCTAAAGTCAAGGTCCAACTAATTAACACACACACACACACACACACACACACACACACGCGCGCGCACGCGCGCGCACGCACACACACACACCCCTCCAGTGACTCCCTGCTGACTCCAGAATCAAATACAAAAAGCTTTCTTTGGCATTCAAACTCCTCAAAAAGCAATCCCTCCTCCTACCTTTTCAACTCTTTATACTTTATTTGTCACATGCTTTTCAAACAAATGTTCTCCTGAAGATTCTATGAACAAGACACTCCATCTCTCAGGTACAGGCAGACTCTGTCCCCCATATCTGGAAGGTTCTGATGGCTTCCTTTAAGTCCCAACTAAAATCCCATCTTTTACAGGAAGCCTTTCCCAGCCCTTCAATTCTAGTGCCCTCCCCCATAGATTGCTCTGTGTGTGTGTGTGTGTGTGTGTGTGTGTGTGTGTGTGTGTGTGAATACACATATTTATATGTGTGCATTTGTCTGTCTATATGTATGTATGTATACATATTTCCTGATTTTTTTCTGTTTTTTGTGGGTCTTTCTGTTTGTTTTCATTAATCCAATTTCATGGCACATCCATTTTATTTAATTCCCTTACTGAGACTGACTCAGAAGCAAAGCAGGGGAAGTTGGGTTGAGGTTAAAGGGCTGACGGGGGGCTGAGGGAGGGGAAGATCAAAGCGCTGCTTTATTCTATGAGTTGGCCCCTCAATTGGCTTGGAGTTCTGTGCTCCTGGCAGCTTGAATCCAGGGACCTTTCTTTTACAAGCCCAGAATGGGCCACAGCCAGGAGAAGCCATTGGAAGGCCTCTCATTAAGAACTTGCAAATGGCGCTCCAATCAGGGAAAGACACGCAGGAAGGACAAAGCCCCCTCACAAGCACTTTGGCAAGAGAGAGAGGTCCCTTCCATTTAATGTCCTGCCCCTACCCCCAGCCCAAGTTCTTACACAAACATTTTCAAAACTATTGTTCTCGTTTCAGAGCTCCAACATCTGCTGGCTGCCCCATAAAGCAGGAACAGCTGTCAGTCATGCAGACATCACTCTGTAAATCTGCCCCAACAATGCTGTTTTCAAGTCCAGGGTCCTAGGGCAGGTTTATGAGGTGCCATCGCCATGATTAACAATGCCAGGAGAGAGCTGTGCAGGTGCAGGAAGAGAGAGGAAGAGGAAAAGGGGAAGAGGAGAGGCAGGGGGTGCAGTTCCTGACCAGTCTGGGGCACACATCAGAGCATTTGCAGGGGACTTAAAAATTGTGTGTGTGTGTTTTTCACTTTAAGCAACAGGAATCTTGCCAGCCCAGAGAGGTACAAAGGAAAAAATCTTAACCCCTCAGCCTGACCGTTGGCACTTCACTAAGGCAGGTCATTTTCTGACATTTTCTGACTTCCTCCCCATGCTTTGGCCTAAGATAGATATTCCCCAGTGCTTAGTGCAGTGACTGGCATATAGTAGGCACTTAATAAATGCTTGATTTTTCTAGTCATGGAGAGCATGAGTTGTTCTCCAAAATGCTAACAAAAGTGCCTATGGGTCTTGTGCATCTCTGAACAAAAGAAAAAAATATTTGGTGTTTATTGAAGAAGGGAACGGTCAAAAGAGCTTTGGCTCTGGAGGCATCCTGCCTTTGAAGCTCGCTACCCTACGTGGCTGTAGCTAAGTCAAGACCCTCTCCATTTCCTAAGAAGGGTTGTGCTGATGGCAGATAAACTTTGAAATCTGGCCTACCTGGTGGTGGGATTCTAAGTATAACAAGCTGCCAAGGGCAGGACGAGGCAATGGAAGGGGCAGAGCATGGGGGATTAGAAAACTGGGGTTCACTCCCAGCTTTGATCTCCCCCCAGCTGGTTTCTGGAGTCAGATGGTGGATGACAGCACATTACCACCCCCTCCCCTTGTCAGAGCTTCCCCCTCCCACAGAAAAGACTTTGCATTGACTTCACAGCACACAAGCAGCTTCCTTGCTCTAGAGTGGAAGCTCCCTAAGAGCAGGGGCCAATTCCTTTTCTCTTTATGCCTCCTCCTCTAGCATAGTGCTTCTTTGAGGATGAACTTTTAGCACTTAGAACCTGTAAGGATCCCAAGTATAATCTCTCTGATAGCTGATTAAGTTCTAGAACAAGGGTAGATCTCTCCCCACCCAGGCTTCTGTGGGCACTCTCTGAGAAATCCTGAGCTTATTGTCTAATGCCATCAATTTGGGGTCCTGCTGGGGGTATTATCAATTAAAGATAATTTTAGTTATAATTTAGTCACTTTTTGGAGGCAACTAAGTGGTGCTGCAGCAGATAGAGCAGCAGGCCTGCAGTCAGGAAGACTCATCGCTCTGAGTTCTGGCCTCACAGATTACTATCTGTGTGGCCCTGGGCAAATCACCCTGAGAGCCTCAGTTTCCTCATCTGTAAAATGAGCTGAAGTCAGAAGTGATAAGCCACTACAGTATTTTTATCAAGAAAATCCAAAATGGCGTCACAAAGACTTAGATGTGACAGAAAGAACTGAACATTAGGCAGCAAATTGTAGGGAGCTTTTAGAAAGAAGTATTTAGTAAGGTAGGAACAGAAGGAAAATATACTTGCCCATAAATAATTCTGGCTCAAACTCATAGAGTAATGAAGCAGAGGGGTAACAACTGTCCGGGTTACTGGAAGTCCTTTCCTCTCTTTTGCGGGGTGCTCAAGAAGCTGCTCTTAGGTACAGGATCTTCGGAAGACTTAAAGTCAAGTCCTGCTTTTGATTATAGATAGATATAGATATAGCTATGAAGAGAGAGATATAAAGAGAGGGGAACAGAAAGAAAGAGAGAGGAAAAGAGATGGAGAAAAAAAAGACAAAGAGAAAGAGGAAGAAGAGACACACAGAGAGAGAAGAGACAGAGAAAAGACAATGACAGAGGAAGAAGAGACGGAGACAGAGAAAAGACAGAGACAGAGAGAGGAAGAAGAGAGAGAGAGAAGAAGAAGAAGGCAAAGGAGAAGAAAAAGAGAGAAAATACAGAGAGAGATGACAAAGAGGATGTAAGTATGCAGCTCCAAAGCTTTTTTTTTCCCACAAACTATGACATAAACTACCATTTTGTAGTTATTTCTAACTCTCTATGACCCCATTTGGAGTTTACTTGGCAAAGAGATAGACGATTTCCTTCTCCAGTTCATTTTACAAATGAGGAAACTGAGGCAAGCAGAGCTGAGAGACTTGCTGTAGTCAAACAGCCAGAAAGCGCTTGAGGTCAGATTTTAACTCACAAAAAGGAGTCTTCCTAACTTCAGGCCCAGCACTCCATTCACTGCACCACCTCATGCCCTTATAACCTACTGTGAATTCCATTAAAAATAAATTTTGGCACCATAGGACAGCAGGAAAATGGGAAATATTTGCATCAGCAGAGGATTTGGGCCAGTCCCAGAGATGGCAGGCTTGGGGAGAGACTCAGAAAAGCTGGTGGGAGAAAGATGGAGGTGGGAGGAGGTGGGAGGAGGATGGATTTCTAATGCAAGGAAGAAGACCACGTCCTTGAAGACAGGGACATTTTCCTTCCTGACTTAGTCTTCCCAACACCTAGCATGTTGCCTAGCAAATGGGAGCAGCTTATTAGATGGGTCAAGTTGGTTAAATTGAATGGACTGAATTATAAAATAAGCTGTGCTAGAGAGCATCACCAACTGGAAGCAACACGGAACTACAGGAAGAGCCAAAAAGTAGGACAATCTGTTATACCCCCTGCTCCGAGGTCTAAGAAACTTGAGGGCTCTGCTTGAGAGATAGCACCCGCTGGTATCAACACATGGTTACAGAGGAAAAGGAACCTGTGTTTTTGACTACAGTTGAATGAGGATGTGTGGCCATGATTGGGAAAGTGCTTCTCTTATGGTGGATTCTCCTCCCACGGTTTGTTTTGCATTTTGATTTATTTTATCCAGTATAACCTTCTTCCCCATGGTGAGTTCTAGGCTTAAAAGTGAGAATTCAGTCTCATGATACCAATAACACATTTTCTCACGGTGATACTGCATACCATAGTAGAAATTAATGCCCCAAATATATTTGGACTTTTTGTATCATAAGAATCTTTAACACAAGAGTCACGTGTACAGCTAGATCCCCCTATGGCAAGTCATACAGTTGTGTGCAGACAGATTAGCCTTGGAAAATAATGCAAATTTTGACTTCTGAATTCCCAAGGTCTTAGGCATTTTAACATTGAAGTGATGTCATTTTCTTGCAGAAAATTATTTTGTTAAAACATAGGAATTGGTAACCAGAAATATTAAGTTTGGGGATCATGTTACAGAATGTCTGCCAAACTCTACCAAGCCAAATTAAATCATTTTTAGTATGTTAGGATAAACTCCACGAGGCATTTCAACTCTATAGAAATGACACCTACTGCCCATCTGAAGGTCACATTATTATTGCCCAAAACCTTGCATTCAATGACATCATGACACAGATGCTAGGAGGTATTTTCATCTGTTAACAAAAGTTCATTATCACATAGGATATGGATCCTATAAGCCCCAAAAAACTGGTGCTGGAGGACAGATTACAGATAATTAACCCCAAGCTTCTTATTTGTCAGATCATTTGAATTTTTAGTCTTGGATTAAATGGCTTAATATATAGCAACACTTTAGGATAAGGATGATGATGGTGGTGATGGTGGTGGTTGTGGTGTGGTAGTGGTATCACTGACATTGCACTTTTTAACTCACATTTTCTCATTCGATACTTTGGGAAGAATTGTTTTGTGAGTCCTAATAAGCATGAGGCTAATTCTATTTGTAGCTCTTTTATGAGTCAGGCCGACAATTTGTGAGTCAGGTTAATTAATGATATGACCTTGATCATGGATCTTTATCTATTTGAAATTCATCAAACAGGTGTGGGTAGGTGGATTATATGATCATTAAAGCCCCTTTAACTCAAATTCTGGGATTTCCATAGATGATTCCCAGCATATCTAAATGAGTCTACTGCTCTGTTTTACACTTGTGTTTCAATATCTTTTTGAAAATCTGATGATCTATAATCAAATTTCTTCTCAAATCAATGTGAAAGCTGATTTTCTGGATCACACATATCAGCAATTTTATCGTTTTTGAAATATTTGAAATAGGATAATAATTATTTGGCAAAGGTCCCACACAACTCTGGAGCTCCTTACTCCCCTAAGTTCAAAGTAAGGTATATAGGGTTGACAGAATTATGTAAATATGGCTTGAGGATCAACCAGCATATTCTCTACCAACCTCCCAGGCAAAGCTTTTAATTAGGATAGAATAGCAAAGTAAATAACAAGGGGAAATTGAGGAGCTGCATGCTTCTCTACCCCTGCATCTCATGCCCAGAGCCCCGCCTTGTTGCAAATTGGACAGGGAGCCCTCACTGCTCCATATGTAAGATGCTCACATGCTTACAGCACTGGCCCAGCTCCAATAGCTTTTAGGTTCTATCACTCAACAACCAGCTGTACTTTATTGCTGCTCCATTTTCTCTGTTCAGCTGCTATTCTGCTGCCGCCACTGAAGTTTCTTTTTCTTCAAAGGAGTATTGTCAGTTCTTTTTGATTCTCCAAATGCACGGGGCTAATCACATTTTCAGCTCTTTTGTGAGTCGAATCCTCAGCCTTACCTCTCTGACATAGAGACCTTTAAGTGAGTATCAAAAATCATTTCTTCAATCATCCTTCCCCCCACACATACCCCTGTGAATGACCTGCAGTCCTCCCTAGTCATTAGGCTGGAATGAATATATTCCTTTCCACTCTGAATATGATTTGAATAGATATCACCAAAGCCATGTGAATTACTTTGTACCACTTTAAAGAGGAAGACACTTAGAAAAATTGGATGCTATGGAATAACTAGCCACCATTTCCTGCATTCCTGGGCTCTAGCCCAAGTTCCATTCCACCTTAGAAGCAGATTAAATAGATTCTAAATAAGCCATCATGATTGTCTTAAACTCATTTTGTAAAATAAAAATTTCTGATCACTATTATTCAAGATAAGCTACTCTATCACTATCCACACACTATATAGAAGATATTTTATCAATTGAACCTTCTTTAAAATATGATGCAGCTCTCTAACAGAACCATGAAAAATGGTAAAGCCTCAAAGACATTTTTAATAACCAGAATCTCTTTTGCCTCAGAAAAAAACTGGAATTAATTGATGTGGTTCTAAAAACAGAAAGAAAGAAACAGGCTAAACTCTCCAGGTTTTCTTTTTAAAAACTGAAAATAAAAAGGGCAAATCCATTTTTTCCTCCCATCCCTTTTTCATAGACATTTGAAATAAGGAACATAATAGGAACAAAAGTAGACTTTTCAATATTTACTATATGTGCAATTTGAAGTGCCCTTGTAAATGCCATTGAGCTGGCACAGCCTATGTTCTGGGGGATTTCAATGTCTCTACACTGAGCAAATACCATTCAGAAATCATTTTTGAAGCTCCAAAAAGAGCTTCGGTCTCTTTGAAAAACTCCTGCAGCAAGGATTCCAGCTCTGCTTTTTATTAGGCCGTGACATTAGCATTTTCATTAGTCTAAAAGGAAACATATTCTGCTCCTCCAACAATAGAAACAGGACGTTTCCTTGTCTTTCATCATTTCTTCTGGAATTCTCCTCTTCCGTGTAGGTAAGATTCATCTTCTCTGGAAGCCCTTTGGAAACACTCATCATCGGAGTTTTCTAAGGCTTTAAAAAGCACAGAGTTTGCCCTGTGCCGTGTTTATATGTTAACAAAAGGACCCATGCCCTTCAACAGGGTTGGTGATCATAACATCCCAGCAGGGATCACTTAATCATAACAGAGTTCAAAAACCATCATATGGTAGAACAGGAAAGAACCTTGGAGACCAAGTAAGCCAACTCCCACTTCCCAGAAGGAGAAACAGACCTGCCTTTGTAAAGGTCACGGAGTCAGCTATTAGTTGATGTGTTCCACTATGGCATCTCCATCTAGCCTGATCAAAGATTCTCATACTTCTGGTTGTTTAAAAAGCCACTGACTATTGGAGAACACAGCAGCTACTATATTTTATCAAAACTGAGGGTGAACAGCTCAGTGAAATGGGTCTGTCCCAAATTATAGATCAGGAGTTTGTGAATCCAAGTCAAGTCAAAGAGATTTGGTAGTGCAGGGAATAAAACAATGGACTTTAAATCTGATCTAGGTTTGAATCCAGCTCAAAAAGTGACTCTGGGCTAGACAAGACAAGATGACCTCATTAGTCCCATCCAGCTCAAAAGCCATGGAACAAGGATTCACTTTGGGGAATGGAAAGAGCATCAAGATCACCGAGGTTGTAGGAGGATCAAAAGTTTTTGCAACAATCTCTGCAGGTCTTGAAGTGCTATGTGACCTTAACCAGCAGATACCAAACATCTCTTTTCACACCTCTTGTGCTCTCATCTAGGGGCTGCCATACAAAGACAGAATGTCACCGGCCACCTGCTGTGAACCTTGGCCCTAAAAAAGACTTTCACCTTCTATGGACTGCAATTTTCCATATTCCTTAGCCAAGAGCTAGTCTATGACTTCACAGTCAAACTGTCCTAGGAATCATGTGGATATGCCTGTCATTTGGGAAAATGCAGAAATTTTCATTGAACTGTTTTTACTCAGATCCTTAGCATAAATGGAATTTATAAGCCTATGAGGATGTAAAAGAGCATTTCCCAGTAACTTCTACTCTGGCTTTTCTCCAGGGTCTCTTTGTGGTATGGGGGGGGGGGTTGGCATCCTGAGGCTCTTTTAGCAAAGCTCATCTCTATCAAATTCTACCAAGACAGAGAAGCTTTGAAGAAAGGCCTAGAGACAGAATGCAAATTCAGGTAACAACAGCAATAATAACAAAACATTGATTTGGGGTTTTAAGGTTTCCAAAATTCTTTACAGATCTTATGTCTTCTGATGTTCACAACAACTCTATAAGGAAGGTGCTATTATTATCTCCATTTCACCGATGGGAAAACTGAGGCTGAAAGAGGTGGAGGTAAATGTCTGAGGCTACCAAGTAGATCACAGTAACCCTCAAAGGTCATCTGCTAGACAGAAGAGGATTATGACCTGGGATGAGGTGGGGGAAAAGGTGCTGCAGACCACCCTTTATCAAAATATGCTAAAGGAAATCATAGAACTTTGAGCCCCAAGGAACCTTTGAGATCTTTAATTCCAACTTCTCATTTTCCAGAAAAGGAAAGGGGACCCAGAGAGATGAGATGCTAAGAAGTGGCAGGACTAGGATTGAAACTACATCCTTGGAGCCTCAAATGTCCCCTCCAACCTTCATTAAAGTTCTGTGATGATGCTTCATCATGGCCTCATCTGGTCCTTTCCTGGTCTCTATCCTTAGAATGTAAGTTTTTTCAAGGGGTGCATCCTCACTAGCAACATGCTTGATATACAGTACATATAAATGCTCGGTGATTGTTTCATTGCTTGATTGATGCAGACCTTTAACTTGAGAGACTCCAAATGTTATCTATGGTTTCTAAATGAGGAAACTGAGGCAGAGAGAGACAGAACCAAGAATAAAACTCAAGTTCCCAGATTGGTGCTCCATGTCCATGGAGAGCGAGGGCCAGTGGTGGCCATGAAATTCAGGCAATGGGTTATTATTAGTGGGGAGGGGGCTCAATATTTAAGCTCTTTGTACAACAGTACTAGTTCTGAAGCCTTTACTTTGAGAGACACCAACCTCCTGAAATATGAATATAGCCCCAAATAAAAGATATTCTTCTCCAATCTTCTTGACATCTCCAAAAAGTCTATGAGCAAGTCAGTTAACAAGTATTAATTAAACACTTAGCATGTGCCAAGTAAAGTGCTAAGCTTGTTGAAAATCAGAGAGGCAAAATTATCATCCCTGCACCTGTATGTGGCAAAATGTTTGTGGCAGTGCTGTTTGTAGTGGCTAGAAACTGGAAAATGAATGGATGTCCATCCATTGGAGAATGGCTGGGTAAATTGTGGTATATGAATGTTATGGAATATTATTGTTCTGTAAGAAATGACCAGCAGGATGAATACAGAGAGGGCTGGAGAGACTTACATGAACTGATGCTGAGTGAAATGAGCAGAACCAGGAGATCATTATATACCTCAACAATGATACTGTCTGAGGATGTATTCTGATGGAAGTGGATTTCTTCGACAAAGAGATCTAACAGTTTCAATTGATCAAGGATGGAAAGAAGCAGCTACACCCAAAGAAAGAACACTGGGAAATGAATGTAAACTGTTCGCATTTTTGTTTTTCTTCCCAGGTTATTTCTACCTTCTGAATCCAATTCTTCCTGTGCAACAAGAGAACTTTGGTTCTGCACACATAGATTGTATCTAGGATATAAGGTGACATATTTAACATGTATAGGACTGCTTGCCATCTGGGGGAGGGGGTGGAGGGAGGGAGGAGAAAAGTTGGAACAGAAGTGAGTACAAGGGACAATGTTGTAAAAAATTACCCAGGAATGGGCTCTGTCAATAAAAAGTTATAATAAAAAAAATTATCATCCCTGCCCTGAAGGAGCTCCCATTCTAATTGGAGAGAGAACTTGTAAATAATAAAATGCATCTCAGATTATAAGAGTAAATGGAAGGTAATCTGGGAGAAAGCCCTAAGAAGAGGGGAGGGATTTGTGAATAGGTTGCTCCAGAAAGAGGGATTGGAACTGGGACTTACAGAATGCCAGGAATGCTGAAAAGTGGCAGAGAAGTTTAGTCAGAAGGAAAGAAGAAGGTGCCTGGTGGGGCTGAAGCATCAAGTGCATGGGGGAAGTAATGCAAAAGAGTCCTGGAAAAGTGAAAAGAGCTCTCTGGAAGTGACCAGGAACTAATGGAATCTACTGAGTTGGTGAGTGACATTGTCAGATCTGTGCTTTGGAGAAAAACACCTCGGCACCTAAGGGAAGGCTGGATTGGAGCAGAGAGAGATGTGGCAGGAAGACCAGTTGGCAGGTCTCATCTGACCTCAGCATTTCATCTTGAAGGATTGGGAAGATTTCCACAGGTAGAAATGGAAGAGGGAGAACATTTGTAACTTAGACCTATACTTGATTTATTTGATTTTTAGATGTTTCTGGAAGGGATCTTAGGGACCATTGAATCTAACCAATTTGTTTTACGTATAAGGAAACTGAGGCACAGAGAGATTAAAGTAAATTACCTAGATTCACACAAAAAGTAATTGTTTGAGGCCAAATTTATAATCCAGGTTTCTCTGATTCCAAATTCGGAAGCCATGTTTCCTTTTTAGGTTTTCATTTATTGGCAGAACAGAACAGAGTAGACAAAAGGACAGAGGTGAGGAAGTATAGGGAATGTTCAGAGAATGGTGAATCATCAAGGTTTGCTGGTCTAGAGAGTTTGTGAAGGGGAAGCTTAAAATGAATTATCCTCTTGTTTTACTCAATTCAAAGTGAAAATTCTGGTACAAAACTCTCCCTCCGTTAGAAATCATAGAAGTAAGAGGCTACCTCTCCAGGACTCAAGAGAAAAGTATCTTTGGTTCAGTTTTCTTCAGAACAGCCTGGCTCCAAAAGCCATCAGTGCAGTGCCATAGAGGAACAGGCATCTGGGACCCAGAAGACCTTGCTTTGGGTGGGAATCCTAGCTATGACAAGCAGCATGCATGATGGCAGCTACATCACTTCCCTTCTCTGAGGCAGTTTCTCCAACTGCACAAGGAAAGGGACACACTAGGCAGATTCTAAGGTCTCAGATCTAAGTGTTAGGAATTCTTAGCTAGTTGGTCTCAGACAAGAAAACTTTAGGGAGATTTGTAGGGGCACTTATTTCTGAAGAATTGTGGGCTGGGCTCAGAGGTTCCTTCCAATTCTCCAAAGACAAGGAAGCTGAGTCTCACTTTATTCATTTTTAAATAATGGTTGATGATATCTGTATTGATTGCACTACAAATCTGTATTGTGAGTATTAAATGGGTGACTATATATAAAAGCACTCAGCCCACCATGTTTACAGCTGTATGAAGTCCAAATGCGGAACTCTATTCTGCAAGAACAACCCATCCTTTCAGTGGGTGGAAAAGGGAACTCATCAGGCTTTTCGGGGGGGGGGGGGTCTACTATGCCAGTGAATCAAGAAACAAAAGCATTTGGTAACATCTCCTCCTCTTAGTCTTCCTTGTTTCCTTGAAAGTTTAACACAAATGTCATCATCTTTATCCCTCCCCGCTCTGATAATGCCTTCTCTTGAATTACTTTGATATCATTCTATAAATAGTTCATATAGGTTCTCTTCCAATAGAATGCAAGTCCTTGAAGGAAAGGAAAGGAAAGTATACATTTTTTTCTTTAGATGTTCAACACTTATCAGAATGCCTGGTTCATAGTAGGAGATTAATAGTTGCTCATTTGTTGATCAATAGCATTTCCAAAAACAGACTCCTGTTTTGGAGTCTGGTCCCATGCACACTTTTCAAGATGACTGCCTTCATTCACAGGTCACCCAAGATCTGTTGGCAACAGAAATTGGAAATATTGTGCAGAAAAGTCTTTCTTGTTCGCAGCTAAGTTGATGTCAGTGGTGAAGTCCCTTCCAACTTCGAGAGTCTGATCTCACCATTTTGTTCCAAATAGCTACTCTGAGTATTCTCCTCTAAGGTCTGACCAGAACAATTCACTGGAAAAAAACTGGGATATTGGAGGGCTCTTCTTGGGGTCTGTCAGATTACATAGTGCTAAAGCATCATTCAATTTTTTCCAGCTCTTGTTTAGGCAGCCCCATTGCTCCCCAAAACACAGTCTACTCATACAGATGGCTCTGGGGCTATAGCCAATACCTCTAGCAGAGAATCCTGACTTTGGTTACTGAATTAGGCCCGTCTTCCTGAGTCAGGCACTTCTTACAAAGTCTTAGTTTGAATGGAACTGGTGACTGAGGAACACAAATGGGAATGCTATAATCTCATCCTTCAATCACTCTCCTCATTATCACAACATGGTCTTTAAATACACGTTTATTTGTGTGTTTTCTACCTTTCCTTTTTTCCTTTCTTGAACAATGTTATTAAATAAATATCAAACACTTTTAGCCCAACGAAGAGAATACGTGGGGAGGGAAGGTAAGAATGAAAATTATTCTAATATTTGAAGGACTCTTGGCAACTAGAAGAAGAATTTATCTTGCTTGGCTTGGGTCCAGAAGGCAGAACCTGGGGCAAAGTCATTTAGGATTATGAGAAAAAAAATTCCTAACAATGAGAGATATTGGAAAGTAGCTTTTAGGTGGAGAAATCAAAACTCCTGGAGATTCTAGTCATTTTAAAGATGAAAATATTAAGGCAGGAGGAAGTTAAGCATTTTATCCAGGAATAGAAGGTGAGCAGGTATCAAAGGAAACATTTGAACCCAATTATAGAATCAGTGGTTTTTCCCCCTGCTAGCATATTGTGTGACTTCTGGAGAAAGTGATCTCTATTCCAGAGATCTTTGGTGGAAAACTGGATGTTCACCAGTCAAGTATGTTAAAAAGGAGATAGTAAGGGAAGACCTTTCTTTCTACTTCTGAGATTCTGTGAATTCACACACAAATTCATGCACATGAGATTTGTATGATTCAAATGATTTCATAGAGCCAAGGATATTATGAGCAAAGCTTGATATTCTTGGAGAAGGGTATAAAACTGTGAATTGACCAAGAGCACAATGAGGTGGAGTTGGTTCTGGGCCCAAAAATTAATCATTAAGAGGTCACTGTCAAGGTGGAAGGAGCTCTCTAGAGGAGTAATACTCCAAGAATCTTGGTCTTCTCCTATTAAGTCATTTCATAATAGACTTTTGTAAAAGTGTTATCAATATTTATCAAAATTATAGATGACATAAAGCTGGGAAAAATAAGGGAACGTGCAAGCTAACGATAAAGATGAAAAAAATCTTGATGATGGCTAAAAGATTAAATGTCAAGGCTTACACTTGGGATGCACAAAACAAATCAATCTTTTATGAACACTATGTCTATCTCCAGAAGAAATAGTCACTCAATGGGAAAAGATTTTCAAAGGCTCCCCTTTGATTATTTTTTGATTAATGGACCACATTCTCAATATGAGTCAAGAGCAAAATATGAAGGCCAAAATAAGAAATGCAATCAGAGGTCTTCTTTAGGTTGGCATAAAAATAAGGGAATTATTCTTCTGCTGGGCTCTGCCTTGGTCAGATGCCATCTGGAGTACTTAGCTGCAAGATCCTGTTTTAGGAAGGACATTGATGAGTGAATACAAAGGAGGGCAAGGGGGATGGTCATATGAACAACCTTGAGATCATGCTATGTGAGGATTGGTTGAAGAAAGTGGGGAGAGTTAGCTTAAAGAAGAGGTCACTTTAAAAGAATATATTCTCTTCCTATTTCTCAATCTTCTACCACCTATTCTATCTTTTCCCACACTCTGTAGTCTGGTGCCATGACCTCATTATTCCATATATAATACTCCATCTCCTGAATGCGCATATGTGATAGCTGTCCCACATGTAATGGACTGAAGCATAGGCTCTTATCAGAGATCATCAAGCAAAGGCTGAAGGGCCATTTGCTGGGGATATTTGAAAGATGATTCTTAGATTCCTCCCAATCCTGAGATTCTGCGATTGTCCTCTTCTACCCACATGATGTATATGATGGAAAGAACTTGATAATAAATTTAGGTAAGCTATAATTTAAAACTCATTTTTAAATGAGTTCCTCAAAGATAATTTTAACTGGAAACATCTGTGCCAGCCATTCCCATGTTCATTTTCAGCCTCACATTGAGGTGGGCCATCCTCACAGATTCCAAACTTGTTGATGTAACTCTCGTGGTTGCAGCAACATCACCACATGGTCTCTTCCCCCCTCCCTCACGAATGTCCTTAATTAAATCTATTGGCTCATTTCTTTGTTAGCCAGATTTCAGAATTAAGCCTCTGCAGCTTAATTCCCACTTATTCTGAGTTCCAGGTTGGATTTCCATTAGAAAAGATAGCACAGATGTTCTCCACAGTGTAACATTCCCACCATTCCTTCTTCCATCATAGCACCATCGTACCTAGAGGCACTTGCCATAAACAGGGACTTACCATTAGCATGGCAGTCTCAGATGGGGAAGTTGAGTCTGGACTCAATCCTCTAGGGAGCTTGTTAAACAACCTGAAGCATCCCAAGATGATGGAATTGGCCCCTGGCAATATGCAGTCACTTTGCGTGACTCCATATATCTATTTGATTGCTCCACCACGTGTTTGTCAGCAAAGCACTCTCTTCCCCATTTGCACATCTTTCATTTCCCTTTGTAGATTAATTGGATGCATATGCACATTTCCCTATCTAGAAAGGAATGCCAACTTTGTCTTGTGTCTGTGCGTTCATCTTTTGTGTGTTCCAAATGCTGTAATGTAGAATCCAATTCAGGGTCAGCATTATTAAACTTTTATAAGTCTTCCCCTCCCTGTCATGGACAGCTGCCGGGTCCTTGCTATACCCAAGGATGCCATTTAGAAATCTCCAAGCCACTGCGATTCCCATGACACTTGCTCTCTCACCTGCTCATTTGTCCTGTACTCCGCTCATTGAATCAAAGGATCTCAACGCTGGCAGTGTTTTCAGAGACCACCTAGTCCAATCAAGTAGAACATCTATGATCAAAGTAAATAAAGTTCCTCTTTGTGGTATTCCACGGTGCTCTAGGCATCTAATGTGTATTGTTATGATCTCCTGTAGCCAAATCATTTGTCAGGTGGTGACCAGAGTTCTGATCAAGAGCGTTTTAGAGCTTGGCTAGACTGATCCTCATACATTCTGATCCTGGTACAGCCTGGAGTCAGGATAATGTATGTGCATCTAGATGGATTCAAGGAGTGACACCAGGGGAAATTAAGGCATCGAGCAAAACATCAGGCCATTGAAATGTTGAGGTAAGCCGTTTGTCACATTTGAAATCATCCACTGCGCACCTGTGGCGCAATATCTGCAATATATTTGTTTTATCCAACCTGTTGGAAGAGGGAGGAAACTCCCTCTGTCAAGACAGAACCATCTTCTCAATTACTTGCAACTTAAACGTTTCAGAATTGTCTGGGGTGTTGAGAAATAAAGTAACTTGCCCAGAGTCTTACAGCACATGTAAGTGAAAGTTAGGACTGGAATCCAGCTCATTCTGACCAATTCGGTAATTGTCCTGCAAATATCATCTTGGACACTGAGAGAATCACATGCCTCCATAGCACAGGACTTTCTAGACTTCGCTACCAGATCTTCCTTACTCCAGTTACAATGTTCTACTCATGCCTCATCACCATCTCTGCCATATCTCTGCCATATATGCTTGAACATTTGAACATTTTCCAACCAACAGTATTCACAAACATGAGATGCATTTTCTTTTCATCCTATTACTAGTCCACATAAGAAAGAATGATCCCCTGACAAAGAAAGAGCCCAATCTAGAGGTTCTTAGGTCATAGCAACCTTTGACAATCGGATAGTGAAACCCATGGAGTCATTTGAATGCTGTTGTTGTTGTTTTAATTCATAGTCAAAGAAAATGTTAGATTTCAGGTAGAAGTTGGTGAAAAGAAAGATGTAGTATTTTTCCTATCCATGTCCACAGACTATCTAAAAGTCTATCCACAGATCCCTTAGAGACCCCTAGACACCAGTTAAGAATCTCTAGCTTGGACAAAGATCATGAATGGATGAGGTATTGGATCCAGTTCAACAGCAGAAGAAATGCTGGAAAGGTCACAGAGACTGAGGACGTTTTACCTCTGGTCATTACAGGACTTTCAAAAGGCATCAAAACAACATTTGTGAATGCTGTAGCATTATTCAGAAGATGGGACATCCTCTTCCCCCAACTGTCATTCTTACCATTAGAGATTCATTCCTTTGAATAGCATCAGGTGATTAGTCCCTGGACTTCAGTATTCTTCTTTGAAAATGAAAGAGTTTTACTAAATTTAATTTGCTCCCATATTTACTGCTTCTTGTAAACTCATTCATCTGTGCAGCAAGAATGTATTAAACACCTACTATATGCCAGGCATAGTGCTTTGCCCTGGAGATGCAGAGGGTCTCTGCCTTCAAGGAGCTTACCTTCCATTGAGGGAGATGAAATATATAGGTATACATATATACATGAACTATATAGTAAACAAATGCAAATTACTTGGGGTGGGGCAGGGGCATTTTTATTAACTCTTCAGGGAATCAGGATAGACCTTCTGATTGGCTTTGATACTTATTAGCTGTGTGACTGTGGACAAGTGCCTTTATCCTCTTTGAGTCTTGAAAATTCTTTGTGTTTCTTTATTTGAAAAATTGATTGCAATATTATTGTTTTCTTCATGTTTTCATAAGAAAGGGATTTTGTCAACTTAAAGTTGTAAAATCATAAAAATGACATTGCATATGTCCACAGGTGTCTACCTAGAAGGGAACTAGATGTCTTCAAGTCCAATTCATTCTTCAGACTGATAAGGAGAAGAATGAAACTCAAAGGGATAAATGACTTGGCCAAGATTACATATATATTGCAAAACTATATTTTGCTGAGCCAATTGGGGTTAAGTGACTTGCCAGAGTCACACAGCTAGGAAGTGTTGGGTCTGAGGCCAGATTTGAACTCAGGTCCTCCTCATTTCGGGGCTGGTGCTCTATCCACTGTGCCACCTAACCACCCCACAAATGTAATTCTAATTCTAAATATAGTCCTCCCTCTATTCTGCATTATTACTGAATTAGTAAATGTTTGTTCTCGGATACACAAATTCTCAGGGATTTATGGCAACTGGCCATCAACTTTGTTTCGGGCAGACTTTCATACTTAGTCTGGACCCCCAGCTCCCGGGCCATAGTAAAATGCTGCTTTTCCTGAGCTCCTGAATTACCTTTGACTATGGTTCTGCTTGTGTCCATTGCCCAGGACAAATATCCTAATGCCAACCCAGATCATCTATCTTGCCTCAATATTCTCTCCTATTGCATTCTTGTTTGAAACTTTAATCTCTGGCCTAACTTTCATTAAACTTAGAATCAAAAGACCCCCATTTGAATTTTACCACCCAGGCAAAATTGCATACATTTCTTCTTGTTCTGTCCTGTGTGTGTGTGTGTGTGTGTGTGTGTGTGTGTGTGTGTGTGTTAATAGGACTAGGCTAAATCATCTAAAAATGTGCATCCTAAAATTAGTATTTTGCCCCACTGCCCCAGCCTGGTTATTTATATATATGTGATAAATAGCGCATATATATAAACATTTGCATATAACATGCATATATACAAAGAAAGGGAAGGGAAAGAGAGATATTTAAAAAGTTATTTAGTGGAATAAAAATTATTGCTTATTCCACTAACTAGATGAGAGCACACTTTCAGTTATGCTTTCCAGAATAATTAAATAAATTAAATTCCTTCCTTCCAGAGTATTTCTCAATTCTATTGGTTTTGTCTATTTGAAAAGGCTGTGTTCAGATCTTAAATTTGTTAGATCTCTCTAACTGATTCTTTTTCTGATAGGGAGAAGGGCATGGGAAAGTCCCCCTAATACGGATCTTGAAATCTGGGGAATTAGTGAAGAGAGAAAGCTTGGATATCTTTTTCCTCTATTGAAAGTCTAGCACCATCATATATTCATGACACCATTGGGATGGACTTTTGTTTCTTCGTCCTTGGCAGAATGGATCTATTAGCATGTTATTAAGAAAATAAAGACCTACATTATTCTTTACATCCCCTGTTCTCTATCCTCTCTGCTTCTAAACGAACACACCTCTAGATATCTTTATTCAACCCATTCTGTAAACATTAGATGGAGATGAAGAAAACATGCCAAACACCTTTAAAACTGGATTCTTGTGTCTTTCAAAGAAAAGTAGATTGAAAAATCTATTCTTTCAGTTGCATTTTCTTTCTTCCATTTTGAGCTGCTGTTGATAAAACAAGATAAATATGCCCTAATTATTCTTGAATGTGGCATAAAAAATGAGTGACCTGCTGAGAATCCTCAAATATTTAAATGCCAAAGACAACTTGGTCTTTGATGGTAACATCAAATTTGATTAGTGCTCACCCAGAGGTATGTGTATATGGGAACCATAGTGCTATCAGAACTCTTCAGCAAAGGGAAACATTGCTCCACAACTAGAGAGAAGGAAACTATTTCAAAGGCCTTCATTTGTTAAGATCCTAATTCTTGAAGATTTCTACTACTGACCAGGAGAATAATGGATGGGCCTGAATTTGATTTTGAAACAAATTTTCCATTTGACTTTCCTTCCTGGAGTCAGGTTGACGCCAATGACCAGTTTCTGACTCAGGAAGACAATTATACATTTCATTGCCAATCTTTAGGAGAGCAGCTGTCACCCTGGACTTCTTTTACTTGTCAGTCCATCTTTTCTGACAATCCAAACTCATTCCCTGACCTGGAGACCCAGATTCTGCAGCTAGAGGAAAGTGCTGAACTGGACAGCTCCTTGTCAGTCCAAACCTTGGATGAAAAGCCCACGGACCCCGGTCCTCCAGTTCCCACTCATCAAGAGGGCAAAGGCATGCTGCCAACATCAGGGAAAGAAAGAGGATGCTCAGTATTAATTCTGCCTTCAATGAACTTAGGAGCCATGTGCCAACTTTCCCCTATGAAAAGCGGCAATCCAAGATTGACCCCCTTAGGTTAGCCATTGCTTACATTGCCCTACTCAGGGATATTCTAATCTCAGGCTGTGACCCCAAATCATATCATCAATACATAAAAGATGGATATAATTGTCAGAAGGATGTCATTTGGAACTCCAGTGTTAAGTATGTCATTAATGTAAGAGCTGTTATTTCTTAGAAGAATGATACAGCAGTCAAATGACAGGCCTCAGACATGGATGTTAGCCCACAATTTTCCAACATATGCAGCCACATCATTTGGAAACTTGCCAATAGAGCTAAATGCTATTTCAATGCAATAGCAAACAGGCTAATGCAAATTATAGCTGGGGGTGCTAACTGAAAAAAATATCTTTAGTACTAAAACTGAAATATAAAAAGCTCAGAATCTGGGAATCATGGGAAAATGTGATTATTTACTAGATTGTGGCTTTCTCTATGGTCATTTAAAAAAGTTTTTTTGTATTATTCTTCCTAGTGAAAAACAATGGGAATAGTTGATTTCTGTGGGTCAATAGTGCCTTGAATTGTTGAGGTTTATTGTTTTGATGAGCAAGGTATTTGTGCCAAAATCTCATAACATAAATTCTAGTCAACAATCAAAATAAAAAAGCACATTGACTCCTGAGATATCCCATCTATATAACCCAGCATGCTTTTATATTTGAATTATAGGACAAATGGTTTTTTGAAAGTATTTATGTTGAAGTTCTAAGGACTTTGGATCTTACAGTATCAAATCAATGGTTTACCTTGCTATAAAAATAAAAATTTAAAAATCTTTTAAAACCATGAACGTTTTCATGTGAAGAGAAGTCAGTAGCTTCCTTTAGGGAAAAGTGATAAGCCTGAATGAACTTGGCTGTTAGAGTATTTTAAAAAAAAAAGAGGAAAATGGCTAGGAAAGTAAAGAGGAATATTCTGTTCAACGGGACTATTTAGCATGTGGTATTCCACTGGCATTGAGTTCACAGCTGGGTGTCCCATTACTTTCAAGAATCAAGGTTTCAAAGTTCAAAGCTGCAGACATGAAATTGGTGTCTTTTCCGGTCTGGACTTACCATTATTTTTGATCATGTTAGCTTGATATGAAATTCATGAATTCACTTCTTTGTCTCAGTAGTTTCTTTGGAGCATCTGCAGAGATGATTCAACTCTCATTGAAAGCTTTTCAAATGAATACATTTTGTTCATGCTCCCTTTGAATATATATTCTGCTCTATCATCCCCACTCCCAACTCTCTTCTTCTGCTCCTTGCAGATCTGACAGCCCGTCTTTCCTGGATCAAGTGGAATTAGAGAGATGTCCCAGGGAAATAAGGATTGTACCTGAAGTTGCAGTTGTTGGATTCTCATCATTACTAATAGAAGATATTAGCCCAATTAAACTGAAGAACTGAGGCAGGTGGGGAGAAAGAGGACAGGAATGGGACTTAAAGAAATTAGATCTCTTCCTTAATTGTAAAGTTCTTTCCTGAGTCTACATTTCACTTTCCCCTTCATTTATCAATCTCCTTTCTCCCTCTGTGTATATTGAGGCAAGGAAGTTAGTTCTTTCTTTTCAATTACTAAGCATATACCATAGTAAATGAAATATACTTTTTAGAAAAAAGAAGAGCGTAGCAACATGGATCCAAATCTGTATGGGACCTTCAAAGCCATTTATTCTGACCCTTTCTTTTTACATGTACACAACTGTGTCTCAGTGTGCTAATATGACTTAGAATCTAGCAGTGTAATGACCATTAGTCTAATGTTCTCATTTTATAGATGAAATACCCAGAGCCAGGGAGGTTGTAAACTTGTCCAAGGTCAGAAACATGGTTTTGCATGATTTTTTCCAGAAAGGTGCAGGTTCAAATCTTGTGTGAGCACTCTGCCACTGCCACTGTGTAACCAGGGAGTGAGTCACATATCCCACTGAGCCTCGAGAATTCCCTGGAAATTACTTTAATAAATAAAAGAAGATCTCACTGTTTTTAGTGGGTTCTAGGAATTATAAATACCTTCTAAAAGGACCTGAAGAGACCCTGAGACCTAGGGAAGTGATTTCCTCAAGGGCATTCATGGCAAAGTTGGGATCTGAATCCAATAAACTAGCAGCTCAGTTCAGTGTGCAATAATTAAATTCCAACTGTGTGTGTGTAGCTTTTCACAGAAGATAATGATAGGTAATGCTATGTGCTTAAAATGACATCTACAGATCAATCTGTCATTTTTTTTAATTTTATTCTATTAATTTTGTGATGTTGAGATAGAAATGGATGCTGGACAAACTACTATGTTGCTAATTAATCTTTGATGTTCTGTGAGTAAACAAGTAGATAAAATAATATCTTTTCATAATGAAATATTTTTATAATTGTCATTATTTTACAAGTAGTCAATCTTGTGCTTTTAAATACATCTATTTTAGAGAATGCTCATTTTCTGATTAAGACCACTGAACAGAGGAAATTACATAATCATATTCAAAGTATTCAAGTCTTTCTTACCTAACCCAACGTTCTTCCAGTCTATCAGCCTCATTGCTATGAGAACATGATTCCAAAGGAATCGGGGAGACCCCAAAGAGAAAGATCAGCTCATCAGCTTGTTGCTTTGTCAATCTGATAGAAAAACAAGTGGCTTCAATAATTATTTTTTAGATATAGAATTAGCCAGATGAGATGTTTGTTTTGTATTTGTAAAGACATGGCTTAAATTAATTAAACACAGCCAGTTCTGTTTTCTAGGAGGAAGTGGAGAGGGGAAGGATAACTATGATGTCATCTGTAGGAAGCTCCTGGAAAAAATGCTTCCTTGGAAAGTAAAGGCCTCTTTAGCTTTCCATTTTATGTAGTTTCAGAGAGGAGTCTGAGGCAGTAAGAGGTTGACTTCCCCAAGGTCAAACAGTACTAAAATGAGTTTTAGGCACTTCTTTTGGAACTCAGGTCTCTCTGAAGAATCCACCTATATTTCCAAATTCCAGGTCTTCTGCATCTCAAAGCTGCTCTCCCTCTTCTGTATTCATTTTATAACTCCTCCCCTTTTTAGATCATTTCTGACCATTTCACTTCATTTTTCTGCTTTTGAATTCTATTCCATAATTTCCAACAGTGTTGATAGGTCATATTTCTTTATATCTGACCAAACCCAGTTGTGTTTATTTCTAATTCCAATGGCATCTCCTTTCCTTTTTCCTATCATTTATGTTTCCCTTGCAAGAAAGTACAATGAATATTAATTGAAACGAATAATAATCCTTTATATTGAGCTAATAATTCTTTCACGTTGAGATATGTCATCTCTAAGGTCCAACCTATAAATGCAACTCTCTTATATTTGGCACTTTTTTCATATTCTGGCATAATATAGTTAGATTTCATCAGTTGTAAAGCTAACAGATTACAAAGTATGCTGTTCTTTCTTCCAAACCCTTTTTCAAATTTATTCACAATCATAATATCTCAGAGTGGGAAAAATCTTAGAGACTCTTTCTGTGATATTTTTCGCAAGTAACCAACCAGACTCCAGCACTGGGGAAAGTCATTTGCTTTTGGATAACTCTAATCATTAAATTATAAAAAAAAAAAACAACTGAAATCTTTTTTTTTAGAAACTTATGCATATTATTCCCAGTTTTGACCTCTAGAGCCAAGCAAAAAAAAAAATGTCCTATCTTACATATGCTACCCAGAATTGATAGTAATCAATCTTTATTAATTTAATACTAAGGCTGCCATCTCACTAGTCTTGTAATTAAAAGCTAGAAGGACGTTAGACACCATGTAAAATAATATCTTCCTTTGACAAGTGAGCAAACTGAAGTCAAGAGAAGTGAATTATTCAAGATTGCATTGGTTATAAGTGTAAGAACCCAGGTGGAACTCCAAGCCAAAGTCCAGTGTTATGGATCGCCACATCTTTCTTAGTTCAACCCAAGAATCCTTTAGTCTTCCCATGTGCCCTAACACACTGATGACTATCCTGCCCCTTTCCTCCTCTTCTCAGTTCCCCTATCATAGAACCAGAGAATATTACTGGAAATGAAAATGAATTCCCTCTAAAAGTATTATTATCATTGATAAACAATAATTAGCATTTATGGAGCTCTTGAAAGTTTCCAAAGTGACATATGTGTGTCTATCTATCCTCACAGTGACCCTGCAATGTAGCTGCCATCATCATTCCCATTTTGAGCTGAAGAAACTGAGGCAAAGAGAGATGAATTAACTTGCCCAGGATTATACAACTAATAACTATCTGATAGTGAAATAGGAACTGGGGTCTTCATGTCTCCAAGGCTGGCACCCTCTCTATCATGACACCTAACTTACTTTTAAGAAGGTGTGAGTAATAAGCAGCCGTCCAGCCTGCATCAGATGAACCCAGCCCTTTCTGCTCCAGCTCTCTAGGGCTACTGTAACTTACCCAGAGTGCCCTCCACCATGTCTCACTAAACCAAAATACTTGAAAGTAACTTTAAATGTGAAAACAAGTGGGCTTCTCCACTCCTTTTCCTGATCTACATAGTCTTTGTTGCCTTAAAATAAGGGGAGTGGGCCCTAAGGGAATACAATGAGAAAGCCAGGCTGGGGAGAGGAGAAGGCTCCAAGGACCTGGCAAGCTCAAAGGAAGAGATTGGGGAGGAATTCGTGCCCAGCCCAGCCACGTGTGACTATGGCACGGATGTTCAGAGGGAAGATGATCTTCCAGTACCTACTGGAGAGCATTAGGAGATATGACTGGAGCACAAGGCATCCCCAGGTTGCAGAGAGCTTTGCATGCCCAGGTGGCAATCATGCCCAGGAGTAGAGAAGTTAAATCACAATATTCTGGCCATGTCATAAAGGACCGAGAGTAGGGGATGGCAGCAGGTAGAGGGAAAGAAAGTGAGAAACACGAGGCTACTTGAATGGGGATATGGGCCATGCTGTGATCAGAAGGTCCTTCCTAGAAGAGGTCGCTAGGACCGGTCATTAGAAACATAGGATTCTGAACAGAAGAGCCAGGGGCAGGAAGTGAGACCTGGAACCAAATCCAAATTCAAAAGGTGGAGATGGGCTCCCTCAGGTCAAACAGGTCTTCCCTCCTTCATGGAGGGAAGAAGGAGCAATGAGTTTCCTGAGACAAATGATCCCATTCAGCATCTTCCGGGCATGTGAGTGTCTTCTGCTCTATTCCACCACCCTTAAATTGCCTTTAGCTGGACTTTGTGCTGCTGCTGACATTTCCCTTGTCAGTGCCCATCTCTGACAGAATCAAACACCATTGCTCCTTCACTTGGGGTGGGCCAGACCCGTGCCTTGGGTTTGGGGCTTAGTGGCTATTGTTATTGAAAGGCTGCCATGTATCCTTATTCACATAAAGCCCAGAAAGCTCTTTCCTCCTACCCACGTCTTTCTCATTCCACAGTAATGTACATTTTGATACAAGAGCTTTGTACTGTCAATCCCAGGGCCTGGGTTCCAATTCTGGCTTGGCTGCTTATTTAGGTGACTGGGCGAGTCACTGACTCTATGTTCTCCCTGAATAAAAAAAGGGGATGGGGGTTAGAATAAATTATCTCTCCTTTGATCTCTAAATTCTGTGATCCTATTAATAATAATTAACTATTTCTGATGTTGAAAAGAAATTTATGTAGTGAGTAAACCAATCTGCCTCCAGCGATCTGCCAGCCCCACCTGGAATGGATTTCCCATAAAAGTGCTGGGGCCCAAAAGCTCGTAATGAAATGGGGGTGCACAGGGAAAGCTGTAAACTCCAGAGTTAATTGGATTTCACTAGTGAAGCCATTTCCTACTTGCCATTCCAAATTAGGGGGATATGACCAACTCCCTGTCATGAGTGCCCAACAGTCCCACATAACAGAACAGAAAACATTTTGATCTGGAAGGCACTGGGTAGAAGTTCAAATGCTGATTCTGCCACTTATACTGCATGGTGCTGGTTAGTTTGTTCTCCTCTGTGGTTTCGTTTTCCTCACCTATGAAATGAAGGAGTTGGACTAAGTTGTCTCTCAGGCCTCTCAGGCTTAAGTTTTAGGATCTAGACATTATCTAGAAAATAGAGCAGTTGTTTAACATAAGGCTCACAAATCTTCAGATTGCCCCAAACTCCAGTTCCCCAATCATTACCCTCCAAGACTGTAGAAGGGGGATGAAATGGGATCTACTTTCTCTATTACTTTGTTTTCTCCTTTCATTTTACATTTTTCTTTTTCTTATTTTGTTTTTTAGTCTAGGGGAAATGTTTCAAGCTTCAGTTTTTCTATCATTTGCCACCATTCCCCTCATAGTTTCCAAAAGCAGAATCTGCTTTCTTTCCAAAACAGGAAACTGTGTTTCATAGCATAAGATCACACGTCCCTTCTCCCAACACCTGAAGACACATAGTTGATTTTCACCTGTCGGGCCCCCATATTTCTTAGGTCACCTTCTTCCATACCTTCTTCCCACCCCTGGTCCCTGGCAAGAGCTCACTGTTTTCTCAAGGAGCACAAAGCACCACCCATCACTTCATTAACATTCAGCACACAACAAGTGGAATGTGACCTGTGGCCTCCGTCTCCTCCCCCACAGACCTTACGCCAACTTTTAATTCGAGCCATGGAAACTACCAAACTCTGCCAAAAGGGATAGTTTTTTTTTTTCATTCCCAATCAAATACTTCAAAAAAGGCTATAAATGTTTTCAGAACAGATCACGGTACATAAATCAGCCACATGTCAAGCCCTGAAGCATATAATGAAATCAACACTTGCCCCATGATGACCATCACAACATAAGCAGGAAAGGATGCTCACTGTATTCATCTTCAGAGCCCAACCCTTCATCAGCTGTATTTGCCAATGATACTAACCACATTCTCCTGTACATGTGGACATGACATGGCGGGCCAGCTCTCTGGTGACTATATCCAACGCGATTGGAAATCATTCTGCAATTGGTGAAGACCACAGGTTTATTCACCAGCTCACAGCCCAGCATTCTTTTGGGATACGTGCCATTATTGAAGATGTCCCCTCTGGCCCCAGAACAGGGGGATGCTCAGTCTGGAAAAAGATATCTTGTTTGATTTCATGAATACCCTTCTCATGGTGGAACTAGTTACCCATTGAGCAAAGGTTGAGAAAGTATAATGGAGGAAAAATAGGCTTCTCTCATGCTCCTGATCTATGTGGAATAAGGATAATTTTTGCACTCAGCATTCATCTCTTTTATCCCCTATAATATATCACCTTAGGAAACATATACTTTGTGAAAATTCTCATACTAAACCAAGCATTCTTAGTCTGTGGTCCATAAACCCTAACAGGTCCAGGGATAAATTTGAGAGGTTCAGGGACTTGGTTAGGAAAATATATCTTTTTCCCCCTTACCTCTAAGTTAAATTTAGCATCTTCTTCAATTATTCCAAAACACGATTCTGAGAAAGTGTCTAGAAGTTTCATAAAACTGACTACCAAAAAGGTTCAAGAAATTAAAAAAAAAGTAAATGCTTTCTGTCCAAGATAGGTTCCCCAGCACTACGCACAGTACCAAGGATGTTGTAGATAGGTACAAGGGAGGGAAGAGCTAAACAGCAATGTTTCTGATAGCTAAATCAGATCTAGCAATGAGACCCCAAAAGCTAAAGAATCAAAGACACAAAGGAGATATTTCATGCCTTTTTAAGAGACTTTTACTGATATCTTTCACTTTTTATATCACTTAGATGCCTGCCCCATCCCACCATATCTCACTCTTACCTCTCCCCAGAGAGTCATCCCTTATAATAAGAATAAGGAGAAACAAATATGGTCCAAAGAGGCATCTCTTTAACCACCTATATCCCTACTGGCCCATGCCCACAAAAAATAAATCAAAGAAAGAGAAAAAGGACCTTGATATTTTGCAGTGGTCAAAAATCAAAAACTAAAGGGATATCTTCCTAATGGTGAAAGGCTGAACAAATTGTGATATATGAATGTAGGAGAACATTATCGTGTCATAAGAATTAACATAAGAGCCATTCCCCAATTGATAAATGCCCTAAGGATCTTTCCAGATAATTCTCAAAATAAGAAACCTGGGATTTCTAGAGCTACATGAAAATGCTACAAATCATTAGAGAAAAAAATTTCAAAAACAGCTATGGTGAAAAACTTTAGAACTCTGATTACCACAATGACAAACTGCAGGTCCAAAAGAACAAA
The DNA here is from genome assembly GCF_016432865.1 of Antechinus flavipes. Lineage (NCBI taxonomy): Eukaryota > Metazoa > Chordata > Mammalia > Dasyuromorphia > Dasyuridae > Antechinus > Antechinus flavipes. Next base: position 3,273,244 of record NC_067401.1, on the reverse strand, counting down.
TATGAAACATGCTGCTCATCTCCTGTCAGAGAGGTAGTGAACTAAAAATGCAGAAGGAACCATGCTTTTTTGAACATGACTTATGTGGGGATTTGTTTTGCCCAATGAAGGTATATTATTGAAAGATTACTGTTAGATTTACTCAATGAAAGAGAGAGAGATATGAATATAATGGAATATTATTATTCTATGAGAAATGATAAGCAGGCAGATTTCAGAAAAACCTGCAAAGACTTACATGAACTGATGCCGAGGGAAGTGAGAACATTGTACACAGTAAAAGCAATATTGTTCAGATGAACCACTTTGCTATACTTAGCTCTTCTCAGCAATACAATGATCTTAGACAATTCCAAAGGACTCATGATGGGAAATGCTGTCCAAAACCAGAGAAAGAATTAGGGAATCTGAATGCAGATGGAAATACATTATTTTCACTGTTATTTTTCCTTTCTTGTTGTTTTTCCCTTTTATCCAGCAAGCCCTCTTAAATGAATGATTTTTTCCTTCCTGAATATTCTTTCCAAACTTTAAAATAAAGTAAACTTCTTTTGTTAAATACTGTGGCATCTATAAAGTATCTTCTTATGTTTTAACTGAAGCTGAACCACTAAATCAGCCTGAGTCCATCCAAGCCCAGAACAAACTTCTTATCTCCCACTTCTAGATTATAAACTTCCTGAGGTCATGATTCACTTCTGTTTCAATTAAAACAAAACCCTTCCACAATGTCTAGTGCAGAAATTTGGCCATAGTAGACAATCAATAAATATTTACTGAATTATTTTTTTAAAAAGAGTAAAATATTGTATACAGTTTGTATAGTTCTCTCTACCTGGGGAGGTGATATTATTGTTTTAAGATTATACTAATAGGGTATATAAATAATAGCAAGTATAGGGAAGAAATGAGGTTTTCCAGGAATGAGGAGTTAAATACAGATCTTTTTGGACAAATGAGAACTTACATCTCCTTGATAGTGAGCCAGCATTGCCCAACCAAAAAAAAGGGGGAACTAAGAAAGAAAAGATTGTATGGTTTTTCTTCAGCATTTCTTCTCCAAGGTGGGGAGAAAGCTCATTTTCAACTGGGTGAATTTGGATACCTGATACTACAGTGTTCTTGCTGAATAGGATCAGGAGAGTGGCAATCAATTATACCTAGTAGCTAAAGACACTTCATGCTTATTGAATTGGATTAAACCTAAGGACAAAGATTCTCTGTCTTAAAGATTTCACTACTAGCTTTGACACTTATTTATAAAGAAGAAATAAAGTCAGCTGAAAGTCTCCTTAACTTAAGGCATCCATATTACTGGGACCATATTTGCAATTTGTGAATAAAATCCCCCATCTAGAAGAGCTGCTTCTCTTGAAATGACTCTGGAAGCTTAGAACCTGATCTTTGCATACAATCTCTCTTCTTCATGTAAGTTTTCATCCATTGGAGGCAACTGGGTAGTACAGGGGATAGAACATTAGGAGTGAAATCATGAAGCTCTGAGCTCAAATGTGACCTCTTATTAGCTGAGCAAGTGCTTCCCTACTGTAAAATGAGGATAATAAGAGCGCCTATGTCCAATATGTCCTGATTTGTCAAGGTCCCACGGACAACTCCCAAAGACTGGGAAGTCTTTGCTGTATACAGAAAATTTTAAGTTTATTGAAGATTTTCTAGTTTATGAATTCAAAAAGTTAAAAGAAAAAAAAAACAATCCTTGATCTAATTCAAGCTCCTCTTTTTTTAATAAATGAGGAAATTTCAGCCTTAACCTATAAACTAGACAGATTAAGTGATTTAAGATTAGAGATTGAGACAAGAACTCAGAGTTCATCTGAGTTCATATCTTGCTAAATATTTACTAATTGTAGAGAGCAACTAGGTGGTACAATGGTTAAAGCACCCAATCAGGAAGACCTGACTTCAAATCCAACCTCAGACACTGTGTCTGTCTCTATCACTCTGTGTGTATGTCTATGCATCTGTGTATGTTCCTACTTCTTCCCCATTCCCATTCTTCAGAAAACTGGTTCCTTCTTTGTAGTAATTTCCCCGACTGAGAAGAACACAGGAACCCTCACCCTCACTACCTCTTTTCCCAATTTTTGAAAGTAGCTGTCCCAGCCTTTCCCAAGCCCACTTTGGGCCTCCTGGTAGTCTAGGATGGCTAATTAAAAACATGGTCAATGTTTCCGGCTAATTGGGGTCCCTGCCAAGACAAATTACCTTGAGTTGCTGCCCCTTCCCTGGGGCAGACCGGCTGACCCTTTGGTCTTTATGGAACCCTATCCATGCAGCGCACTCATTAGTTCTTGAACTTGGGAGCACAGAAACATGGCATTCTCTTTAATAACCAGGGGGATGGTTTTCTTTTAATAATTAATCCATGGTTTTCTTAAATGGCATGGGGGGTGGGGTGGGAGTTCCTTCCTCAGGTGGCTCTTCTCTCTTTCTCTCTCTCTCTCTCTCTCTCTCTCTCTCTCTCTCTCTCTCTCTCTCTCTCTCTCTCTCTTTCAGAATTCCTCATATAATCTTAGAAAAGTGGGAAGAAGACTCCAAACACTATCTAGTCCAATTATGGATGAGCTGATAAATGTTTAACAACTGAGTCTCTGAAAAACAAAAATGTAAACAAGATATACTTTAAGCTTAATTTTTATTAACATTTTTCATGTTAGCATTTTCTCCATCACCTTCTCTTTATTAAAGTTTTTTTAATTATCAAAACACATGCATAGATAATTTTTAACAATCACCCTCACAAAATCTTGTGTTCCAAGTTTTTTTTTTCCCTCCCTTTCCCTCTAGATGGCAGGTAATGCAATATATGTTAAATATGTACAATTCTATACACATTTCCACATGTATCATAATGCACGAGAAAAATCAGATCAAAAAAAAAAGGAAAAAAATGAGAAAGAAAACAAAAAGCAAACAAACCACAACAAAAAGGTGAAAACATTATGTTGTGGTCCACATTCAGTTCCCACTGTCCTCTCCCTGGGTTCAGATGGCTTTCTTCCTCACAAGACCATTGGAACTGCCCTGAATCATCTTATAGTTGATGAGAGCCACATCCATCAGAATTGATCTTGCTGTTGTTGTGTAAAATGTTCTCCTGGTTCTGCTCATTTCACACAGTATCGACTCATATAAGTCTCTTCAGGCCTCTCTGAAATCATCCTGCTAATCATTTCTTATAAAATAATAATATTCTATAACATTCATATCCCATAACTTATTCAGCCATTCTCCAACTGATGGGCATCCACTGAGTTTCTAATTTCTTGCCATTACAAAACTGCTACTACAAACATATTTGCACATGTGGGTCTTTTTCCCTCCTTTATGATCTCTTTGGGCTACAGGCCCATTAGAGACACTGCTGGATCAAAGGGTATGCCCAGTTTGATAGCCTTTTGGTCATAGTTCCAAACTGCTCTCTAGAATGGTTGAATCAATTCACAACTCCACCAACAATATATTAGTGTCCCAGTTTTCCCACATCCCCTCCAACATTCATCATCATCTTTCCCTATTATCTTAGCCAGCCTGAGAAGTATGTAGTAGTACCTCAGAGTTATCTTAATTTGCATTTCTCTGACCAAAAGTGATTTAGAGCATCTTTTCATATAGCTAGAAAAGGTTTTAATTTCTTTATCTGAAAATTGTCTGTTTGTATCCTTTGACCATTTATCCATTGAAGAATGGCTTGAATTCTTATAAATTTGGGTCCGTTTTCTACATATTTTAGAAATGAGGCCTTTATCAGAACCCTTGGATGTAAAATTCTTTTCCCAATTTGTTGCTTCCCTTCTAATCTTGTCTGCATTGGTTTTGCTTGTATAAAACCTTTTTAATTTAATATAATCAAAAGTATCCATTTAACATTCAATAATGTACTCCAATTCTTCTTTGGCCACAGATTCCTTCCTTCTTCACAGATCTGAGAGGTAAACTGTCCCTTGTTCTAATTTGCTTGTAATATCTTTCTTTATGTCTAAATCATGAACCTATTTGGACCTTATCGTGAGTGTTAGGTGTGGCTCAATACCTAGGTTCTGCCATACTATTTTCTAAATTTCCCAGCAATTTTTGTCAAATATGGAGTTCTTATTCCAAAAGCTGGAGTCTTTGGGTTTGTCACAACCTAGATTGCTGTAATTTGACTATTGTTTCTTGTGAACCTAACCTATTTCTTGGTCAGTGCCACATGATTTTATCTATTATTTTCTTAAGACAAAACAATCAGCAAAGCCAGTGCTCACATTATCAATGTGCCGGCTGTCTTAGTTGTCACCAGCTGCCTGGTGGCTGACTCCTGCCTGAAAAAAGCATCAATTCTCCTTACTGGATGCTTCACTGAATGGAAGCCCTTGAGAGCCAGACCCAGGTCTTGTCCCTATGCTTCACCGTCACTCTGGCTAGAACATTGCCCTACATATGATTGCTGTTCAGTTGAGATGTGTTCAATTAATTGGAACAAACATTTAAGAGACCACCATGTAATTGGCCATAGCATTACAAAAACAAACCATTCAGTCCTTGTCCTCAAGGGAGCTTACACTCTACAAGGGGGAACTATTTATTTCTATAGCTTTAAGCTTACAGGGTACTTCAAAAATGTCACCTCACTTTATCCTCACAACAATCCTGTGAGAGAGGTTCTATTATTATCCCATCATAAAGATGAGAATACTGAGTTAGACAGAGATTATGTGTCTGACCCACTAGTCTTAAAGCTAGGAAGTGTGTGAGGTCACATTTGAACCTGCTAACTCCAGGTCTGAGGCTCCTCGTCTCTCCCAACCACCTGAACAAGATTTTCATATCAAAATCAAGGTAAGGAATGAGTACGTTCCACTACAAGAGATTGGCTTGGTCACAATCGAGATGCAGGAGCTGGATTGGTTAGTCTAAAGAATAGCTGAGAGATGAATACAGAGAGGCTTGGACAGACTTACATGAACTGATGCTAAGTGAAATGATCAGAACCAGGAGATCATTATATACCTCAACAATGATACTGTTTGAGGATGTATTCTGATGGAAGTGGATCTCTTCGATAAAGAGATCTAATTCAGTTTCAATTGATCAAAGATGGACAGAAGCAGCTACATCCAAAGAAAGAACACTGGGAAATGAATAGAAACTATTTGCATTTTTGTTTTTCTTCCCGGGTTATTTCTACCTTCTGAATCCAAATCTTCCTGTGCAACAAGAGAACTGTTCGGTTCTGCACACATATATTGTATCTAGGATATACTGTAACTTATTCAACATGTAAAGGACTGCTTGCCATCTGGGGGAGGGGGTGGAGGGAGGGAGGGGAAAAATCGGAACAGAAGTGAGTGCAAGGGATAATGCTGTAAAAAATTACCCTGGCATGGATTCTATCAATAAAAAGTTATTTTTAAAAGAATAAATTTTTTTTAAAAAAGAACAAAGAAATTTCCAAAATAAATAAATAAATGAAATGAAATAAAAATAAAGAATAGCTGATGAGCCAGTTTGATGGGAACGTACAATGTATGAATTCAGTTCAATTCAATATGTGTTGGTGCTGGGAATAAGAAGGAGAAAAATAAAATCATTACTCTCAAAGAACTTTAAGATCTAATGATGAAAGTCAGCCCAAAAGAGATGTGGAATGGATAAAAGGAAATTACAAAGATCCAATTCAGATCTCTATTTTGGGTGTAAAGGAAGGGACAACCAGAGAAGTTAAAACATGTACCCAGTGACACTCACAATCAAAGCAGTGCACAATCATGGATTTAAAGCCAGAATGAATTTCAGAGGTCAGTTCATCCAACTTCCTCATTTTCAAGTTTTGATCCTGTATTTAATAGCCACTGACGTTTATTTAGTAAATCAGACTCATGCTTTAGAAAAATTACCTCTGCAGCTACATGAGAGATGGAGTGGAATGGAATGAAATGTTGGGCAAGGTGAACAATTAGGTAATTGTAATCATCCATGGATGATGATTGGAGGTGATGATTAGAGAATAGGACAGGTATATGAGATATTTCAATGATTAAAGCAACAAAATCTGTCAACCAATTAAATATATTAAATGAGAAGAGGGAGCTAAAGATGATACTAAGTTCTTGAATTTATAGGAGGATGCTAATGCTCTTGATGATGATAGGGAAGTTATGAAGAGGGGAAGATTTAATGGAAAGATGATCAGTTGTATTTTGAACACATTAGGTTAAAGATGTCTGTGAGACATCCATTTGGAAATGCTTAAGAGGATTGCAAGAGGGGAGCTCAAGAGAAAGATTAGGTCTGAATCAGAAAAATCATAAGCTTATAGAAAATATAAGAAATATAAGATGGGAGCTGATAAGATCACTATGTGAGATATATAAGAAAAGAGAAGAGAGTCCAGGACTGAGCTTTCAAAGGCTGCAGAAAGATTAAGAAGGATGAGGATTGAGAAAAAGCCATTACATTCAGCAGTTAATTGATCATTACTAACATTAGTAAAAAGAATTTCAGTTGAATGATGAAGTTAGAAACTGATAATAAAAGCCTTAGAATCATTCCAAAATATAAAAGATAATGAGTTACAAAGAAGAATCCCAAAGCTGAGTATCCAAAAAAAAAAAAAAAAAAAAAACCTGAATAAAGGACTCGAAAGCATTCCTGATTAAAAGGCCCAAGTTTGGCAGAATTGTTGGAGTACTATTACAGGAAACAAGGGAAAGCTAGAAAAGTAAGTATATGTGAGGGATTTGGAGGAACTAAATGATGAAGAAGTGTTTATTTAAAGAAATACAAATATCCTTTCAGAATCCCACCATCTTCAGGAGTTTTGGAAAGATTGAAAGAAAACATCACAAGGCCTGAGATGGTGGGGGTTTTTTTCCTGCTTAAAGAAAATGGTGGAGAAATGAATATACTGGAAAGAAATGAAGAAAACAATTTGAACCATGATCTTCTTTCATGATCAGAATATGTGAAAAGAAAGAGCAAGGAGTTATAAAGAGGGAGTATCTCATGAACCTCACTCTTTTTCTGAACCAGGTTAAAAAAAATGATTAAATTCCCTTTTTGGCATTGAAATGCCATTAAATTCAATAAGAAAAGTAGGCCCAGGGAGAGGAATGAAGACAGTGTCAAAGAACATAGTCAGAGAGGCAATACTCATGAGTGAAATAAATTGTAGCTTTGGATGGTAGATAATAAAGGAGGGATTTAAAGGAGAAAAATAAAGTCTAAAGGACAAAGATAAGGGCCCAGGCTAATTAAAGAGAAAAGAGGCAGAGGTTGCTGCAATTATCAAAATATTAATAACATTATTTTTCATCTATTAACTTTCTTTATATAGAAAGAGAACATTGGGAGTGGAGAAGAAGAAAAGAGAATTTTTAAAAACACACAATTAACAAAGTAATAATGAATGTGAATATAATGGACTCACCTCTAAAAAAGAGAGAAGGGCAATAAAATGAAGTAGGGAGCAGAATCCAATAATATGTAAGAGAAATGCACATGAAAAAAGATTCACACAGAGTTTAGATGAACTTTTTCAGGTAAAAATAAAATAAAACAAAACAGAGGTAGCAATTATGATTTCAGGCAGAGCCACAGTACAAATAGATATGATTAAAAGAAACGAACAGGGAAGCTACATTATGATAAAAGATATCATAATGGTATAATATCTATATTTAATATGTGTGCTTTAGGTAGCATAGTAGATATATCTTTAAGGAAAGAGTTAATTTAGTTATTGGGAGAAATAAACAATAAAAGTGCATTAGTTGGGAATGGAAATATATCCCTTTTAAAACTAGACAAACACATTTTTAAACTTAAAAAAGAAAGAACTTAAAAAATAAAAAGGAAAATATATAGTTTTGGGAAATTTTCTCTATGATAGATCTCTGATGATTGCTGAATGGGAACCAAATGGAGCATAAATATTTCTACACCGTATGTGGCATCTTGCAAAGAATAAGCAAAGTATAAGTCATAAAAACCTCATAAACAAAAATCCCAAAATAATTAAAAACATTTCTATCATCCTGAAATGATATTATAGTCAACAAAGGGCATTTGAATAAAAGGCTCACACTAAAATGGAGAGTAAATCATTTCATTCATCATAAAGAATTTGTTTGAAAGAACAAATCATAGAAACAAATAATTTCACCAAATAAAATGATAATAAAAGGCAAGATTCAAAAAATTTTACAATTCAAACAAATCAGACCTTAGGGAAAAGTTTTTACTTCTAAATATAATGACAAAACAAAAAGCTGATCAAAGAACAGGATGTGCAACTTAAAAAAGAGAGAAAAAGAAATTCAAAGCAACAAATTAAAAAATAAAAATAGTCCAACTGAACACCAAAATAAAAGGTCAGAATGTCAAAGAGACAAAATTGAAAATAAAGAAAATTTTAAATTAATAAATAAAGTAAGATACTACGTTAGGGGGAAGGAGGATGAAGAGAAAAATTTTAAAAAGACCAAAAAAATCTAGCTGATTTTCTCTCCTCTTCTCCCAAAGAAAGAAAAAAAAAACAAATTGCCTAAATTAAACATAAAAGTAGAATTCACAACCAATTAAAAATATAAAAGAAACTAGTAGAAATAATTTTGCTTCACTATGTGACTACAAAACTGATAAGTGATTGAAATTAATATTTTCAAGAATATAAAGCATCCAGAATAAAAACACAAAGAACATAATTTAAATAACCTATGCTACATATCACAGTCAGGAAGGACTGAGTTCAGATCTTACTTAGTTGTGTAACCCAGAGTAGTTACTTAATCCTGTTTGTTTCAGTTTCCTCATCTGTCAAAGAAGGTGGAGAAAAAAAAAATAGCAAACTACGTTGCTATCTTTGCCAAGAAAACCCCAAATAAGGTCACAAAGAGTTAGCCACAACTGAAAAGACAACTCAGAAAGAGAAATTGAACACCCATAGAAAACAAAACTTGAAGGCCAGATTGATTCACAAGTGAATTCTATCAAACATTAAAAGACGAATATTACATCAATTAATCACCAAAAAACAAACAAACAAACTAGGGAGGGAAGACATCTTTGCAAATTCCTTCTCTGAAGATTAAGCACAGTTGGGAGGAACTAATATCTCTAATGAATATGTAAAGCTATTGAATAAAATATTAGCAAAGAAATTATAGGAACATGCTAACAAGGTTATGTTCTGCAAGTAGAATTAATTTATATTAAAATTCAAAGTTCATTCAATATTAAGAAAACTATAAATTTACTTACCATGCATATTAATAAAAAGAAAAATTCCAAGTGTTTCAACAGATGTCAAAAATTGACAAACCACAATATGTCAAAATATTAAAAAGTAAAGGAACAAGTACAACTTTTATTATGTTAAATATTATGTATCTAAAATCATGAGTTAGTACCATTTATAATAGAAAATGGTAGAGCACTTTCCAATATCAGCTATAAATCAATAATGTTCATTCTCACCACTATTATTTGATATAATTCTTTAAAAACACTGGCTAAAATAATAAAAGAAAAAAATTAAAGAAAAACACTTAGGCAAAGAGGAAACAAACTTTTCACTTGTGCATGTGATATGGTGATTTATTTAGAGAATCCTAGGCATTGAATTAAAATTAATTGAAATAAAAACTTCAGCAAAGTAGCAGAATATAAATAAATCCACAAAAATCATCAGTTCTCCTTTCTATTATCAAGAAAATCCAACAGGAATATGAGGGGAAAGAAATTACATTCAAAATAATTACAGAATATGTAAAATTCTTAAAAGTTCACTTACCAAGACACTGACAGGAATAATGAAAGACAGACTTAAGGAATTAGACTAATTAGTTGATCATAATTGGCTATGCCAATATAATAAAAACGTCAATACTACTAAAATTAATTTAAACTTGTAATATAATACCAATCAAACCACTAGTTCTACTTGGTAGAACTAGAAAAAATAACAACAAAATTTATGTGAAGGATCAAAAAGTCAAGATTCTCAAGGAAACTAATGGAGGGAAAGGGAAAATAAAGAAGCTGAGATATCTAACTGTTCAATGAAGAAGAAATCATCAAAATGATATATTAATGCTTTAAAAAAATTAATCTGATCAATGCAATCAGTACAAGGATCCATGACAATTCCAAAAGACTCATGATAAAAAATGCTGTCCCTTTCCAGGGAGAGAACTAGTGAACTCTGAGTACAGATTGAAGCATATTTTATTTCACATTCTTTATTTTCCTTGCTTTTCTTTTTTTTTCTTTTTCTTTAGCTACATAGTTAATGTAGAAATATGCTTTCTATGACTTCATATATATAATGGGTATCATATTTCTTGCCTACTCAGTGGGTGGGAAAGGGGTGAAAAGGAAGTAGATAATTCAAACTGGAAATGAGTTTTTAAAAAATAAAAAAAATTTAAGAAAAGAATAGCAAAATGTTCTATGAATCCAAAAACATCAAATATTAGCACAACAGATTGCTTTGAACAAAAACTTCTGGAATAATTGGAAAATAGTCTGGCAGAAATTAGGTTTAGACTTCCATCTTACATCATATACCACAAAAAGCCCCACATGAATATGACCTAAATGTAATACCAAAAACAAAAAAGGTTCAGGGAAAGACACACCTTTGGCAACTAAGGATAAAGGGAAAGTTCTTGATAAAACAAGGAAGAGGGTATTGGGAAATATATAAGGACCAATATTGGTTATATAGAATTGAAAAGTCTTTGCACAACCAAAATCAAGGTAGTTAGAATTAAAAGAGAAACAGTGAAATAGGAGAAACATATTAATAATTAATCTCTTGGATAAAGAATTTAAAACAAGATAAAGGGAATTAATACAAATACATAAGACTGGACCAAAAAAAAAAAAAAAACAACAACAACAACAACAACAAATATACAATTAGTTCTTTAAGGAAGAAAGGAAGGCTATCAACAACCATATGAAAAATGCTTCAAATTATAAATAAAATGAAAAATCCAAATTAAAACCATTCTGAGATTCCAGTTTCTATTCATCAGATTGACAAAGATGACAAGGGAGAGAGAGAGAGAGGAGAGAGAGAGAGGAGAGAGAGAGAGATAGAGAGAGAGAGAGAGAGAGAGAGAGAAGGAAGGAAGGAGGGGTGGAGAGAAAGGATAGGAGGGAGGGAAAGAGGAAGAAAGGGAGGAAGGAAGGAAGAAAAAAAATATCAGTGAAATAATGCATAGAAGGAAATATGGACAAATGTAAGTCGGGCATTATATTAAATCTAATGTGTAATTTTAAATTGTAAATAAGCTGCTTGTCATATTCTTGGTTTTATACACAATCCTTTCTCAGATATTTGTATAAGACCAGGTTCATGTTCGCTAAAATCATGATTTAAAAAAAATAAAATTTATGGAGAGAAAAAGGTTATTAGACAGGATGGTTACAACGCACCATGAAAAAAAATTCCGGAAAATTATGCTTTTAGGAGAGAAGAGAAAAGCAGAAGACATGAATTCTTCCTGAAATAGGCTGCATGGACTGCCCTCTTGTGGTCACAGACTAAAGTCCCCAATCAGAGAGAGGACGGAGTCCTGGTCAGCCTTCTCTTTGTCCTGGCTCCCTCAGGTGTGGTGCAGGTCCCCTGAGCTTGAATTAAACGGCTTCAATCTCCCTTTGGACTAAAGCTGCGCCTTTGTCAGACCCCCGACAACAGAAGAGATCTCTAAACTAGGAAAAATGAGCCTTCTTTAGAAGACTTTCTCAGCACATGGATGGAAGCCAGCCACCTCACCGCACAAGGGCTTCTTCACCTTCAACACCAGGAATCAATAAGGTCTGTAACTTGTACATAAGAGCCTCTCCCTCACTTTGAGTCCCTGGCTCCCTTCAAAGCTCATGAGGTGCCCCCAGATCCCAACAGCTGTTGGGGCTTTCGCTGTTGAAATGTTTTTCATTACTTTGTATATAACTTGAATTTATGCACATGTTTATGTGGAGAGAGGGCAATCTATATCAATAACATGTGCTAGAAGGAATAGACTCCTGGGTCTGAATTCAAATCCAGCCTCAGACACTTACCATCTGATTGATCCTGGGCAAATAATTGAACGTTTGCCTGCCTCAGTTTCACCTACAAAAACGGGCATACCGAATAGCACCTACTTAGCAAGGTTGTTGTGAGAATCAAGTGAAATAACATTTGTAAGTCACTCTGATGACCTTAGAACACTATATAAAATAAATATTATGTGAATGGTTGATTGGTGCTGTCCTTTGTGCTTGAAGAGCACCAAAACGACGTCACTGAGTCGGTGCTACGTGTCCGACTGGCTGACCAGACCGATACAAGCTCGGAATGATCCGCCACAGGTTGGACACAAATAGTCCCTGTGAACATTTGAGTGAACTCTCTAACTTTATGCGTCTTGCATTTCTTCTGAGCTAATTCAATTCCACTTGGCTCATAGAGCACAGCACTTTCTCTGATTGAGAACTCACCACGTTGGAAAATCCTGTGCCGGTGCCTCATACAATCAATTCTAAAGTTCTTAAGAGAGATCTTGAGAAGGTCCTTGCATTGTTCTTTCTGATCATCATGTGAGCCCTTGCCTTATGTGAGTTCTCCATTAAAATAGTATTTTAGACAGGCGTGCATTTGGCCTTTGAACAATATGGCCAGCCCATTGTGATGGCACTCTCTGCAGGAGAGCTTGACAGTTTAGTTCAAGAAAAGACCAGTGCCTGGTCCCTTCTCCTGCAGGTGATCTTCAGAATTTCCCTAAGACAATTCAGATGGAAGCGATTGCATTCCCTGGTCTGGCGCTTGGGCACTGTCCAGGTTTCCCAGGCACACAGCAATGAGGTCATCACAATGGCTCCGTAGACCTTCAGTTTGGTAGTCAATCTGATCCTTCTTCTCTCCCACACTTTCCTTCGGAGCTTCCAAACTCTGAGCTAGCTCTGGCTAGAAGTGTATCGATCTCATTATCAATGTGGACATCCTTGGAAAGCATCCTCCCAAGGGAAGTGAACTTACAGCATTCAAAACTGCTCCATTTGCTGTAACTGATGGTTCCACATGTGGCTGATGGAAGATTGGTGTTTTCGTCTTGTTAATTGTTAGAGCAAAATTAGAACAAGAAGCAGAAAAATCGATCCATACTTTGTTGCATCTCACCTTCGGAGGCTGCGTTGGGTGCACAATCATCTGCAAAGAAAAAATCAAGCACCAACACTTTCTCTATAATTACAATTGTGTTGATATTTTTGTCTTGATAATTATATTATTAAATAAATCGTTATTATTTATATTTATTTATATTAATTTACATGTATATATTATTTATATTCATTTATATGTGTTTATATCAATATACTAGACATGATGAGATATATAATAAATGATATAATATATTAATGTATCATAGAATCCTAAATTAAGAGGTGGAAAATTATCTTCAGGTTATCTAGATCCATCCTCCGCCCCCCCAGCCCCGCACCCCATTCCTACATTTTAAAACTACAGAAGCAGAAGCCTAGGGTCAGGGGCTTCTGTGTCCCCAGTGTGATGGAGACACCTTGAGGTCAGAGACCACTCCCTATTTCACTTCCCATCATCCTCAAGGCCAATTACAATGCCCAGCACAAAGGTCCTTGGTCAATGTTGATTGGATTGTATTTAATTTATTGAATTAAACTGATTTGAATTGAGAACTCAGAACTAGGAGAGAAGAATCACAGAATTCATGAGAGAGGGACACTAAGGACTGACAAGATGAAGGGACCTGCCTGAGGTCCCCAGACCACAAATGCAGACTGGATCCTCCCTTCCATCTAAAGTGATTTTAATTTCAAAAACAAGTGACAATGAGGTGAGGTTTGGACTAGCTGGATACTGAGATCCTTTCCAACTTTAAAGATTCTGTGGTTCTAGATATGGATTTAACTAAAAATGCAAGAAGTGGCCACTCACACAATGGGTGTGTTTGTGCCTGGTTTTTCTGTGACGGAAAGCAGAGTCCCAGCATTGTAGCTAACACTTAAAAGACTAAGTGCCGAATGATTTGCTAACTGGGTCCCAAGAATCCTCATGCAAACGTAACACCAACCAGTTCCTTCCCTGTGCCCTGCAGAGGGTCAGTGTCTATATTCCCTGCTGAGCCTCGCCATTTAACTTTCAGTATCCCAAGGCATTGCAAATTAGGGCAATGATGTCTGATTCCTAAGGATTCCAAAGCAGCCGTGGTCACATCATTAAGCTTTCTTTGCTACAAAAGGTTTTGCCAAAATCCCCAAAGGAAAATCAAACTCTGTGAAGTGTAGCTGCCATAACTTGGTTACAAGAAAATCACTTCACTGTGAACTAGACCCAGAGTCACTACCACGCCTGTCCTTCACCCTGGGCTGGGGCAGAGCTGCCTGCTTTTTGTTGTTTTTTTGTTTTTGTTTTTGTAATTTTCTTCACGCTCCTGATCTCTCCCCTCAGCGTTCTCTAATCTGCCCCTTCATTTTTATCCTGAGCATTATTGTTGCACAAAACAATGCTTATTTCTTCCTCCTCATGCATCCTTGCCTTCACTTTTAGTGCTCCTTAGAACCTGGGTCAGCATCCAAAATGGATTTGACAGCAGTAGCATTCGTCTGAGTGCAACCCCACCCTCACAATGCATCGTCAACTCTAATGTGGGGAAACTGAATTTAATTTCACAATACCCCAGCAATCCATCATCGTTACCTTGCTGTGAGTGAGCAGCTTTCTTCCAACAATTTTACAATGGGACAAAAAGTCTTGGAAGTGGAATTCCCTTTCCATTCTATTCTCCATTTTTTCTCCCCTTTTAAATCCCAGATAACACCTGACATGTTTCCTTCCCTCCTTTAAGATGGGTGGTCACCCACTGGACAAAACAAGTAAAGGAAAAATTACATTTTAAGCCCTTTTTAGAACACACTTAACAAAAGTTGAACTATATACCTTCAGGAAACCAGACAGAGGAATGTAAGAAATCCGTCTTTTCTTAGTAAGCGCTGTTAGTCTTTGAATTCTTCGAGTTTCATGTACTGGAAGGATTTCAGATCCTTCTCTCCACCAGGCAAGATGTGAATAGGTTAAGAAAGATCAGCAAGGAAACATGGTGGACGCCAAGTCAATTTCAGCAAGACACCCCAAGGATGAAATCTGATGCTGTCTCCCAATCCCATTTTTATCAACTCCACTGGGCTGCTCCACAAAAATGAAAGCATGGAGGAATAAATATTTCTGTAGTGAATTGAGGGAATGTGAAGGAAAAAAAAAAATACGGGTAGACCTTCGATAATTTAAATGGATCTATACAATTGTATCTCCGTCTGGAAAGAGTAATTCTTTAATGAGATCTAAACGAGATGTCTCTCTTTTGGGGTGTGGTACGGGGAAAAAAAATCCTTTTTACAAACTTTCAGATGATTTGCCTAAAGAAAATCTACCACTCCACTACATGCTCTGAAAATTCACTGTTTGTTTTTTAAATTGAGATATATGTTCCAGCAGCAACTGCCTATTTCCTGGTCATCTGAATGCGGGCCTTTTTGTAGTTAACAAAATTAGGTCTAATTAGCTTTTGATTTCTGTTCATTTGGCCGCTCAGAAAACGGAAGGACTGCCAGACGGAGTTCTCGTGTCGTTCTTTCAAGCACTTTTGAGACAACTCAAAGAATTAAGGGGAACAGGAGACAGAGGGGACTGCCACCAATTTTAAAATGAAGCAGGATGAAATACCAAAAAATCCGTTTTAAAACTACTGGGAAAGAAGCCCCAAGGACGTTTCAATCGAATTACTTTCTTTTCTGTTTTTTTGGGGGGGAGTAGATTTGAATTCCCAGCAGCTTTTTCTGTTGGTCTTTTGATGTATTAAATAAAACATCTGATCCCAAGGTTGGTGAGAGGGATTTACCCCTTAGCACACTATGGCTTGGAGGATACCATAAATTTTTAGCCTTTCCCCTGCAAAGCCTTCCTACACATTTCGCCAGGAAGAAATTTCCCGTCTTCCTGAACCTTTCCTTCCAGGACAGAGCATAAAATAAATGATCAGTTTATCTTCTTTATTTTCTAAATAACATCTTCCAGTTGATGCAATAAGGTTTCTGGTGAGGGGCACCCAGCCGGTTTTCTGGGATTTGCCTAGACTTTCTGTACAAAATCTTTACTCCTCCTTAATCCTTTTTTTTAAATCTAGAAAATAAAAAAAACCTGTCTTAAATTAGCATCAATAATAACAAAAAATTGTATTTCATCTTTTGAAACATTTCTACAAACAAGAAATATTCTTTGTCTCATTTTCGGACACACTTTTTTCTGTAAAACACAAGTCAGTATGTGCTTTTAATAGTTTATAAAAATGTTTGCCTGGTGTCCTGTACTTGGGAGGACAAATAGCTCTTGAAAGGTTTGAGGTTTGGTTTTGGTTTGATTTTTTCCCTTCTCTTTGAGATAGGCTGGCACAGTGGACAGAAAGCTGGGATTGGATTCAGATGCTGCACCTTCCATTTGCCTCCTGGGGGACCCTGAATAAGTGGTTTAATCTCTCCCGGCTTGAGTTACCTCATCTATCAAACAAGGGGGGCTGGACTGGATCGTGCCTGAGCTGCCTTCAAACTCTGAAGAGATGGACCAAGGATAAATCAAGCTGAGAACCCTGGCTCATCTCTGAGCCCTGGGAAGGAATATTTGTGATATTTCTTGGTTTATGAACACAAGGTCAATATTATCCGAAGGGAGAATTTTCTCATGGAAGTCACTCCATATTAAAATAATAATCTCCCCTTTCTTGAGTTTTCCTGAAAGGAAATGTGTAATTCCGATTTGAATGTATTGGATGGACTAGGAATTCTGATGTAGCCAAATGGAGGATTTTTTTGAGTTTTGAGAGGCCTTAGAGGTGATCTTGCTCCACTTTGACCCAATTTAGGTACAACCCCCTGTCTATATTCCCCCAAGAACAGCACTTGGGGATCCGGACTTGCTCCTTTCATTTTCCTTATAGAGCTCGTTTTCTGGGACCACTGCATTAGCACAATTGAGAATTCTTTTTGGACGTGCAGCTTGTTTTTATTTTTGTTCTTTAATTTTGTGTAATTTTTTTTCAATTAGTCAAGCACTTCAGATGGAGAGACAGGGAGACTCTTTTCATTCTTTCTGATATTTTGGTAGCTGCTAGTGACTTCCGTGTATATGAGGTTTTATTGTAACTTCCCCACGAAGGCCAGAAGCCCCTCTCCTCCAGATGGATCCAGGGATGCTTGCTGCCCCTCATCCACCCCAGCCATCTTCCACTCCATTTGAAAGGCCTGCTAAGCACCCATTGGTGAGCAACAGGAAAAGTGCATGCCCTGGTCTGTTTTTATGATGGCTTCAATCTCTGGGCTGGCTTCCAAGGGTCCAGCCTCCCGGTCCTGGGCTGCTGCTGCTTGTAAAACAGTGCAGGTGTGGCTTTGGTCATCAGGCCCCCCAAAAGAGCTGGAGCAACAGCTTAAATATAATTAGCCGGGTTTCAACTTGCTTCTTTAATCAGCCCCTTCAACGTCACTGCTTAATATGGTGTGAAAACTGAGTAAACAAGAAAGGACTTCCCCTTAAAATGAAACCCCTCCAAAAAAATCCTACTGGGAGAGAAAATCGACAATGTCAAAACTTGGCTCTCTAATTTGGAGGAATTTTACCTAAAGAGCCCTGCATGCCTGGAGCATTAATCTGAAGCTTAAAATTGAAGCTTGAAAGCTAGATGAGCTATCTGAGGAAAAATCAGTCAAAGCAACAGAATCTCAAACAACCAGTAAGACCGGGAAGAAACCTTGGTCTTCAGCCCAAGCACTTCACAAGAGAAAAAAGAGTCCAAAGTGAGGAAGGGACCCCAGGAGTGGCAAAGGCAGGATTTGAACCCGGAGCACCGAGGCCATCCCTAGTAGCCATGTCAGCTTCTTTCTACACCTGAGAAAACAGAAACCCAGGTTCTGGATGGACTTGACTAAGGTCATATAGCAAATAAGCAGAGAGAACATTTGCTGCCAAATCCAAGCCCTGGAAATTCCAGACAGTTTCATCTTGATCTGCCCCAAGCCTTAACTCAATCCTATTCATATTTATTGCAGGTTTTATTTAAAAGTAAATCAATAAACATTTATTTAATTTTTGTTTCTTTTTTTCCTTAGTAAGAGCTTTTTACTTTCAAAATACATGCAAAGATAGTTTTCAACATTCACCCTTGCGAAATCTCATGTTTTAAAATTTTCTCCCTCCTTTCCCCTTACTCCCTCCCCTAGACATCAAGTAACCTGATTTGAGTTAAACATGTGCAATTTTTCTAAACTCAATAAGCATTTATTAAGCACCTACTATATGCCAAGCATGAGACACAAAGACCACAGTGAGACATATTCTATAAGTAATATGTAGATACAAATGTTTGTTTGCAATCAGTGTGTGTGTGTGTGTGTGTGTGTGTGTGTGTTTACATAAAGTTGTATATGTCTGTGTGTTTAAAAATATATGGTGGGCTTTTTAGGGAAGAAAGATTAGTAACTGAGGAGATCAGAAAAGACTCCACATAGAAGAATCAAGTAAAGGAGTAAAGGTGGGGTACAGGATGAAGGAAATGGGGTTCACACAAAAATGATCATCTATTTGGTCCCAAAAAGGCTCAGCTAATAAACCACCTCTTATGGGAAGTCCTTCCTGATTTCCTGGAATATTCGCATTTCCCTTGGGAAATGATTTTGTATTTGTTTGACATATGTCAGTTATATTGATTTCTCTATGGACATGTTGTTTCCCTCTATCAGAATATAACCTTTTTGAGGGCAGGAACTGTTTCATCTACATTTCCCCGGTATTATAACGTTTGTTGAATTGAAGTGAACTGAGCTGAATGGCAGCCTCTTTGTTCATAAGTCATTGGACTTTCTGTCACTCCCTCCCAATCTAGAGATATTTCTCTGCAACCTTTCGCTTCCTCCTAACTTTTGGAATAGTTTCCCTCAGGCTCCGGGCAGGAGACACCATTTGTTGAGCTGAATTTCGACAGAAATCCAGATGAAATGTCAGGTTGCCCAGGGCTAGCGACTTCCCCATGATAATCAAGGTCTGCCTCATTTGGAGTCAGGGGCAGGGGCCTGGCCAGGAGGGAAGGAGCTGTTGCTAGAGCAAAGCCTTCCTTCCCTCCCCTCTGGCCCCTCAGGACCCTCTCCTGCATATGCTCAAGCTCCCCTCACCCCACTCCTGCAGCCTGAGAGGGGGAAGGCAGGGCTCTTGAAGCCTGTTTATTGATACAGAATGTGGAGGACATGACTGACAAGCCTTTGCTTATAATCCAGTCACTTTCTGTGCAAATTTGGAGGAATGTGGCGTGCCAGATTTTAAAGGCAAGAGGGCGGTTGTCGTGGCAACGGCACATGGGGGCTGGGGAGGGATGGGGAGATCCTCCTGGGACCTGGAAGGCCGACAGAATGTTAAGCATCTGCATCTTAGGGAAAGTAAAAAACTTTTCCCAAAGATAACCCCACCAATTGGCCAAAACATGCTCATGTGCCGGTCTACAGTTTGCAAATAAACACAAAGACCTGCCCCAACTAGAAGGGCAAGGGGAGGCACATATGCCGGCCGCTTTAGTGTAGGGAGAAAACAAAAGTACCAACCCTAGGAACAATAGTAGGGATAACGATAGGAACAGTAGCGATAAGAAGAAAAATGGCTCGCAACTGAGCCAAGATATTTTAATGTTGTTTCACTTGAGTCTCTCAACAGCCACGACAGGCAGGTGCCCATGAGATCTCTGGCTGGCACAGGGTCACATGTCCAGTAAGTGTTTTAAGTAAGATTCGAATCCAAGGCTTCTTCCTCCTCCTCTGCCCAGCTCTGCATTCCCTCCTGAGACCCCCCTCCCCAGAATGCTTGATTTACATTGTAAATCTTTGCACACACATAAGCAAGTTCCTCAATGCTCAATCCTCATGCTTTCAGCTATGTTCTTGCTTCCCCCTGTGCCTAGCACAGTGCTACGGTGTGGTCCCTGAATGGACATTTAATACAAGCACAGATTTTAGTAACAATATTGACAGATGGAAGGCCCTTGGGGAAGAGAACCATGTTGGTCCCACAAAAAGTGCCCAGTCCCGGAACTGGCATGTGATTTGGGGCCGAACTGCTCCCATCCTTGGCGCTTTGGGTTTTGCTCAACGAGGCACGGTTCCCAAGGGAGCGCTCACATTCTTGCTGGGTTTGTGGGCACAAATCAACTTGACTGTTTCCACCATTGAAATGCATCCCCTTATGCAGTGAAGAAAATCCAGGAAACCGGTTTGGGTCCCTCTGGACAGCCAAGTCAGTCTGGAAGGGCAGTTACAGTATAAATCACCTAGAACCTCAGGCAGAAAACAGATAGGAAGGAGCCCCCAACCGCAGGGATTCTTCTGAAGAACAATGATTCAGACAGAAAGGAAAGGAAAGGCTCTAGATTATCAGGAGAGGAAAGTGAAAGTAGGAGAGTTTCCTGCCTTTATAAGCCAGAGGAAGGCTAAAAGCGATGCACAATGGAACAGCCCAGTGTGCAAGAAACAATAAGCACAAGAAATCCCAAGAAGCTTGTGAACTGATGCAAAGTGAGTGAGCAAAAACAAGACAAGTCATCTGCACGAGAACAACCAAGTGGTGGTGGCGATGAAGGCGTTGCCAATGGCAAGAACAGCCACAAAACAATAGAAAACGAGTATTACAAGCTTGGTTCAAAGAAGTGCTTTTTGCTCTGCCCCTTCAAGACCCAGGGAGGACTCGCAGATGTATAACGCTGCATATGAGTGACACATTTTGGGTTTTTTCTGATCCATTGCTATTCACTGGTTTTCTTTTTCTTCCTCTTTTTATAAAGTTCTTTGTTTTTTTAAAACAGAGTTTTCTAAAAGTGGGGAGGGAATGAGTGTAAAGGAAAATGTGAGTGATGTAAAAACAAAACATAGTGCGTCTGCTTTGGTTCACTCTCCCAGAGTCAGACAGCTACCTCTAGCATCCTTCAGGTCCTTGGGTACCAGAAGCAGTTGAGGAAGAATACTCTCTCTTTTTTATTGCTACCTCCTAGATCCCCACTAACTGCTTTGACTCTTCCCCCCCACCTCCCACCCCACCATAGAACACTGTGATGAGCATCCCAGTTCTAATTAGTCACTTAAGATTAGGATATTTCACTCAAAAGTTTAGCAAGAAGAGCATTTCCTCAACACCTCAGGGATACTCTCCCTCACCCCATTTTAGTCTCTTGGGGGAGGAGCCTTATGACTTACTTCAGCTCCTGCTAGTCATTGATCTTGCTAAGTTCATGTCCAGATGCAGCCCAATGGTTAGATTGGTATATGACCAGCTCTCAGGAACTGTTAGCCTGTGATCTCCAAGTGATTTCCTCACTCCCATGACCCAGAGGTCATTGAAAACTACTCTGGCTATAGGAGCTAAACTTTGGAATGCTAGAACCCGGGAACCCTCCAAATGTTTTGAAGTTGATGAGGTCAGGGGTGCCAATTTATTTTACCTAAAAAGGAAACGACGAAGGTCCAAACAGAGGATTTTGCACAGGAGCACAGAGCTTCAGAAGGTCGAAGTCACTTCAGCCTCTCCCTCACAGCACTGGCTCAGTGGGGGAAAGTCATTAGATTGAGCAAAGAGAACTGAGGCAGAAGGATGGTTACTGAGGTTTACAGGCCTTTTGGATGTTTCTGCAGTATATCCAGAGCCTCCTCTTCCCTATGTGGTTACTGAACCAAAGCCACTAATAGAATATCCATTCCTGCTTCCCAATTTTAACCAAGACATTTCTCTGGAGCAGGGTTCCCAATATCTTTCACATCAGCTACAAAGGCAAATAGGGTTGGGCTTTTGCATGTATCAGATCTTACTTACCAAAAAAAAAAAAATCATAAACAAATCTATTTTCAAAAAAAAAATAATTTATCAAAGAAGGTCATCATGATAACACTTTCCCTAGAAAGGACAATCAATTTTCTTACAGGTACATTCACCAATTCTGTAATTTTCCATACCAAAATATCCATTGAGGGCCACTATTCTCCCATATTCCCCATTAGAATGGTAGTTTATTAAAGATAAGGACTGTTAGGTTAATATTCCCAAGCAGAATGTGTGACACATAAAAAGACTGAATAAAAGCTAGTTGATTGGTTAATGGTGTGAATCCCAAAGTTTCCAGCTTAATTGTAATGATCAAGATATTTCAAGCAACATTTTAGGGGCCAAAATTTTAGGATTTCCTTAAAGTCTCTGTGACACAGACATAAATCCCAAGAGTACCAAGTGGCAGAGTCAGAATACCTTTTCTCATGATGTGCCACTGATTCTTCTAGTTTATTCACAACCTTTTCTTTAAAAGATATAAGGTGAGCAAGTTCATCTCATCTTAAAAAGGGGGCTCCCCTCTGTCTGGATGAACATCCTATGAAGATAATTCAGTCCCTCAAAGAGAACATACAATTTTTAGATTAGAAAAGACCTTTGAGATTAATTAATTCAACTCACTCATTTTATAGATGGAAAAACTGAGGTCCTGAAAAAAGAAGGGACTTGGTCATACTGCCATTTTTGATCCTGGATCTTCCCAGACAACAGAATTGTTATACAAGCAGCATCTCCCAGGATCCCCACCACATACACTGGGCTAGCTTTTCCAAAGTATTCTCACATGATACTGAAATTGCTTGAGTCAAAAGTGATCCAGGGGGATGAGGTTCGAGCTCAGATGTAGCTTCTTCCCAACACCAGCCTATGAGACATCAAAAGCCCCTAGGCTTGGTACCAGCTCCTATCACAGCAAATCCAGAGACAGAAAAACCTCACCCAGCCAAACCCACATTTGGCCTGGCTAAATATATTTTCCATGATATCGTTAAATAAAGACCTTTTGTCACCTTCTAGATAGTCTCATCTTGTTCTAATTCCAAACCTGAACTGCTGCATCCTTTTGAGTCCAGCCTCTAGCAACCATGAACCCAGAGGAAGGACCTGGCTGTCACTTAGCCACCTGAGAGGCAGAGATCCCAGGTAAGAGCAGGCCATTCAAGGAAAAAGAAGTCATATCTGACAGAAGAAAGGATGGACTTTTAGCTGGAGATCTCCAGTGGGCATTTCTGCTTAATACCTCCATTTTCTGTGCACTCAGGGTGATTCCCACCTTCCTGCCACAAGCCAGCTTTCTATTCTTATTTTAAGCACTCTCTTTTCCCTTGGAATGTAAGCTGCCAAGGGCAGGGAGAGATTGTTTTGCCTGTTTGTGATTGTCACCAGGACTTAGTGAAGTGCTTAGTAAAGCAAATAATCAGTGCTTAATAAATAGTTTCTATTTCTCTCTCTCTCTCTCTCTCTGTCTCTCTCTCTCTCTCTCTCTGTCTCTCTCTCTCTCTCTCTCTCTCTCTCTCTGTCTCTCTCTCTCTCTGTCTCTCTCTCTCTGTCTCTCTCTCTCTCTTTCTCTCTGTCATGGTCTCTCTGTTCTCTCTCTGTCTCTATCTCTTTATCTCTATCTCTGTCTCTCACACACACTCTCTATCATCTATCTCATCATTAAAGCTTCATATTATTTGACATCCCAAACAACTTCTAATGAGAACTTAGCAGGTCCCTTTGTCCCTCTGAGCTTTCTTTACCTGTAAAGTGTAGACTATAAGGCTAGATGAGCAATAGTTCTTTCCAGTGTGGATACTTCGTGATTCTGTGATGGCAAAGGATGAATTTAACATGTTAAGAACTTTATCAGTATCTCATAAAGTAGTATCAAAAAATCAAAATAAAAAAGTAGTATTTCTTCTTTTTCCTCTAGATTTTTAAAACATTTCTTTTTAACACACATTGTTTTGTGAATCATATTGGGAGAGAAAAATCAGAACAAAAGTGAAAAAACACGGGAGAGAAAAAAAATTAAAAGGAAGTGAATGTAGCATGTGTTGATTTACATTCAGTCTCCTTAGTTCTTTTTCTAGATGCAGATGGCATTTTCTATCCAAAGTCCATGGGATTGCCTTGGATCACTGAACCACTGAGAAGAATCAAGGACTTCATGGTTGATCATCACACAGTTTTGCTGTTATTGTGTACAATATATTCCTGGTGCTGCTTGTTTTGCTCAGCATCAGTTCATGTAAATCTTTCCAGGCAAAAAAGTAGTATTTCAAAATTCAAAAATGCTGGTCATATACTAAACTATCAAATCATCTGGCTTTGTTTTAGGAGAGAAAAATAATCATCAGCACCTTCTATCAACAAATATCTATGCCTTACCCCTTTAAATGAACTCTATTTTAGTATCCATTTTCCTTTTTTTTTTCATTTTAGAAGCATTTTAATATACTAGGGCACCAAAAAATGTTTTTTTTTTGAAGCAGGATCATAATAATTAGTATTAAAATACTGAGTAATGATAAGTATAAAAACCTGGGCCCAGGCCTGAAACATTGACCAAGGGCTAAGCATCTACAAGAGACAAGAGAGGTTCAAACTTGGAGTTGGGGCCACTTTGAAGGTGTCCTTCAAGGACTATGAGCCCCTAACTTTACAGAGAGAGAAATGGAAGCCCAGAGTGGGTAATTCATCATCAACTGAGTCAGGACAAGTTCTTGTTCCCAAAACAGCATCTCAGCTCTCTTCTTCAGAGTATCCATTAGTGTCATAGGCACAGAGGCAATGCCTTGCTTCTACTCTGTTTAGGGAGAGAGATGAAATGAAGCAACTTTTTGTTATTTTAATCATTTCCCTTAGGTTTCCATGGAGACTCTGCTATGCCTTCAGACCCCTGAATCCTTAACCTGGCTTCCTGAAGATGGGCTCCTGTGGTCAGGCCCAAGGGCTTTGAGGATGGCTAGAGCACAGTCACGAGTAGGGCAGGGCAGTCACACCTTGCTCCAGGAAGTAGAAATGGCAGCAGCATTGTGAAAAGCATCCAATGGCAACTAGTTTTTATTTTAAAGGAAACTGAGAAGAGGAAGGAGAAGACAAGTATTATCTAATCTGCAGTTTTATCCAGGACTTCTCTCCAGTATAAAAACAATTTCTAGAATGGAGAGAAAGAAAATCAGGAGCTGGGAGAGGAGGGAGAGACAAAGACCTATGTGACCAAAGGCAAGATATTACTGGATCTCTCTAGGGTTCTATTTCCCCATCTGTAAAATGAGTAGATCAATAGTTTCCACTTTCAGGCTTGTTGTGAGGTTCCAGTCAGATCATGCATGTGTAATACTTGGAAAATCTTAAAGTATTATGTAATATCAACTACTCTCCTCCACATTTCTCTTTCTCCTTTTCTTCCATTCTCCTCCCATCTAGTCTTCTTTGCTCCTTTTTTCCATAATTCCTCCTTCTTTTTGATTCTTCTTCCCGTTGTTACTAGTAATAATGATCACAGTGATATTTTTGCACCTTAGGAGGGAGGGAGGAAGGGAGGAAGGAGGGAAGGAAGAAGGAAGGAGAGAAGGAAAGAAGAGAGGAAGGAAGAGAGGGAGGAAGAGAGGGAAGGAAGAAGGAAGGAAATTCACAGATTCATGGCAACTTAGGGGAAGGGGGAATGATGGGTAGGGAGGAAGATAGACTTCATCCTCACCCCAAAAGTTCACCACAGTCTTCCTAACTTGGAAACTACTAAGGAAGAAAGAAGCTTGGGGGAGAGGGTTTGGGGACAGAGGAGAGGATTTGGCTCACACCTTTAGAATATAGATGGAGTCCTGGCTCCACAATCAATTAAAATCCATGAAGCCCCGAGTCATCTTGCTGACAGGAAGCAGTCAAAAACTATCTGTGCCAGCAACCTAAGAGGGGAGGGCATCCATCACACATGACCAGAAACAGGCTTACTTCCAGTTCCCATATGCTTGCCTGAATGTGTGGCACTGAGCCCAGGGAAGGGGAATCCCGAGGGGGGAGGGGTCATAGAATCAATACCATTTTGTGTCATGGCTGATGCTCTCTTTCTTCCCCCTCAAAGAAATCAAACTGAAAGTCAATGAGACCCCTTGAACTCAGTACCCTGGGAAAAACACAATTGGCAGGGGGCAATGTTACCATCTTTAAAATTCACATTGGGACCCCGAAATTCAGGGATGATTGGAATGGGCAGCTTTTTACTGATGTTAGAGATTTCTCCCACAATTCCTGGGATCATTCACATTTGAAGTTCTAAAGGAGGAAAAAAGTCAGAGTTTACTATTCTATACAAGGAGCCTCCATGATCCTGAACCAGACCTACTCCCTCTTTCCTACGCTTCTTTATCTGTAGAGGTGAGGGTGTAACTAGGGTAGGGTGATAGGGCTTTTGTTCAAGGGTGCTGGCATCTGAAGGAACCACTCTTATTTCCAGGGGGAAAAAACATTTTTTCATGGCAATCAAAAGCATCTTTTCCCCATCTCAGAATAGGGAGGCTGCCATAGCATTTTTGTCTTGGGAAGCCCCAATCAGCCACACACTATAAAGATCTCCCTTCACAATGATGCTACTGAAGGATAAGTGGGGGGGAATATTTATAGGCTTTTGGTTTATGGAAGAAATTTCTGAAGGGGCAAAAAAATGGGGGGAGGGTCACATTTTTTTCTGTTTAAAACTTTATGATCATCCTCATTTGTTCTCATTATTCCCCATTATTCTCCACAGCAGCAAATAGTGTGGTAGATGTCCTCCTCATTCCATTCCCTTTTCTTTGCCTGCTGTTGAATCCCTGACAACTTTCAAGCATTCATCTGTCTCGGGATAATTAATAATAAAAAGCATATGGCTTTGGCCATGTGCTTGGCCTTGCAAGCACAGAGGGCATGAAGAACTCCTATGTGCAGGGGCCTTTCTGGGGGGCAGGGAGAAGGCAGGCAGGGTTTTCTGGTAAACTTCTCCTTGGAGTTTGACAGTCACCTGGGACATTTAATGAAATCTTTGCCCCTTGTGCTTTTTATAATAGCCCTCCACACAGTTGTCAAACTGATATTTCTAAAGTACAAATATGATCACATGACTCTAAATAATAATAAGAGAATTTATATAATAATAATAAAATATAGGATAAGAATAATAGCTAGAATTTACATATAGCACTAGAATTTATAAAGCACTTTTTATGTATGTTATCTCATCTGATTTTCACAGTAATCTTATGATATCATTGCCATTATTATCATCATTTTACAGATGAGTAAATTGAGGTTAAACAGGAGTGAGGTGAGGTAACCAAGCTCACACTACTAAGACATATCAAAGTAGGATTTGAACTCCATTCTTCCTGACTCGAGACTTAATACTCTACCCACTGGGCCAGCAGCTCCCTTCTATGTGCCTGTAGCAAATCTTGATTCTAGACTCAAGAACTTGATAGCCCTAATCTCTTTATGGAACGTTTTTGCACCAAATCCAGCAGCTATGTGAAGTCTCTTCTAGCCTGGGCTTCAAGGTAGCTTCTTTTGTGTACTAATCAGTTCCCAGTAGTAACACTTTTATTCCAATCAATTCCTAGCATAAAAGCTTTTTCCTCCAGTCAACATAGGTCCCAGCAACAGCTGCAAAATCTTTTTTTTTCCAGTCCACTAATCAAAGAAATCTCTCTGAAGGAGAAGAGCTAAGAGGGAATGACTAGAAAGAAAGTCCTGGCCAACAGGAGGAGAAAGATGGTCATCAAAAAACAAAGAGAGAGACATTCAGAGATAAGAGAGACAGAGATAAGACAGAGACAGAAAGAGAGATAGAGACAGGAACACAGAGAAAAATCTGGAGGTTAAATGCCTTGCCTGAGGTCAGACAACCTTATGTGAAAGCTGTCTAGGACAATGTATTGGAGCTCTGAAGACTTGGTTTCAAATCCTGACTCTCTTACTCCTTTATTGATTTGGGGGAAATCATTTACCCTGTTTGAAACTTTTAATTCTTCATCTATGAAATGAAAAGATTGCCTTCTTTGGGTCTCAATCTATATTCCTATGGTCCTTTGAGGGACCAGCTAGATGATACAGTGAATAGAGCATTGTCCCTAGATTCAGAAGTACCTGAGTTCGAATCCAGCCTAAGAAAGAATTCCTTTCAGTGCTTCTCCACTTTAGTTTCTTAATTTGGAAGCAAGATTTCTTTGGCCATGTTCTACCTAGAAAATGTTGGAAAGATTAGCCCCCAAATTACTCTCAGACCCTCAAAGCTGGGGAGCTTCAAATGTTGTTGTTATTTCATTTTCTAATTAAAACCATTTCTGGCCATTGTGCTCCCCTCCCTGATTTGAATAACAAAGGGAAGAAAGCAGGCTAGAACCACTTCTGTGGGTTCTTCTGGAATTTTTCGGCATGCAGGGCGGAGGACACATCTGAAACAGGAATACCATGACGCACAGAAAGTGAGAGAGTCATTGGAGTGGGTGCGTCACACATGTCCAAATGGATAACCAGAGCAGCGTGGCTCTGTTTGGAGTCCCATCAGGCTGCAGTGTGCCAACCAGGGAAGGAGCACCCAGAGGAAGGTAGCCACTTTGGCCAAATCCCATTTCTTATTATTAAAAAAGTGCAAGCTCAAATGTCATTTCCCAATAAAGAGAGGTCAAAAACACTAACAGTTTTCAAAAGGATTAGAAATATTTAGCACCCAGATCAAAGGATATTCCAAATCATTAGTAGTGCAAATTGAAAGAAATTTAAGGTTTTGTCTCAAATCCAGCATCTAAGCAAAGATGACATAAAATAGACTTAGTCTTTGTTCCAGTGATGGTAGGAAGATAGGCACACTGATGTATTGTTGGTGGAGTTGTGAATTAAGACAACCATTCTGGGAAAGAATTTGGAATTCTGCAAATGATGTAGCTAAAATAGTCATGACCTTTTTCCTACAGAAAGTCATTGACAAAAAGAAAGACCCTGTACACAACAAACTATTTATAGCAGGGCTTGTTGTAATAGCACAGAATTGGAGACAAAATAGATACCAGACAAATGAGGATCAGTTAAAGAAAATGTGCAGGAATGAATTGGAACATTAATGTGCTGTAAGAAAGGATGAGTATGATATATATGGGAAAGCTTGGAAGATCTTACATGAACTAATGCAAACTTTTAAGTAGAACCAAGAAAACAACATGTACAATGATTGCAACAATGGAAATGAGCAAAACAACTACAAAATAAATGAAAATTAATGTAGCAAAATTATAAAGAACAAACATGATCCCAAAGAAGAGCTAAAACTCCTCTCCCCAACTCTCTGGTAGCAATGGGGAGGGGAAGGTTATGAGTCTATGTGAAGGGAATATTGCAAATAATGTCAGATTTTTATCAATATATTGATTATTTTGTTGAATTTATTTCCTTCCTCTTTTTCTCACTTTAAAAAAAAAGTCATTGCTAGAAAGGATATCTATTTAGAAAGGAGGAGAAGAACATTTGAGAAAACTGCAAAAATCTGTCTATGTAAAAATTTAAAAATACATTTTTTTTTAATTTCAATGTTCATTTTTTGAAGCACCTACTATGTACCCAGCAAAAAGGCTAGGTAATGGAGTGGCTAGAAAGTCAACAAAACTCAGAGTAAGGAAGACCATGATTTAAATACAGTCCTCAGTGCTCTAGTCTAGGTACCTCCCTGAAATTGTGCATTGAAGAATCAATCTTGGTAGAAAAAGTTTCTTCATTAGTTGTTCCCTTTATTAATAAAATCATAATTATAGAAAGAAATGCATTCATAACAAACAAATAAATAAAATGTTCCAAGAATTGTACTAGACACGGAAAATACAAAGATAAGATGGAAATAATACTGCTTTCAAATGGATTTATTTCTCCCCAGTTAGAATACAAAGTTCTTGTGAATAGTGATGATTTCATTGATTATATTTGTATCCCAACATCTGGTACATTAATAAATGCTTGATGATTAATTGGGAGAATTGGGAGAATAAGTGTTTGTATTCACACACAGATTATGTAAATATATACATAAACATATGCATACATGCACAGTGTGCTCTCTGTATCTTACTCCTGAACTATAAGGAAATAATAGTGTAATCTCATATATGGACTCAAACCAACTTTCAAAGACAAACACAGTTGGCAAAAGTTGGGAAAAGGGAGGGATAAAAAGAATGGATAAGACAATAGCCCTATGGGCAGAGAAATAGTCATTCCACGCTGCCTGTCCCCTACCAAGTAAAAGATGACAACTTCTTATTTAATTCATTTTTTTTTTCCTGGTTAACTAAGTACTGAGCTCAGGCTTTGGCTTTGATTTTGGTTTTTTGCTCCCCTCTGAAATTTGACATCCTATGATTTTTTTCCAGTTACCTTACCCTACATAAAAGCTTGGGATTCATATATCTAAACATGTTTTTCCCCCATATCAAATTCGGAGGGAGCTAGGTGGTATAGTGGATAGATTTCTAGGTAAAGAGTGAGGAAGACCTGAGTTGAAATCCAGCCTCAGAAATTCTCTAACTGTGTGACTTTTGGTTTACCTCAGTTTCCTCAACAATAAAATGGAGATAAAAATAGCACCTGCCTTGTAGGATTGTTAAAAAGGTTTAATGAAATAAGATCTACAAAGCATTTTGAATAGATAAAAAAAGTCATTGCTAGAAAGGATATCTATTTAGAAAGGAAGAAAAGAGTCTTCCTCCTTCCAAAGTCTTCCAAAATCTGGTTCACACTTATCTTTCTGTCCCCATTTCACCTAGTTCTTTCTTACTTACTCTCTGTTCCAGCTAAATTGGCCCACCTCCAGGCTGAACCTTTGTGGTTTGACTTTAGGATATCAATGAGATGTGCACACTGAAGGTAGAGAGAGGCTGGTGAAGATAGAAATGCCCACAATACTACAATTTTTGACCCTCAAAGGATTATCTGAACACATAATCATATAGTCAGATTGTTTTTGATAAGGGAGCATGCTTATCCTGATGAAAGGAAAAAGAAGACAGATGAAAGCAGCAAGACAAGAAAGTATTAAATGAGAAAAAAGGATGGACAAGTATAAAAAGGTTCTAAAAAGAGAGATAAAATAAAATATTATATATGTGTATGTATGTATATTACATATAAAAATATATTATATATTCAAGTTAGATGGATGATAATCTTAAAAGAAAGACATTAGTGGGTAAGCAAGTGAAGAAGATAGACTAGGAAAGACTCAACAAATCAGGTATTATCTGAACTGAGGCTGGAAGGAATCCAGGGAAATAAGAGGCAGAAGTGAAGAAAGAGGATGCCAGACATGGGATACAACCAGTGCAAAGGCAGGGATATGAGAGATGGTATCCCATGAACCAATAATGCTAGATCATAAAATACATGGGAGGAAAAACTGATAACTTTTGAAACATGTAATTAAAAGTTTTTGCCTAAACAAAACTAATGCAGCCAAAATTAGAAGAAAAGCTAGAAACTGAGTAAAAAAATTTACAGCAAGTTTCTCTGATGAAGGCCTCAATTTTGAAATAATAGGTAAGTGAGCCAAATTTATAAAAATAAAAGCCAGATTTCAATTGATAAATGCTCAAATGAACAGGCAATTTTCAGAAAAAGAAACCAAATCTTTCAAGTAAAATGGGGAGAGTAATGATTTAAATCACTAATAATTATAGAAATATACATTAAAACCACTCTAACAAACCACCTCATACCCATCAGGGTGACTGACATGATAGAAAAAGAAAATGCTAAATGGTAGATAGGATGTGGAGAATTAGAGACACTGATGCACTGATGGTGGAGTTATGAACTGGTTCAACCATTTTGGAGAACAATTTGGAACTACACTCAAAGGACTATAAAACTTTTCATGTCCTTTTGACCTAACAATATCACTAATAGATCTCTGTCCCAAAAGAATAAAAATAGTGGGCAGAGGAGATCTAAATGCACAATAATATTTATGGCAGCATTTTTCGTGATGGCTAAGAATAGGAAATTGAGGCAATGCCTATTAATTGGGAAATAGCTGAATATGTTGTGGTATATGGAATTGTGATGGAATACTATTATGCTATAAGAAATGAAGAGAGTTCCAAATAACTTGGGAAGATTTCTATAAACTTATGCAAAGTAAAATAAACAGAATCAGGAGAATGTTATACACAATAACAGCAAAACTGTAGTGGTGATCAATTCTAAAAGACTTAAGTACTCTAATCAATATATTGGTCCAAGACAGTTTCAAAGGAATCATGATAAAAAGTGCTAGCCACCTCTAGAAAAAGAATTCATCAACTTGGAGTGCAGTTAAAACCATATTTTTTTATCACTTTGTTTATTTTTCTTGCTTTTTTTGGCAACATGGCTAATATAGAAATGTTTGGCACAAGATCCATTTATACAATGGATATAATATTGTTTCCCTTCTTGATGGGTGGGGAAGAAAGGAGAGAGTGTGGAACTCAAATTTTTAAATGAATATTAAAGATAAATTAAATCCTAAGAAGGAAAAAGAGATCATTTGTGATTTTGCAAAGAGTAGTTTTGGTTGAGTGAAAAGGTTGGAGACAAGATCGCAAAGAGTTTGGACTAAATGATCAGAGAAGAAGTGGAGGCACTCATCATAGACATTGTTTTAGTAAGGAAAATGACCATTTCTTCATCAGTGAAGGAGACATAGCAGGAAGATGCTGAATGATGTGAGATGAGGATGAGGGACCATCAGTGAATAGCCTCAGTGTTTTCAGTAAAACATGATGTGAAGTCCACAGTTGAGAGGAGGAAGGAAGAAGGAGTGTGTTTTAAGTAGGGATCAAAAGGTATGAAATAATCACTTTTGGGAGTGAGTTAGGGAATCAGTTAGTTATAAAAGTATTGCCTTGCTGCAGTGAGGACTTAGCTGAGATTATGTAACATAAATCTAGTCAGCCCACTTTTCATGATTTTCTCTGTGTAGCATCACATGAAGAAAAGCAAGAATCCAAAAGGTAGAAGTGATACAAGGTTGAGGTTGGCAAAGGATAAAGAGTGATCACAAGGAATTCAGAAAAAAAAAAAAAAACTACACTTGAACTGGTTCTCTGGGGGGTGAAGGAAGAGAAGTGAGGAAAGTGCAGCCATTGCAGAGATGATGGCCTGGAATCTCAGGGGCAGAGTGAATGGAGGTTACCATGAGACCAAAAACAAACGTTGGGATAATAAAGCAGAAGCAAAGAGAGGCTCCTAAAGGGTCATGATGTGATCAAGGAATTTTGATGTTCATGAATATGGAAATAGAAGTCCTGTGGGTGACAGCAAGAAAGGGACAGGACCTCTGTGTGCCTAGCTTCGGGGAAAAACAGTAAATGCTCAAAATCAGGGCTAGGTTTATTGTTTTGTTTAGATTGGAGAAAATTCTGGAGAAAAGTTAACATGCAGATTAAATTTAAAAGCATGTCAAAACTTTTTTTTTTTTGAGAGCTGGCTGTTTGTTAAATATTTGCCAGTATTTCCCTAGATAGACAGTAGATCATGGGAAATGATTAGATTGAGAAATGGAAGTTAAGATAGCTGAAGTTCTGTCAATTTGTATATTGAAGTCTCCTAATGTAAAGGCTAGAGATGGGGAAGAGAAAAAGACCAAGTCATTCAATGCATTCATTGAAGAAGAAAGAAAAATGTTCTGGGGGCCCACAACTAATGACCAGGTTCTGGATCAGTTGATAAATTTGCATTGCCTCAGTTACCTATATCTTACACTCTTCCCTTTTCCCCCAGTGGATTCATGCTCTTTGAAGGTACGACTAGTTCGTTTTTTTTTTTTATTTTTGTTGTTGTTGTTTTTTTTTTTGTTTTTTTTTTTTAATATCCCCAGCCCTGAGTCCAGCACTCGGCACTTAGCAGACACATTAAGAATTTTTTTTTTTTGCTTTTTAATGAGTTGATTAGAGCAAGCACTTGGTCATTTAGGAACTAATTCAGAAATTATTGCCTTTGATATCTCTAGAAACCAATTACTCAGTGAAATTTTCAAATTCTGAGTAATGTAACCATATCAAAATGGAAAGTAATCAGCAAGGGATGTTCCTGTTTCCAATCAACATCTTCATAATCGACCACCCCCTAAGGGAACCTCCCAGGAGCAACATTCAATCTCTTGTTTTCATAAGGACACATCCTGCTCAGCCTCACCTCAGCCAACAAGCTCCCTCCCCACCCCAGGGTGGCCTCCCCCTGTTATCGAGAGCACTTTGTCAGCTCTGCCCTCCCTCAGACTTGATATCATCATCACTCATCACCACTGCTGGCTTTAGGTTCCCAGTTTATTTTATCTCCAGTCTGGATCTTGAGCCTGCAATCCCAAGAACTCTCCACTTTTCAAATATGTCCTGTCATCTCATGGTACTGAGTGTTTATATTTCTGGGTCGGTCCCAGCAGCGTTGCTATATTTACAGCTGACTTTGGAAGAGAAAAGAAGCGTGTCTCCTTCACCCTTGGGTTCCTTTGCCTCTCCTACCTCCATATAGTAGGAAGCCACTGTTGGGCTGGCGAGGTGGGAATGCTCTGGGGAAGACACCCAACATGGCTTCCTGGAGAAAGCTCCAGAAATCTCACCTCAGACTAGGGCCAATTGTATTCTGTAAATGATGAAAAGAGCTCAGGTTTGGAACGCTGAGAACCCGGCTTCAACTATCCTCTGGAACCTCAACGGGGACATTTCAAAAGGAATCATAAATATGCATACACAAGTACATACGGGGACACCCCAACACATGGGACATAATCTCGCTTCCCCTCTTCACCATCTTAGTCTCTGACAAGGGAAAGGAGATCAGGTTCACAGTTCATCTGGGTTTCTTCAGTTTGCATCATCATCATGCAGGCAGCCAATCAGTGGAGGCTACACTACTCACATAGCTGGGGGTACAAAGACTTCCATGTTAAACAAGCTAGACATATTCAAAAACTGGCTTAAACTACTTACTACATGGACATTGCACAGGTCAACAAGCTTTAAATGTCAACTGGAGGGCCTAATTTTTGATACTGGAGGTAACAGGGAGTCATTAGAATTTACTGAGTGGCAGGAGGAGGAAGAAGTCATGTGATGTGAACAGAAGAATCATTTGGATATCTGACTGAGGATGGATGAGTTCAGGAAGAGACTGAGAAGGTAAATCCAATAATTTAGATGAGCTCCAGCAGGATGTGACCAAAGCGATGGCTATTGTGTAGAGAAAAGGTGAGGAATACAAGGGGGGGCGGGGAGTATAAGAACAAAACTTAACAATGGATTCTGTTTGTAGCTTTGGGTGAGAGGAAAAGTGGGGCCACTTTGACAGTTATAGACAAGCTTGCAAGAAGAAAGGATTTGGGAGGAAATGTGCTGAATGCCATGTGGACCCCAAGGACCTCTGAAGAGCTGGCTAAAATGACCTCTGCCCTGAGCATCTATGAGCCTGAGATAACATTACCCAGCTCACAGATCTGCTGTGGGGATCTAATGGGCCAGTGCTTCCCAAATGCTGTCCAAATCATAAAGTGTTAGATGAAGAGGAGTCATTGTTATTGAGAAAAGCAAAACTTAGACTTCAATGTGGGAGGAAAGGGGCCTTTGTCTTTGCATAAGCACAACTCTCTCCAGACTGCTGGCCCTAGGGAGCCCAGCAGACAGTATCCTCCTCAGTGACCTAGCCCATGCCATCTCTTCTGGGCAGCTGGGTGGTGTAAGGGTTAGAGTACCAGGCTTGGAGTGAGGAAGACTCATCTTCCTAAGTTCAAATCTGACCTCAGACACTCACTTAGCTGCATGACCTTGCACGAATCACTGTTTGCCTCTGTTTCCTCTACTAAAATGAGCTGGATAAAGAAATGGCACACCACTCTAGTATATCTACCAAGAAAACCTCCAATAAGATCTCGGAGTGTCAGGACATGACTACAAAGTGACTAAAAATACAACAAAAGTTCCTCTGCAATCAACCTTGAGAAGAGTAGCATGTTCAGGCATTTAGACCTTCAGTCACCAACTGGAATCTCATATCAGATCCAACTTTGAGTGAAAGAGAGGAGTCAAAGGGGGGTGTATGGGGGGGAGCAGTAAAGAAGAGAGAAGCTATGGGGGAAAGTGCTCCTCTCAAACTTTGTCTAAGTAGGATCATAGATTTTGAGCCAAAGAGAATCCTGGAAGTTACCTAGTCCTGGCTGCTCACTAAAGTGATGGTGAGGATGTTGGCTAGGATCATTCAGAGAGTCGGGAGAGTCTACATAGAACGTCCTACAAAATATAAGCAAGCTCTTCTAAGGCAGGACCTTCTTCATTTGGGTCTTTATATTTCAGGACCAAATACAGAGCCTTGCATAAAGGAAGGACATAAGAAATATTTGTTGGATAGTTAAGTAAATCCTCTTTATATCATTCTCACCAATACCCCATGTGCAGACTCTCTTCATCTCATACCTGGACTATGGCAATAGATGCTGGGGGAGGGTCTCCCTGGGTCTCCAGGTCAATCTCCACTCAGTGCCCAAAGTGGTTTTCCTCAAGTACCAGAGGTCCCTCTTATACTTATTAAACTTCAATAGCTCCCTCTTGCCTTCTGTTTGCCATGGACAGCTCTTCACAACAGCACAGTTCTGTCTTCCTATCCAGCCTAGCCATGCTCCACCTTGCTCTACCCTTATTTCATGCAACACTCCAGTCTGACTGGGCTACTTACTGTGTTTTATACTCACAGTGCTCTGTCTCCCACTCCATGCCTTTGTTTACCTATACTCTAGGGCTCTTCACCTCTGCCTCCTAGAACTCTTAGCTACCTTCACAACTTCTGCAGGAGTCCATCCTGGATCCCCAGGCTTCACCTGGCTTTTGTCTTTTTTCATCTCAGAATTCTTCCCATTTCTCCTTCTCTGGTGTGCTCCTCATTGCTTATTTTCTTCCCCCATTAAATGGTTAGTGAAGGGAGAGATTATTGTGGAGATTCTTTGCATTCTCTACACTTAGCACAGTGTCTGGTACACAGTAGGTGCCTAATAAGTGCCTCTTGGTTGAGTTTCCAATTATTAAGGTGGTGACTTTTTCATCTACATAAGAGCATCAGCTAAGTTGTTGAGAGAATGGGATCTAGAGTGATTGAAGTAGTGACCACACTAATAAAATAAATCATAATAGCAGTTAGTATTTCTGTAGCACTGTGCATATATTATCTCCTTTGATCCACACAACAATTCTAGAAGGAAAATTATTATCTCCATTTTACAGGTAAAGGAACTGAGGCAAACAGGCTTAAGTGACTTGTCCAGTGTCACACAAGTAATAAGTATCTGTGGTGAGATTTAACTCTGACTCCATATCCAGAATTCTACCTACTGTACCATCTAGCTGGAACCTTTAAAGATGTCAGAGCCAAGAATGATATTGTATACTTACTTGGCTTTTGTAAGGATTACAAAGACCCTCAAAGGTGAAAGGTGTTCACACCCTATGGCTTCAGTTTCCATTAATGTAATTCTGAGTCCCACCCCTTTCCCATGCTGTAAGGACCACACAAGTCAGGTATACGTGCTTCCCACCCTTCAAAGTGAACGGGGCAAGGTCTAGGAGGCTTTAATTCAATTCAGTCCAATTTACCGATAATGGACGTCTTTTCTGTGGTTCAGGCAACGTGCCCGCTGCTGGAGAAGTCAAGATAAAAACAAAACCATTTCTGCCCTCCTGGAGCTTGTGTTCCCCTGGTGTGCACGAGCAGGTCTGCAACACATGTGTCAACTAAGCAAAAATGTCTTCTCAGCTGTGCACGGGCACCAATAACTGGGCAAGTCACCTGGGGAAGGTGGCACTTGGCACTGGTCTTGAAGAGCTTGGGATTCTGAGAAGCAAAGGGGAGGAGGAAGCCCATTCCAGGTCCAATCAGTACAAAGGCAGGGAGATCACCAGTGGTCCACTGGGGCTGTGACTTAACTGAGATGACCGACAAACTAGAATCTGTTTGCTAAGAGATCTATTTGCAATCAGAGAACTTTGTAGTTTATTCTAAGAGCAAGAGGGAACCACTGGAGTTTATAGCATCTCAGGAGCAGAACTGTACTTTAGGAAAATAATTATCATGGCTGAGTAGATGGCAGATGAGAAAGAGGAGAGATTGGAAGCATTTCTTAAGAGAGTCAATGATTATGAAAAAAAATCCCATTAAATATGTAATAGCTAAAGCCAATTCATCAGTAGCCAGAGAGGGATTATTATCATTATTATTGTAGTGCTTTGTTGACAAAACATATGCATGGGTAATTTTTCAACATTGACCCTTGCAAAACCTGCTATTCCCACTTTTCCCCTCCTTTCCCCCATCCTTTCCCCTAGTTGGCAGGTAGTCGCATACATGTTAAATATGTTAAAAAATATATATGTTAAATACAATATATGTATACATATTTATACAGTTGCCTTGCTACACAAGAAAAATCAGATTTAGAAAGAAGGTAAGAATAACCTGGGAAGAAAAAAAATGCAAGCAAACAATAACAGAAAGAGTGGAAATGCTATGTTATGGTCCACACTCATTTCCCACAGTTCTCTCTCTGGATGTAGCTGATTCTCTTCATTAATGAACAATTGGAGCTGGTTTGAATCATCTCATTGTTGAAGAGAGCCACATCCATCAGAGTTGATCATCATATAGTCTTGTGGTCAAAATGTATAATGATCTCCTTATTCTGCTCATTTCACTTAACATTGGTTCATGTAAGTCGGAGAGGTATTCTTGAGGCATTTGATCCATAGTTAATATGAAAACACAAATCCTAAAAAAGAAGAGACCAAACCACTGGGAAAAACCAATGTCTACTCTTTTTTGACGCAAATCAACTTGTAAACAAGAATTAGTTTCTGGTTAGTGAGTCAGCCCAGCCATCAGGCCAAGAGGACTTGGTCACATCTGCCAAGAAATCTGACATGTGCCCTGAGAACAAAGAAGAGGAAACAAATGTCCTTGATTGGAGGCGGTCTTTCAAGCTTAGATTTGGTTGAGAGAAAAAGCAAAGAAACTTCAAATAGAATAACAAAATCTGAAATCTAAAGTGACAGCCTTCTTAGTATAGAAAACAGCCTTGGTTGGCCTTGAAGCCAATATATAAAGCTTCTCTCTCTCTCCCTCCTTCCCTCTCTCCCTTCATCCTTCCATCCCTCCTTTCTTCCTTCTTTCTCTCCCTCCCCCTCATCTCACTCTCTCTCTTTTTCTCTCAGTTTTGAGGTGATCTGAAAATTAAGATCCTTTTGTAGCTAGTGGGCATTGTAAATTAAGTTCCCTTGAAAAGGGAAGATCTAAAAATAAAATAAGAAACTTGGAAAAGATCTAGAGAGAGAAAACAGAAATGGTAATTTGGGAACTACTCAATACTAACAGTGAATAAGAACATTCAAGAATCATTGAAGTGCATATAATGTAAGGGAAAGGTAAGAAAAGCAAAAGTTAAGGACATGAAGAAATTCCCTTTAGTGCAGGTAAATGCTTTTTTGATGTTTATAAAAGTTTCAAGGAATTTGCATGGACCTGGCATTAGCTGCCATGATTGAAATTGAAAAAAAAAATTATTAAACCTCCAAAACCAGAAAAAAAAAAAAACTAGGAAGATTTGCCACAGAGAAGGAGTATGGAAAATGTGATTGAAATGGATTTTGCGGGTCACTCATAGTATTAATTTTATGTGACAACACAAGTGGCCAAAAAAAAAAAAAAAAAAAGATGTTGATTAATCCCAGGATTGTTGACCTGGGACAATTTCACAAAAGAGTGAAAGGAGATTCAAAGTGAAAGTAATGACTTTAGCAAATGAGATTGTAAACTCTTGAGGGTATGGACTGTCTCTCTTTTTTATTTATTATCTCCAGAATTTAGTGCCTGGCATATAATAGGCACTTAATAAATGTTTATTAAATTGAATTGAACAACAGCAGCTTAATGGCAAAGTAACAAAGGGTAGGTCCAAGGCCAAACAGGAATGGTGACTGTAGTGATGGAAAGGATGGGGCACAGTTGGTGGTCAGGAGACACGTGGAGAGTTCTAGATACTACAACACTTAGGAGCATCCATTCTCTGATCAACATTCTCTCTCTGACTAGCAGGAGAATTTGTTGGGAGATTGTACCTTTCAAGTACAGGGAGAGATGGGAATGACTCTTGCTTGTCCCCTTATTATTTACTTTGATATTTTGTCCTAATTGAATGCTTTTCTCTTTGATTTATGTTAGGTCTGTTTAGCATAGAATGGACTGGTTGGGAGCTGGAGACATATTTGGTTAATTGTGAATAATAAAATGGATGATTCACATATTATAGTTTCCAAGCACAAAGAAAGCATCTGATGCTATTATTGTCTTCAAACTGAAAAACCTCACTAACAGTCGACACGAGACCAGTTTCCTCAGATAATGGAACACAGAATCTTTGGTCATCACAGAAATAGACTAAACACTTTGGGAACAAAGCAGAAAATCTTCAAATGATGTTATGTACAGTATTTCCAAATGCCAATAATTTGCCGCCAGTTCCCCTAAAGTTCATTTAGCCTGACAATGCTCATTGCTTTTTATGAGCTATTCAGCCTCAAGCTCTTCTAAAGATTATGTTTAACAACAATGATGATAAGATATATAAATAATTTTGATGTGATTAATGTATTCTGTCTCAATGACATGATGAAAAGTTTGGGGTTTTAAAAATATATATGTCAGTATTTCATTCACAGATAGCATTCCTGGAGGGCTTTTCGATTTAAAAAAAAAAAGGCTTTTCTAATAGAAAAGTAGAAAAATATAACAAAATAATATTATATTAGGCCAAGGAAAACGATTAAAAATAATTATTCCAAGATTTTAAAATGTGTAATGATAAAAAAAAATTCATAGGAAAGATACAATGAAAGGACAGTTAGAAAGAGAAGACAAGAAAAGAGTAAGAAGAAAAACATAAAGCAATTTCATTACTGCATTAACTTACTATTTCAAATTCTCTTGTAATTTTCAGGATAAGTATTTGAAGATAAAAAAAACAAAACCTCTTCAAAGCTAGAAATCTCTCTCATTCTTTTCCCTTCTGTCCCCAAAGTCTATCACAGTGACTGGCTTATAATTGATGATGATGATGATGATGATGGTAGCTGACATGCCAGATCCTGTGCTAAGCACATATCATCTCATTTGATCCACACCACAACCTGAGAGATATGCGTCCACTTTATTGAACCCATTTTACAGTTGTGGAAACTGAGGCAGATAAAAGTTAGGTGGCTTGCCCAAGGTCACACAGCTAGTGTTTGAGTCCATATTTGAACTCCTTTTCTTGACACCAGGCTCAGAACTCTGTTCACTATGGTATCACCTAGAGGCCTCATATGAATAATGTTTGATGATTTATTATAATAATAGTAGCCATCATTTATATAGTGCTTACTATGAGCCAGACACTGAACTAAGATTATCTTCCTTGATCCTCACAACAACCCTAGAAAGCACGTGCTATTATGATCCCCATTTTACAGTTGAAAAAACTAAACAGGAGCTAAGTGACTTGTCCAGGGTCACACAGTTAATAAGTGTCTGAGGCTGGATTTGAACTCAAGTTTTCCCAACTCGAGACTCTGTACCATCTTACTGTCGCATTAATAGCACTTGATGAGCAATTGACTATAGTGTAGTGATATCTCACATGTTCTACACATCTCAGTCAAACATGCAAGATGAAGATGTGATCAGGTATAAAAAACAAAAACAAAACCTACCCTTTCCTTTTTTTTTTCTTTTCTTTTTTCAGTTCTTATGTTTATAAAACATTCACTTTTATATTATAAACAGTCGTTTTTATATATTTCTATATGAGTCATATTGGGAGAGAAAAGTCAGAACAAAGGGGAACACCTTGTTAAAGTGGGGAGCAGAAGAAAAAAGTGAAAATAAGATGCTACAACCGACATTTAGTCTTCATATTTCTCTTTGAATGCAAACAGAAATATTGGGATTGCCTCGGAGCACTGAACTGCTGAGAAGAGCTAAGTCTATCATAATTGATCATCGAACAATCTTACTGTTGCTATGTTTTCCTGGTTCTGCTCACTTCACTCAGCATCAGTTCATGTAAGTCTTTCCAGGCTTTTCTGAAATTAACCTCTTCATCATTTCTTATAAAGTAATATCATTCTATTACATTCATATATCATAATTTATTCATTCCCCAATTGATGGT
Source organism: Antechinus flavipes (assembly GCF_016432865.1). Lineage (NCBI taxonomy): Eukaryota > Metazoa > Chordata > Mammalia > Dasyuromorphia > Dasyuridae > Antechinus > Antechinus flavipes. The sequence continues at coordinate 3,231,089 of NC_067401.1, read as the reverse complement.
CATCCACTCATTTTCCAGTTTTTTGCCACCACAAAAAGAACTGCTACAAACATTTTTCACATGTGGGTCTTTTTCCCTCCTTTAAGATCTCTTTGAGATACAGAGCCAGTAATGGCACTGCTGGATCAAAGGGTATGCACAGTTTTATGGCCCTTTGGGCATAGTTCCAAATTGTTCTCTAGAATGGCTGGATCAATTCACAACTTCACCAACAATGCATTAGTGTCCTAGTTTTCTCATATCCCCTCCAACATTTATTATTAACTTTTTTCAGGTTTCATCAGAGACAAAATGCAGAGTTAATTTTTCTAAATATTTTACAGATGAGAAAGTCAGCCTAGGTGAATGGTTGCAGATGCCTTTTCCTTTCCCCCAAACATCCCCCAAAGCATCTTTGAACTTTGTTTATTTTTCAAGAATTTTCTTCTGTAACGTATCTTGAACGTCAATCTCAAAGTGTGTTAAAGATTGTGTAATCTCTGATTCAGATTTAATTAGGATGATGAGGGTCAGTCACATCCTAATCACTCACCCCCTTCCTAACTTCCCTTACTAGAATCCTGAAATCTTTCACTTGCTCACAGATGTGACTGGTGCATTGTGCCTGATGAAGAGAGCAGGATTGCCATGGAACCCTGGCAGCTCTTTCTGACTTCATACGTATTTGTTCTCCCTCCTTCAGGTTCATCTATAGGAGCTGTGGAGATGATCTGGCTTAGGTGGACTCCAGGCCATGCCTTCTGAAAACTCTTTTTCTTCCCCACTAGTTTTCACTATTGGGAGTGGGAAAGAATTTTCTCCAATTCCCTCTTCCTCCTTCATATGTTTCATATGTATGATGATGGATTGAATAATAACAGCACACAAAAATTTAGGCTAGTTTCATTTTTTTTCTTTGTATTCCCAGCACACCGTAAGGGATTTTGAACATTATTTGAAGTTAAATAAACAGGACTTGATTTGATTGGGGGAAGAAATAGTTTGAGGAGAGGGTAAAAGACAGAAAAATTGTCATAGGTGTTAGTGTAGTCAAGTGGAGGGTGGGGGTGTAGATAAGGCATTGGTCCTATCAATAGGGAGAACTGGATTCAAATCATGATTCTGATAATTAAGAATTCTGAGACTGAACAAATTACTCTGTGCTTCTGTTCTCACATCTATAAAATGATGGGTTTGGACTTAATCTATGATCCAAGGGAGATGTATACGTACTAATAGTTCCTCAATCTAGGAAGGTTTCATACATGGGCTTTAATTGGGGCATTAACCCCAGACCACCAGATTCTTGTGGATAAATTAAAGTGAGGGACAAGCAAACTGTAGCTTGCTCCATCAAGAATGCACAGGCAAAACTTCAGGGTTTTCCATTTAATTTTCAAACAAGTGGAAGGCAACAAGTCCTCCCTCTGGAGAAATGGAAAAAGAAGCAAAGACCAAACTGGCGTTTTGCTTTCATTTGTGTCAAGACAGGCAGGAAGTCCCTCCAGAAACACTGTGGGTATTCCACATCCAAACCTTCCCTAACTGCTGAGAGCCCAGGCCAGGGTGGGGCCATGGCAGCAGCAGAAGGACCTCCATTGTTCTGAATAAAGTCCTTTCCTGGCTGCTACAAGTCCTTCTTTCAAGAAAGTTTGCCAAGTATCCCTGGCAAACCTGCAAATTTGCTTTCAGAGAGAACATGGGGAATTGACCCAGAATATACCACCCAGGCCACCAGACATTGGAACAAACAGAAAATGCTTAGTTTTCTCTTGCTCATCAATTACTTTTCCAAGACCACCAAGTCATTTTCTTGCCCCACAATGAAGACATGGAGAAAAAAAAGGGATGGAAGTAGCTGAACTCCCTCTCTCCGAGGGAGAGCACCTTGTTCCATCACATAATCCAGTCCTGGTTTTATTTCGCTTCATTTTTTCCAAGCAATTCAATCATGCCTTAGACAAAGATGGAGCCATAGCTGAAAGCATGACTATGACTTGCTAAGCATTCAGACTTGTCTTTCACTTATTAAAAAAAAAGACTACTCAGACCCAAATTCTTGAGATATTCTGGTTAACAAAATATTCATGTTATTTGAATCGTCTAAGTCACTGGGGACTACAAATATATATATATATATATTTTGGGGCAAAGCATTTCTTGACAGGACTCCATCTGTACTTGAAGGCAACAAGGTGATGCTGTGGCTGGACTTAGAGCCAAGAAGACCTGGGTGTTTTGTCACCCCAGACAAGACACTTTTGGAGTTTCAATTTTCTATCTGTGAGATGAGTTTGATCCTATCTTCTCTCATGTCTCTTCTAGTCTAAATTTCCTTCTATTAGAGTGTAAGCTCTTTGAGGGTAAGGACTTTCTTTCTTTACCAGAGTGTTTAGCACAGTCCTTGGCTCATAACAGACAATTAATAAATATTTATTGCATTGGATTTGATTGGAAGTAGTAGATGTGAGGATGAATGCATTCTGGACAAGGAGAAGCTTCTGGGAAAAGACAAGATGTGAGTCAGGATTCAAGAGTTGATAGAGCCATTGGATTAGGGTTCTAGAAATGGAAGAGACCCTAGGGACTATCATTTGCTAGATGAGGACACTTAGATTTAGAAAGGGATCAAAGTTACCTAAATATTAGAGGGTAGATTTGAACTCAGAGCCCCTGTACTTTATACCACAAGAGAAGGTCAGGTACACTTGTCAGTCAAGAATTCCTAGAACACCTGAGGTCCCCTTAGGTCAAGATCAAGAGATCTTGAACAGGAATCTTCTGTGACCCAATAGCCAATTTGCCTTTTGCTTAAAAACTCCACATCAGAAAACCCAGCACCCTCTAAGCAGCCATTCCCTTATTGGAAATTCTCTCAAACCCAGTACCTCCAGGTAGCCCTCTCCATGTTGGGAACCATCTCATCATTTAAAAGTTTTTCTATGTCCCCAACATTAACTCAGTGGTCCTAGTGCTGCCCTCTGGGGCCAAGCAGGATAATAAAATCTCTCCCTCTGACCATATTCCCAATCCCTTAAATTAGAGCTAATAGCCCAATCAAATCTACTCTGCTCCAGATAGAACTAGACCATCTCCTTCAATCAGTCCTCATTTGCCATAAACTCCAGGTATTTTGCCATCCTAGTTATCCTTCTCTGGATTCTCTCCAGATTATCAGTGTCTTTCAAAAAAGTTAATAACACCCAGTGCTGAATGGACAGAGCAGAACAGAAAACTAAGGGACTATCACCTCCCTAGTCTGGCCTTATGTCTTTCCTAATATAATCCAAGATTACATTACCTTTTCATAGCAATCATATCATACAGTATCAATGGAAATTGAGCTTGTGGTCCAGTAAAGATTCCAAATCTTTTTCATACAAAATGTTTTCTAGACACAAGAAGATAATTTTGTAACCCAGTTGTAAGACTACCCATTTAACTCAATTAAATTTTATCATATTTGACTCAGTTGTCTAATCAAAGCTGCTTTTGCATACAATGTGATCACAATAAGATTAACTAAAAAAAATGAATATAAAAGTCTGAACATTTAAATTTAAACATATATACTAAATATGACACAGGTGAGAGAATATTGAATTTGGAGTCGAAATTCCTAGGATCCAATCTTAGCTTTCCCACCTGTGTAATGTTAGACAAGATAATTTTTTTAATGGGGCTTCAGTTTCCTCCACTATTAAGTAGAACAATAGTTATAGGAAAAGTTAATGCTGCTTTCTTCGAAATAGATAAGTCTAACAAAAAAAATTAAAAATTAACTAAAAGAATGAACAAGCTATTAGAGAATTTAGAGATAAAAATGAATGGCATTTTCAGCATAGAAATATTAAAGAAAATGTAGTCAATCCTCAACTTTTGTGAGGATAACATTCCTAGAAAACAGTGCACCAGTGTTGATACATTGAACCTATGGGAAATAAGGGGTTAAGTTCACATGACCACCAAAAGCTGTAATCCTTTTTCAGAGATTACGGAAAGTTCACTTTTCTGCATACAATTTTTTATAAAACAGGAAATAACTCATAAAATGCAGCACCCAAAATAAAATTAGCAAAACATTTTTTCTCACTAGTAATTCCCCAGAATTCTGTAACCTTTTGTGCTACCGTGTCAATTAAAAACAAACAAAAACAAAAAAAAAAAAAAAACCCATTGATTAGACAATATTATTCTGCTGTAAATGTCTCTTCCTTAGCCACTCTCTGAAAACTAAGAAAAAGGTTGCTGAAACTTTAGCTATTGTTAAAAGACTGGGACTGAAGAGATATCAAAATCACTTCCATCATTCCTAGGGCACAGGAAATTCTTTGTAAATAATAGGGTGAATAAAACCAGCGGAGTGCCTAATAAGATAGCTCCACAAACTTGTGCACATCACACCTCTTATTTTTTCCCTACTTCAGTAACAAATGAGCATGACTACTAACTGGAAAGTGAAAATAAAGTAACTGGTAAAATCGTTCAAATGCTTGGAATCAAATAAGTCAAACACAAGATTGTTGAGAATTGTCTGTACATCCTGAACACTGAGTGGATCAAAGAACAAAGAGTGGAAACAGTTCATTGCCATATGAAAACTATAATGTTGAGACAAAACATGTAATGATAAATGATGAGGCAAAATATCATAATTTCTGGTATGACTATTAAGCTATATAAAGATTAAAAATTACCTCCCTGAAAACATAGAAATAGACAAAGAAAGGTTTGATGGACTGCATGTTCAATTAAAATTAGAAAACTAAAAAAAAATAGACAAATTGAAATTAGTAACAAAAGAGAAAATTTTGAAATCAAGGGAGAAATAGAAAAATTATAAAGCAAAAGGCTATTAAGCTAAAAAACAAAATTAAAAACAGGTTCTTTGAAAAAGATTGATAAAATTTCTAAGCTTTAGTCAAACATGATTTAAAATAATAAAAAAGAAAATTTCATTAGCATTTTTAAATGAACAAGGTGAAATCACAATAGAGAAGAAATAAAAATAATTCTCAGACTCTACCAAAGAAACTATTTGCCAACAAAACAAACTACCAAAATTAGTAGCACACCAAAGAGAAATCAGAAGCTCAAACTCAGTTTCAAGCAAGGAAATAGAATCTATCAAAGGAAAAGAGTGGGGATTCCCAGCCCAGCCCAAACAATATAATCACAAAAGACCCAGACATATCATTTAGACAATCAAAAATATAAAATAAACGTTTATGTATTAAAATCTTTATCAGCAAAACAAATGGCTTACCATTGATAAAGATGCACGATGTTAAATTATTTTCTGATAACCTGAACGATAGACACATTTACATCTTACGGTCCATATCCAGAACACAGAACCAGTCCTAAGTCTCAGAACAGGTGAATTTACTGGTGGAGAGTTCCCATTGAGATTCAAAGAAGAAATCGATTTGATGGGAGAATCTGACAGTCACCTCACAACAACAATAGCTTCAGACAGGAGAGCCTTTGTAGAAGAGAAGGGTTCTGGTTGTGCATGCATTAAACAAAGGTGCTAACTCTTGGAATCAATCTTAGGATGTAATGCCTAAAGGAACTTTAGGAGTACTGCTTCTAGGGAAAAAGAACTTCCAGTTTAAAAAAAAAAAAGGCTCTGAAGTTTCCCTTTACCATGTTTTCTTTCTATGTGTCTCTCATTAAGATTGTTGCTTTAAGTTTGAGCCCACATTCTCCAGGGACCTTGTGTATACTAGGAGACAATTCACTCCCAGTTTCAGGAGGGGAGGATGTTTTGTACCAACTATTTTTACTGTACCACTTTAGTGAATTGTATTTACTAAAGGCTAATTAAGACTGAATGGTTAATTGAAACAGGAATTATGCCAATGTGAGCTCATGAAATACAGGATTAGAAAACCAGTCACTAAGAGTGATTCCTAGAACTCTGACAGTGGAAATAGCCAACTTTCTTTCTGGGCACTCTAAATCACCAGGATGAGTAAGAATTGAGAAAGCAAATCCACTGAAGGTACTATAATAAAAAATTATATGCCTAGTCCAGATGGGTTTGCAAATGAATTCTGCATGCTTTTAAGGAACGACTAACACCTATATTACTCGTTGGATCCTTAAATACAAAAATGACATTTTCCAAAACTCCTTTTATGGGAAAAAATAATCTTAATAACTTTGTCAGGGAAATGTAAGCAAAGAAACAAAACCATAGGTTCTATTTCATATTGTTAATATCAATTCAAAATGTCAAATAAGTTAAATATTAAATTAAATCCTGTTAAAATTTCCACAACAATTTACTCCTTTTCTTTTTCCTTAACACTCCTTCCTTCCCATCACCAAAAGTCATTCAAAGCAATCCTGTTGGATTATTTCTGAGATAGAAGGGTGTTTCAACATGGTGGGGGGGGGAGGATTATGAATAAATCTATTAAAAAACAAAAACATTCAAAGCCACATGATTATATCAGTAGTTGTAGAAAAAATGTTTGACAAAGTATGACATATGTAGGAGGAAAACTATAAAATAGAGGTATGGAAGGATGTTTTTAAAACAACAAAAAGTATCTTAAGCTCAAAATTATGGTTTAGCTTTGTCTGTGAATGTCTCATAACCATTATGGGAGATAGAAAAGAATTACTAGAATTCCCAGTAAATAAAGGAGTAAAAGAAAGATACCTTCATTTCCTTATTTTATATGATTTATTTCTAGAAATGCAAAAAAAATAGAAATAAGGCAAGAGAAAGAACTTAAGTGTATTCAGACAAAGACAAGACAAAAAATATCCCACTCTGAGGATAGCATGAAGGTTTACTCAGAAAATCCTAGGTAATCGGCAAAGAAAATAATGAAGACAAAAAATAACTTCAGCAAAGTAACAAATTACAAAATAAACTGACAAAGTTCAGCAGCATTTCTAATCAGCAAAATCCAGCATGAAATAATTGAAAGAGAATCCTGTTGAAAGTCTTTAAAAGTACAGAAAGTATCCAAACAAATCTACCAAAGTACACTCAAAACCCGTGTAAAAACAATTAGAAATGTTCTCTTTAGCAATAAGGAACAAGTGATATAATAGAAAGCATTGTCAGTTTTCATTGTGAGCCATTCCAATAGAATAACAATGAAAGTACCACCAAAAGTAGTTTACAAATTTTATGGCATACTAATAAAATCACTAAGGGGACACTTTGAAAAGCTAAACAAAATAATAACAGAATTCATTTGAAGGAACAAAAGATCTAGAATATCAAGGGAAACACTGGTCAAGGGGGCAATCACATTTTCAGATTTCAAACTGTATTATAAATCTCTAATCAAAAAATTATTTGGTTTTGGTTTTTAAAAGAGGATATTCATGGAACAGACAGGAAAATAAATAATCAGTGTTCACTAAGACCAGCAGACACCAAAACATTTATAACATCAGTTTTTGAACTAGCAAAGAACTCAAAATTATTTTATTTCTATCAATTAGGAATGGCTGAATAAAATGTGGTATATGCCTGTGATGGAATATGACTCTGCTATAAGGGACAATATGATGAATGCAGAGAAGCACAAGAAAATGTAAATCCATTGATGCAAATAGAAGTAAGCAAACTCATAAAAGTAACATATATGATGACTACAACAATGGAAATGGAAAGAACAACAATAAAAATAATCAAAAGTGAATGTTGCAAAATCACTAAGTACAAACTAACTCCAAAGAGACATGGAATATAAATGAGATTTCAAATGTCATCCAGCTAGAGGATCACAGAATTGCAGAGTTGGAAGGGTTCCTACAGCCCACCACCATGTATTATATTAATACATGGTGGTGGGCTGTAGGAAATTTTGTCCACCAAATACACAACCTCTGCTAGACAGTTTCAAGTGAAGGGAAAGCAACTACCTCAAACAATTACCTTTTAAGATAGCTCCTCTTATTTGGGAATAACTTTTTTGTAAGAAATTGACTGAATAGAATATATCCCCCTTTTTTGTAGAGGTAAAAGACTATGAGTAAGGAATAACTACAGATAATTTCAAATATTCTTGATATGTCATTAGGTTGTGCTGAATGTTTTTCTCCCTCTTTTATTCTTTATTTTAAGGAAAGTCTTTTTGAGAAGAGATACAGAAGGGATACTTTAAGAAATGTTGGTGATTTACAAAACAAATATGTCAATAAAACTATATACAATCCCATTTGAATACTGAAACACTGGCACAATTATTGATTAATCCACAAATTTTGAAAATGTTGTTGTTATTTGAACACCAGGAAGGAGCCCTGTGAGAGGCATCTTCCTGGGATTTTTTGTTATCTAAGGATGCATGTTCCCTCTCCAACTGGAGATGGTGTCCCTTTTTATATGGAGGAACTAATTTGTGGTTGTCTACTTATTCTATTCCATCGAAAGCATTTTCACTTTGAAATCATTTGTAAACAAATTTGGTTTGTCATGAAGACATATTAGATCGGGGCTCAGAACTATGACTTTGAATAATAGATTGATCCAAACAGGCACATGAATTTAGCTATAGTTGAGAAGGAAACAAAAAGTATTATTTTTATTTCACCAACGAGGAAACTGAGACACTGAGAGGAAGTACCATTCCAAAAATGTAAAATGTCAAAGTTTCAAATGCAAGCCTCCATTCTCCAAATCCAGGATTTTTTTTCCAAACAGTTCACTGCCTTTGTATCCAAGAGTTCACGTACACCAAGAGAAAATCAACCCTTCATCTCCCCACCCAAATATCCTCCAAAAAAAATAAAGTATAGATGGGGTGGGGAATGAAATGAAAATAAAATATTTTGCATGCTTTGATTTTCCAACTCCTGAAATATGTTTTCATTTTGTCTTGCCAGCCTTCTCACTTATGGCAGAGCAGTCCCTGTTGTAGCCTAATGAATATTCCACCTGCCCAAAGCAGAGGGAACATGACCACCACTGAGGGGGCAGGGTCTCCCTCCAGAGACCCCTAGAGAGAAGCCATTTGGTTGGCTTTGGTGTCCAAGAGTGATGTCAGGCAAGATTTGTAAAGCACTTCACAAGTATCATCCCACTTGAATCTTACCACAATTCTGTGAGGTAATCTCTCATCATTATTGTCATTTTACTTAGAGCCCAATAGCACAAGACTAGCTATAGTAAGAAGAGGGATGTGTGTGTGTGTGTGTGTGTGTGTGTGTGTGCACGCGTGCACGTGAGTTTCTGTGGGGAGGATGACAGAGACAGAAAGACATAGGCAGAGAGACTGAAACAGAGAGAAAGACAGAGAGATAGAGAAAGACTACAGAAACAGAAAGACAGACAATGGTAGGGGGAACAGACATTGTTGTTCTATAGAAATTGCTTTAAAAGCCATCTAATTCAATTCATATCTAAACAAATCCCTAATAAACTGGCAGTGTGACCCTGACCAATCCAGGTCCTTTCTCTAGTACACCTTTATCTAATTTGGAAAAGGAAAAAAGCAGGACTAGTTGATGACTAATATCCTTCATACACATACATATACATATGTCTCGCTATGAATCCTAATCTTTTGAAGAAACTCAGTCCATTTCTGGTAAATCTAATTGATAGAAAGGCTTTTTTTTCCTGATATCAAACTGCAATTGGCCACTCTACAATTTCCACCTATTGTTCTTTGCTTCTCCTCTAAGGTCCTGCAGACCTGATCTAAGCCACCATCCCAAGAGTCAACTTAATACTTGAAGACACCTCTCATGTCTTCCCTAGCTGTGATCACCAACATCCTATTCTTCCTCCTCCTTCATAAAAATATAATAATAATACCAATGCCCTATATAGTCCTTTATAGTTCAAAAGACTGGAACTGGTTTAGAAGGAGCTATGTTTGAGTGTGGTGAGCTGGGGTGTGTACGACATTGATTTACAGAGACACCAAAGTCTCACTTCTCAATCTTCTATTTAATTCATTATATTATTAATTTACTAGCTGAGTTCTAAGGAAATGAAGATATATTCTGATATTTCTTCCTAAATGGAACTATATCATCTCCCTCATTAATTAATCAATTTGCTCTGATTTCTCACCCCAAATTAAAACGTCAATTAGAGTAACTTCTTTTCCTAGAAATTTTCTTGTCATTTTTTCCTCACATTCAACTCTTCCCTTCCTCCAATTTCAATAGTTTAGATAAATTTCAGTATTAGTACTGCTGTTATATTTCAACAATATATCACAGGAAGAATCATACTTAGAGTTAGCTCTAAGCAACTTCTGACTTCTCTTCAACTCTTCAATGGTCCCAACATGCAATTCTTGAGACTACAAAATCTTTTTAAAATTCTCTTTAGGGTACCTTCTCTATATAAGAATTAAACTCAGTTCTTTAGGAAAGGGCTGTTTAGTTTTTTTTTCTTTTTTCCCCTCAAAGATGACAGTTAATTCCATCAGTCTCTGAGGAAAAGACATTTCTTAGTCTTTTCTTTCTATAAAGTCTTAGTACAGACATGGGAGTTAACACTCTCCAGATGACAGCCAAATTGCCATTCTCCCCATTTTTCTACTTCTTCTTAAAGACATAGTAACAGTACCTCCAGTAATATTAGAAGAGACTGTTGAAGCTAGAGATACAGGGTCAGAGCATGCACATTTTCAATCAGGAAGGGACATTAAAGATCATCTAATTTAACCCCAAATAATATTCACAAAATCCTACGAAACTAATTTTGCTGATCACATTTAATCTTAACAATACTCCTATAAAATAAGCAGGCCAGAGAGCATTAATCCCAATGCTACTGAGGAAGACACTGAAGATCAAAGAGGTTGGGCTCTGTTCTTAATAACATAGCATAGCTGGAAACAGACTGTGAACTAGAACTCGGAGCTTCTTACTCCTTGACCAAAGTTGTTTCCCCTCCATTATATTGCCTTTGTGGAGCACAATGAAAGAACAAGAAGGAAGAAGGCCTTGAAGAAGGAAGGGGGTAGAGTGCCTCACAAAGGTCAGACACTGGTCAGGAAAATTCTGCTGCACAATGGCCCTCAATAAAATTTTATTAGCTTTTTACACACACACACCCCAGTCTCCTTTGGTGACTAACATCCCAACAAGGTGATATGCCTTAGAAAGACAATGACTCTGACTTTGTTGTCTTAACCAGGAGACTGAGACAAATGGTAAGAATCTCTATTCAGGTAGGAGAGGAAGATGGTGTCATGGTAAGAGGAGATATATGGCAGGAGGGGAACCCTTGGTTTCCCTCCAAAGCACACTCATTGGTAGTACCATCTCCTACTTTCCTGTGATTAGCAAAAGAATACTCCCAAATGACTGGATTCCAAGTTGAAAAGGACCCTAAAGGTCATCTAAACATCCTAGGCTGGCAGAGCAAGAGTAAGAAAGAATCTTTGGGCCATCCGGTTCCAAAGCTCCCCATTTTATCCAAGAAAATGAAGTCCAGAGAATGGAGGGATAAAATCAAAGCCATTAAGTCATGTAATTCAACGGCTTCTGCCATAATGCTTTTTGTTCAATCAAGGGCAAATCATTTAACATCTTAGGATCATGGAGTCTGAAGTGAGAATGCACTTCAGAGATCACCTAGTCAGCCTCCTCATTAACAAAGGAGGAAGCTGAAAGGAAAGGATTTGTCCAAGGTTACATTATGTGTGCAGTGCTAGAGTTTGGACTAGAGCCTAGTTTTTTGTTGTTGTTGTTGTTGTTGTTGTTGTTGTTTTTATTCCCAGGTAGACTGGCTCTCAGTCAAATGAGCACTGGCTCCACTTCCAGGGCTAGGGGATAACCTCAGTCTCCTAAGGCTCAGTTTCTTCATCTCTAAAAGAAGGGATTTAGACTTGATGGTGTCTGAGGTTCCTTCTGGTATGTTCTTTCTTTCATTGTACCACTCTATCTCTCCAATTCTATGTCTATATTCTAGGAAATATGATTTAATTGTGTTTTTCTTCTTGTTATTAATTGGATGAAGGGAGTGGGAATTTACCTTGGCCTTATAGAGAGATGACATGGAAAGCAGACAAGATATGAAATTCAGAAACCAGGGCTTGAATTACTCCTCTTGACAATTCCTGCAAGGGTATCTGGGTAGATTGCTGGGCCCATCCATTTGTAGACAAGAGATCCTATGTCCTTGGCCATTGAGCTCCTCAGCGATGGCTGAACATTTTTATATTCCTAAACAGCCTTTTACACAATAAATCTTATGTTTTTGACATAGTCTATGAGTTTCTTCCAATCTGTCCCCCAATTAACAGTCAATAAAGCTAAATCAGGCTGTGCTGTTTTGTCAGTTGTTTTGAAGAGTACCAATGACATCCTGGATGATGTCTTGACTTGAAAGTGAATTGCATTTAAGTGAGGCAGAACTGTGCTAAGTCATTAACCCTACTCCCTCCTCCAAAGTCATTGGAGCCTAACTGCAAGACACAGATCAAGAAGACTGACAATGTCAGGTTGTAGATTGCAAGAGGAACGATGGGAGTCCGGCTGCTCCTCTGTGACCACAGGAATCAGTCCTTATTGAAGAGAAAAGCCAGGAGTCAATGGATTGGGAGTATTTTCTGTGACATTAGGATGGCCACGTGAAGTGTGTATGGTACATGGATCGTCTATATACAGCTCAAAGAGAGACATTGATATATCTTTAGAACTTTGCCTATACCTCTCCAGAGGGAAGTCATATTCTTCCTGGAGAGGAACAGGAGAAATGCACGTGAGGCTGCTTACTCAGTTCTTCTCTGAGAAAGACACCAGACCTAAAGTTTTGCTTATTTACCTCCCTTAATATTGCTGCCCTAGGGACATGCTTTTTTTTTTTTTTAAGGTTCAAAAGCAACAGTGCCATAACTTCCCCGCATTGCTAACCAAGATTATGCAATCAGGCTTGAATTTTTTGCCATCAAATACTAGTTTTGCAAAAGACCATATGTAATAAAGAGTCAATGAATTTATTTATCCAAGCAAATAGTATCAGGAAGCAGAGAAGGTCTACAGCTTAGAAAGTATGAGAAAATGTATAAGTGAATTAGCTTTTCATCTGAGAGCAAAATGAGATCTCATTCAACCCAGAGGGAGAGTTCCAGAACCCCGTAAAGGGAAATTCTTCAAAATCTCCTTGAAAATAAGCTGAAAATCAGGGATATGGTGTGGAGCCAGTTTTTCTCTATATGTCTGCCACTTACCAAAGTTTTCCCCCCTCTTTCTTAACAATTCTTTCCCTGAAAAGGTTCTAAAACCAGGAGTTTCTTTATCTTTGAGCAGTAATAAAGATGGTCTTTCCTCTTCAAAGCTCTCCTAACAATTCTGTCTATACCACAATGAATCATCTTTCTTTCCATCAAAAAGGAAGGTCTTATGTAAAATGCTTTATATTTTAAAGCCACGTTAGACTGGTAATATGGAGCAAACAGACCGGGAAGGTAGAGAGATGACCACTAGGTGTCCATCAGAATCATCAGTGTTAGGTTATGCTGCTCAAATCTTTTCCATTTTGCTTTTGAAAGTAGAGATCTCTATGTCTGCTTTGCAAGAATTATTTGTTTTCTGGCTACAGAAAACTGGTAGTTCCAAAGGAGGGAGACCCGAGCTGGGTTTACATGAAATGCATGGCCAGTAGGAGGTCCTCCTTTAAAGATCATGTGGCATATGTATCTTCAAAGAAATATTTCCTTTTATTCTTAATTCCCTTATTACACTTGGTAACTTAACTATGAAAGAAAAGGTGAAAATCGGATCGTATGATATCAGATGATTACATAAATTATATAGCCCTCTAGGTCTGTGAAATGCTTCACATACATTATCTCTTGGGAGTCTCACAACACTTCCATGAGGTAGTTCTATTACTATTGACATTTCACTAGTGATTTGGTCAAGTCACACAGCTACCACGTTTGAGGTGAGACACAGCAAACATTTAGTAAAAGCTCTAGTCAGCACCACAGACTGTGGTATGAGCTCTCCAGGAAAAGAGTCCCTATCCTCAAGGATCTTGAATCCCTCTGGTGGAGAGGGTGGGAGGAGGGACATACATGCAGAGAAATACAAACTGGAAATCAAGTTCTCTCAGCAACTGGAGTACTCACCTCTACTTCCAAATCAGAACGCTCAGCTTCTACCTAGAAAGTCAAATCTTGATGGGCTCTATTTCTAGTCCAAACCTTTCAAGGAAGGAATTCCCACTCTACCATGCCTGACAGAGAATCATCCACAGTTTTTTGAAGGATCAGAGTCCCAGGGGAGTAGGAAAGGGATGAACTACACTAATAGAGGGATTTTCCATACTGAAAGTTCCACATAAGAATTAAATCACAAATTTGGTCCGAAACCAAAGAATATAAAGATGAATAGAACAAGGAAGAGTAATAAACACTGGAAGGAATAAGGAAAGGACTCACAAAGGAGGTGATACTTGAGGTAAGCCTTCAAGGGAATTAGGAGTTCCAGGAGTAGATAAAAAGAGATCATTTGAGGTGCAGGACATGAACGGACTGTATCAAGGCACCATGGTTCAGAGGCATTTCATTCTCCCAGAGAAAGGCAAATAGGGCAGTCTGGCTAGAACAGGGAGCTTGTGAACACATTACAAGCTTTTATTTCTCTTGGCAAATTTGAACTGAGAACTTCTAGACTGAGCTAAATTTTACAAGTTAGATAATGGAGTATGCTCTAAGTATTTCCTACCTCCTTCTTACTGGAAAGAGTGCTTCCCTAGCAACTCTAGAGACTGCCTCTTTTCTTACTAGTTAGCGTGTTTTGTGTGTGTGTGTGTGTGTGTGTGTGTGTGTTTCAAAGATTATTTCCTCAGCTCAAGGAATCATGGTTGCATAGATTCCATGCTGGGTGGGATGTGGAGGCCATTACTTCCATTGTCTCATTTTTCAGGGGAAGAAACTGAGAACTAGAGAAGGGAACTGGATTATCCAAGATCATTCAGAGAGGAAACTTCTGGATAATGGAAAGAGTATTGCCCAGGAGCTCAAGTCCCTAGGTTCGATCATCACCTGTGATTCTAATACAACAGGGAACACACAGAATTCTTTCCATTGCACCAGACCATCTCACGCAGTGAGAAAGAGCTAGATTCAAAACCTGCCATGACATGCTGGCTTTATGACCATAGACTCCATCTTTCTGAGCCTCATTTTCTTGACCTATAAAATAGAGTTATTATGATACCCTTACATGATTATGAAGAACAAATGAGTTCTGCCTGTAAAGTGCTTTCATTTTAGCATTTAAATCAACAAGTCAATAAGTATCTATTAGGGACCTACTTCATTCCAGGAACTATGCTAAGCACTGGGAATACAAGAAAAGGCAAAAAGTCCCTGGTTTCAAGAAGTCCATGCTCTAATGAAGAAGACACCATGCAAACAGCTAATTACAAACAAAATACATCCAGGGTAAATTGAAGATAGTTTCAGAAGAAAAGACCTGATATTAATCTTAATTAGACAGGATACACCGATATGGTTCTTAATTAGACAGGGAACCAGTCAAGTCATTGCAAAGATTGTTTGATTTTTCTTCTGAATGATTTTGACTCCAATTTTTTGCTCTGCTTTAAAAAATATATTAAAAAATTAACTGACTACAGAAACTATGTCCCCTCATTTTGATCTTCAGGCATTTTTTAAAGAGATCCAACTTTCTACTGAATATTGACTGAAGCTAAGAAATGGCAACAGGCCCTGGATCTTCATTTATTCTGAGTTTCCTCTTTTCCCTAAACGTTTGTGCCTTCTCCTCTAAGATTAATGTTCCACATGTTTCTGACCTATTTATATATACATTGTTTCTCTTCCCCCTACCTCCAACTAGATTATAAAATCCTTGAAAACAGAGACTATATCTTTGCTATTCTTTGTATTCCCAGCATTTAAAATAAAGCTTGACACATAGTAGGTGCTTAATAAATGAAATGTAAATTTGATTGAGATTTACCGCAGGAATAATTTGAAAAATATCAATATAAGTGATCTGTAATAAATGACCAGCAGGATGAATACAGAGAGGCTTGGAGAGACTTACATGAACTGATGCTAAGTGAAATGAGCAGAACCAGGAGATCATTATATACTTCAATAACAACACTATATGAGGGTGTATTCTGATGGAAGTGGATATCTTCAACAAAGAGAAGATCCAATTCAGTTCCAATTGATCAGTGATGGACAGAATCAGCTACACCCAGAGAAGAAACATTGGGAAATGAATGTGGACTCATTTTTGTTTTTTTGTCCGGGTTATTTTTACCTTCTGAATCCAATTCTTCCTGTGCAACAAGAGAACTGTTCGGTTCTGCACACATATATTGTATCTAAGATATACTTTAACATGTTTAACATGTATGGGACTGCCTGGGTGAGGGGAGCGGGTGGAGGGAGGGAAAGGAAAAGTTAAAACAGAAGTGAGTGCAAGGGACAATGTTGTAAAAATTACCTATGTGTGTGTTCTGTCAATAAAAAGATATAATAAAAAAAACCAAAAGCGACAATCTAAAAAAAGAAAAATATCAATATACCTATAAGGTATTCTCTGCTCTTCCAACAAAATATATAAATAGGTGAAGGAATTTCCATTGCAGAATCCTGCCCATTTTTCCCAGTGGAACATTCACATTTTCTATTTAAAGATTTAATGGTAAATATACTGCATTCAGGGAATAGTCATCACTTCTCTTGTCTTTTTCACATTTCCACTGATTGTAAAAGTATGCAGGGTCCATCAGAAGGATTTAGGACCACAGGATTTAGAAGCGGAAGCTTCTTAAAGTACAACTAATCCAACTCCCTTCATTTTCCAAATGATGCTCAGAGAGGTCGAATAACTTGCCCAATGTGACACAGGAAAGGAAGCAGCAGAGGCATGATTGAACTCAAAGTTTTGGACTCTAAAGACAGTACTCCTCTAATCATTAATGCTATACTTGCAAGGGGCTTTCATGAGTCCCTTTTTTTTGCCGGGCTCCTCCTCCCACTTCCCTACCTTCTAGGGCATACACAGTCCTGGCTTTGCAAAGGAAAGCTGAACTTTGCCCAAGATATGGCTCCAGGTCCCTTTCTGAAGGCTTAGTGTAAGCACTTCTCAGCCTTCAAGGCTCCATTAACAACTCAAGAAGTGCAGGCACTGGGGTGGGGGGAAGAATGGAGAGAAGCTATTCCCCAAAGGATCTGTGTCGCTACACTTTTCCAGCAAAGCAGCTTTGCCATTAAACTCAATGATGAACTGTCCCTGCTATAAAAAAGAGGACTCTGAAAAACAGCCTGCTTGTAAATAACCTTTTTGGTGCTCCATAATTTGGGGGAGGAGGAAAGAGGAGGAGAGGGGGAGGGGAAGGAGTATAAAGGAGGGGAGGAGGAAAGAGCAGGCAGACGGAGATGGAGGAGGGGACCTTGGAGATGGAGAGTGCTCTTCTTTTGACCCTGAATGTAGGGAGAGCTAGAAAAGGCCAAAGCATGGTGCGGAAAGCAGCCTCTGTGGTCCTCAGGAATTCCTTGACTTCAGTCATTCATTCCAAAGCCAGTGAGGGAACACCCAATCCCCAGCTCACATGGGGCATTTACATAGGGCTTTCAAGAGTGCAAAGTGTTTTGCCAGCACAAGTCACCCTGATGCTCAATAACAAAGCTCTGTGGTACATTCCTCATCCTTATTTTACATATGAAGCAACTGAGGCTCACCTTGGCTCACATTAAAAGTAAATCAAATAAGGAAGAATAGCCTTCCAACTCTTAATAACATTTGTGGAGGAAGATGAGATCCATAAACATAATAGGTTAGTAATATATAATTTTTTCTACTATTCCCCTTTTTTAATTCATTCATTCAATCAGCACTTATTAAGCACTTATTGTTTCAGTCTCCTTTTTTTTTTTTTTTTTGGAAAATTCATTCATTCAACCAGCACTTATTAAGCACTTTTGCTTCAGTCTCAGATGTTTACAAAGGGCGGAGCATTATTTTTTTTCTAGGATGGAGACATTGAGGTCTTGCTTAAAGAATCGAGAAAGAACCCGATATCCCCAAGAAGTCCCATCGAGCCTGACAATTTTAAGCACCCCCATCCCAGAGAAATCAAGCTGTTCTGTAGTCATATCTCTTCTGAAATAAACAAAAGTTTTCTAAGTGGACGAGCTTCGTTCGTTGTGCATTGGGATTCCCCCTGCTTTTTAAGACTTGAAGCAAAAGGGAAGAATAGTAAGAAAGAAAGAAAGAAAAAAAAAAGAACAAATAACAGAAAGGAAAGCGAAGTGAGCTTTGTACTTTGCTGAGGATGCCCGCTGACCTTTCCTGGAGCTTCTGCCCAGCGGGCTATTCGGTGAGCCGCTGGCTCCCTGGGAGCGGCGGGGCAGGGCTGGGAGCAGAGCGAAGCCGGCACCAAATAGCTCCCACATCCCTTTCTGCTCCTTCCGAGTGGGGTTTTCAGTTCCAATCAAGCAGCGCAGCCCTTTCCCTTGATCAGGCTACTTTCTTTGACAGTTCTGCACTAGGCAAATGCCTAATTGAGACCTGGTCACCTGGGAATATTTTCAAAGGCATCAAAGCTATAAAACTACCTCCAGTCCTCAAGCCCAAAGCTAACTGGGAAACAAAGAAATCGCACTGCACCACTTCAAACGGCTCTGGCAACTTTGGGGTCCACATGTGGAATAACTGTTTAGCGCAGGAGTGAGAGATAAACTAGAAACACACTCCTTTTCTGAACGTGTCAGGCGGCTCGATCAATTGCAGGAAAGAAACATACAACCCACTTTAGAGATGAATCCAAATAGCGCAGGAGGGGGGTAATATCCGCAAAGAGCTCTTTTTCTTCAAGCAAATTCATTTTCTAGAGGACCTTGGTTAGGCTCTCTGTAGAACTTGACCAGTCCAGAAAGGAGAATTCAGAAAACAAATATTTATATTTAATCACCGGGCTGCCTTAGTTTCTTGGCAACAAAGCACTCCCCCTCTTCCCACCAGGAACACCTTCAGATTTTAAGATAAAGAGCAATGTGCGTCCATATATCAAGTTTTAAAATGACAGGAAAATAGGGTTAGAAATGGTCATCAGGAAAAACCTCTCTGCTTCAAATCCCATTACAAAGCCAACTAGCCTTGAGATTCGCCAGGCTACCCAAATAGCCCAAAGTCATTTCCCCAAGTTTCACTTGGAGGGCTATGGGAAAGAATTTTAAGGGAATTGGGGAAAGGTGGAACTTGCAAGTAAGGGAGTGAAATCCACGCAAGCACGTGGAAGGGCTGCTCTCACAATCCGGGTTTGTTTGTTTGTTTTTGTTTTTGTTTTAATTGCTGTTGGGTCTCTTTTGGTTTTATTTTTGCTAATTTCAGAAATACAGAAAAGCATTTGTTTAAAAAAAAAAAAAAAGAGGCTCTTGAATGAGCATTTGCTTCCACGCTGCACACTTAGAATGAATATGTGACTTTTAAAAAGAGCTATTTAATTGGTATCTTCAGCTCTGGGTTCAAGAAACAGCGGTTGCCAGAGATGGATGGTGCTTCCACTTCTGTGATATGTGCTGATGCTTTACAGCAGGATGGGGG
The DNA here is from genome assembly GCF_016432865.1 of Antechinus flavipes. Lineage (NCBI taxonomy): Eukaryota > Metazoa > Chordata > Mammalia > Dasyuromorphia > Dasyuridae > Antechinus > Antechinus flavipes. Next base: position 3,211,574 of record NC_067401.1, on the reverse strand, counting down.
GGGGGGGTGTCCTATTTATCTAATTCGTTTAAATAGACGTCTGGAGTTGTCGTTGTTGTTGGGGGCGAGGAGGGGGGAGGTGAGACACAAAGGACTTTACTAGGACTTCTGGTCTCTGGACAAGTCCTTTTCCTAAGTGTCCATTAAAGAAATCGAGCGTTATTTGTGGATTTGCGCTTCAAGTACGGAGTGGGGGGGAAGATTTTGGGGGAGCGGGGATCAGGGAATGGGACGTTCGAATTCTCTCTTCCTGCTTAACTCGCTCCCCTTCTCTTATTGCTTCTTTTATTTTTTCCTTTCTTCTCTGTCTCTTACATTCGGTCCCCTTCTTTATCTTTTCATCTTTCCTGCCGTTTTATTTTCCCTTTTTCTTCTTTCTTTCTCTCTTCTTCCTTCTTTTCACTCGCAATTGAACACTTTTCTGACTTTTCTTTCTCTCATTTTTCGGATTTGTCCCCCCCTCCCTCCACCTCCCTTTTCCTCCCGGTCTCTCTCCCCTTCTTCCTTTCCATATCTTTCCTATCACCTCGCCGCCCGTTTCCCCTCCCCCTTCTCGCCCGGGTCCCCCTCGGGTCCCTCGGGATGCCCGGGGGGAGGAGGGGGTCTCAGCGTGTCAGGGTCAGTTCATCCCCGACGCGCTGTCCCAACCGAGGTTTCCCGGAGCGCTCCCCCGGCGGCGAGGCTCGGTCTCGGCCGCCTCCGGCCCGGGCTGGGCGCTCGCCGGACTCCCGGAGCCAGCGACACGGATTCGTTAGCGGTGCGGGAGCGCGATCACCCGGCGGGCCCGGAGGAGGGGAGGGCAGGCCAAGCCGAGCGACTGGGAGAGCCCCGCAGGCCAGCCCCGACTTCCCAAGCGGGCGAGCCAGCAAACAAAGCCGCCGGCGTCTCCGAGGGTCGGCCCGGAGGAAGGCCCCCGGGCCGGGGGCCGTGCCACGAGTGTCCTGGGCAGGCCGCGGGCTGGGGACGGGGGAGGGAAGAGGAAGGTCTCCCCCCCCCTTGGAGGGGATAGATTGATGGGAGAAGCCGTTCGCCTTTCGAGGTGCCTTCCCCCGATTTCGGCTCAGTGTAATCCAAAACTGTGAAAGTTTTAGCAGGGAGGGAGGGGGAAGGAAGGGGGGAAAGGAAAGAAAGAAAAGAAACTCGTTTTCCTCCCCCTTGCGCCGGCGGCCAATCAGCGCCGGGCTCCGCACCTCCCTCACTTCTGACAACTATTTAGCAACGGAGCCCAGCTAAAGTTTCCAAAAAAGTTAGAATAACTTCCTCTCTCAAAGACCTCAATTTTGCACAACCCGTCCTTGAAATAAGAGACTTTCGAGAAACTTGGAAAACGTCGGGTCAGCAAAACTTCTGTTTTTCCAAAAGGATCTGTCTCAGGAATTTCAAACACATTGAGGCTTACACGCGCGCTCACACCGCGCACACGCACGCACACACACACGGAAGGAGGGAGAGGGGAAAGACAGAGAGAGAAAAGGAGGAGAGACGGAGAGACAGAGAGAAAGAGAGTGAGAGAGAGAAGTAGAGAGAGAGAGAGAGAGAGAGAGAGAGAGAGAGAGAGAGAGAAGCAAAGAGAAAGATATAGAGAAAGAAGGAGAAAGAAAAAGAGAGGGAGAGAAAGAGGGAGGGGGAAAGAGAGAGAGAGAGAGAGAGAGAGAGAGAGAGAGAGAGAGAGAGAGAGAGAGGGAGGCAGTGATTTTGCCTAAGTTTGTTCCTTCCTCCTTCCCCTTGGCTCCTTGCAGAAAGAATGGAGGAAGGTTCCAGCTCTCCGGTGTCTCCCGTGGACAGCTTAGGCACCAGCGAAGAGGAGCTCGAGAGGCAACCCAAGAGGTTTGGCAGGAAGAGGAGGTACAGCAAGAAATCCAGTGAAGATGGCAGCCCCACCCCGGGCAAGCGGGGGAAGAAGGGCAGCCCCAGCGCGCAGTCCTATGAGGAGCTGCAGAGCCAGCGGATCTTGGCCAACGTCCGGGAGAGGCAGAGGACGCAGTCCCTGAACGAAGCCTTCGCCGCCCTGCGCAAGATCATCCCCACGCTGCCCTCGGACAAACTCAGCAAAATCCAGACCCTGAAGCTGGCCGCTCGCTACATAGACTTCCTCTACCAGGTGCTGCAGAGCGACGAGATGGACAATAAGATGAGCAGCTGCAGCTACGTGGCCCACGAGAGGCTCAGTTACGCCTTCTCCGTGTGGAGGATGGAAGGCGCGTGGTCCATGTCGGCATCCCACTAGCTCGCCCCCGACACTCCCGAGAAGCCTGGCTGCTCAAGGGGTAGGTACCCGCTTTGCTTTCCTCTCATTCTGCCCCTCTCCTCCTTCTCACGATCCCAGGCCCGGGTAGTACCGGCCGCTTGGCCTGGCAAGAATGTCTGGGCATTGGGGAGGCCCATCAGGACTGGCTGGGCACTGGGGAGGCCTTCCAGAAGAGGCAAGGGCTGGCTGGGCACTGGGGAGGCCCACCATCCCACAGGAAAGGCTAGTCTCTGGACTGTTTTAAGCCAGCCTACTTGGAGGTCTCAGGCAGGGCCCTCTCCAGGGGGGCAGGCAAGGCTCAGGTGGCCTGGGTGACCGCAGAAAGCCTAACCTTAATACTGAGGATCCAGTCCCTGGCCATTGGCTGCTTAGCATCTTCTTGAGTCTGTCACATTCGGGGGAGCCTGGTTTTGCTCCCCACTCCAAGAAAAAAGAGATGAGGGAGAAACAGGGAATCAGAGCAGGGGCATCAAGCTGGCCCCAGACTCCCAGCTTTCCCTTCTGCCCCGGCATGGACATGCTGGCTGGGGTCTGGAGGAAGGAGGCGAATCCCATATGGAGGAAGGGGACAGAACTTCCCACAGAGTCAGAAGGCATTTCTTATACAAACAGGAGTGTTTTTCTTTGGGGAGGGGGGAGGAAGGTTGTGTATAAGAGGACACAACCAGCAGAGCCCAGTGACAGCAAAGATGGACAACAGCTGCTGTTTGGAGCACAACCTCCCAGGGCCCTGGAAGAGGCAGCTCCGATAAAGCTGTCTTAGAGGGATTTCCAGGATCCCGTGGGCCTCTCCTAGAGGGATGCACTTTACCAAACCAGCCCTGAGCTCACAATCAGTTCTGCCACAGGGCTTCATTAAAAAGAAATAGAAATTCTGTGTCTGTTTCCATGCTAAGGCTGGGTGTGGGGCTAGTTGGTTCTGCTGCTGCCCAGGCCCCCACCCACTTACAAACACAGATAATTTCAGCCTCGGTCATGTTCAAAAGGAGTCAGCCTCCCAGCCTCCCAGCCTCTCTTCAGCCTCAGGCCCATGTCGGGGAAGGGCTCGGAACAGGCTGCTCCAGTTGCCCTTCCTGATTCCTTGCCAGTGTGTCCCACTTCTGCCCTTCCCTCTCGGCTGTCCTTAGTTTAGTTAGAACTCAATGCCTTCTTCTATTTTCAGCCATTAATAGGAAGCATTTGTTGGGATTAAGGAATAGACTGTGACATATTTAGGAACATACATATCCATATACCTCCTACACGTATACGTACACGTATATACATGTGTGTGATTATGAATATATTTTATATATACATGTGTGCATGCATGTGTGCAAAACTGGGGTCAATCCGTAGTCTATGTATGGTAAACACACACACAGAGATAGGTCACATTGATGAGTACATATGTGTACTGCTCTAAACAGGGACTACTTTGTAGCTTGACTTCCCTTCTGGAACTCCCTGGTCTGTTTTGTTTCTTCCTCGAGCTAATACCACTCAAAGAAGACTCCAAATCATGATTATTTCTCAGGATTGTAATGTTCCCATAGTCTTATATTTGATAAAGAAGAGGGCCAGATCATAAAGTTCTTGGTTTAGAATCAGGTAAAGGAGAGGAAGGAGAGCAATAGAGGGGCTGACAGAATAGAGAGAACAAAACAAGAAGTAAGCAGACTCTGGATGTATGGGGGACGTTCACCCTCTCTACAGAGAGGATGCAGGCTGGTCAGTGCCTTTTTCTGTTGACAAGGACACCTCCGAGATTCTTCCTGAGAATGTCTGCCAGTGAAGGCCTAGATACCTCATTGTCCCCTCCAAATGGGTACGTGGAGAGAAGTAGGGACCGACATCAGAAACAATAGAACCACAACAAAATAGTAGCGTTTGGGATGTTGTAAATGAAGGAAAGTTTCAAATCTTCCCACCTGTGGCTCCCAAAAGTCTCAGAGTTGCCTAATGCCCTTGTGCGTCTCACGGCCTCTCAGAAGACAGAGGCCGCTAAGTTTCAGTGGAGATGAAAATCCTGTCGCTCCCTCTCCTATCTCCCTGTGCAGTGGGACCTCCTCCTCTGCTCCCGAGAGTCACTGTCTTGCTAGCGTTCAGCTTTGTCCAGAAGTTCCATTTTTGCCAGGACTGAGAGAAGCCGCTTTCATAAAGGGCCGGATCACAAAATTCTCAGTTTAGAAGCAGGTAGAGTTGTTATGATCCGAAGATCATAAAGGCTTTTTTGTGAGCTGTGTTTTCGAGGAAGCAGAACCAAATAGTTGAACAAAGAACAATCAACTTATGGGAATCTTCTGCTTTTGTCCAAAACAGATGTAAAGTGTTCCCCACACATGATTTCTCAAGGAAAGCAAGTTTAGATTGGCTGAGGACAGAAACACAACAATGGTGGAATATACTAACTCTGGCCTTTTGTTGTTGCCAAAATTATATATGAGCTGCCATCCCTTAATTTCCTTTATCTGTTTTCCTCTGACTGGCCCTCCTTGTACAGTGTGTGGTATGGTACATCAGAAGCAAGACGGCCGGATGAAAGGTCTCATTGTTGGGGGTTTTTAAACACACATGCGCCCCTTCCCCGCTGTTTAAGTATAATGTCAACAGAATTATAATTATGATTGTCCCAGTAAGAAAACGATGGAAAGTAAATACTAGGAGCCCGTTCGCCTAATGAAGGAACTTAGCCGGGAAGTTTAGAATTTCATTGAAAAACAATGCCATTTCAGATCTCCAGGGAGTCGAGTATAGAACAGAAATGAAGATATATTTAAGGGAAAATCTACTTGTTTAGCTTCATTTCCAACAATCGCCTCTCCCTTCTCTCTTCCAACCCCTCACCCCCTGCTGAATATATCAGTAAGAGGATCTTTCGCATGAGTCATCTTTGGGACAAATTTAGAATATTGCTTTTCCTTTACTTACTATCTTTGCCTTTTCCTTAATTCAGAGCAGATAGGAAGTTCTGAAAAAAAAAAAAAAAACATTTACACACACACATACACACACACACACACACACACACACACACACACACACACATAAAACGTGTGTTAGTAGAAATAAATGGAACAATCAGTTGGGATGTCCCCTAGTGAGACGGGACCAATTTGCATCGTATTTCAGGCCAGAGTGGTTTGGTTTGCTTGGTATAAATTATCTAATCATAGCCCAATGTAGACCTCGGAGGCCAGGGGATGGGCCGGCCCTTTAAAATCTCCTTCCTCTTGTAGCTGAGCATCTACTGCTCATAATTACAAGAAACAAGATTTCGTTATTCTCACCAAAGATTTGCCAAGACCAGGAGTCTGGCTCCTAATTTCGATGAAGGATTTTGTGTGTTTCCATCCATCTGAAAGCTCTTGGTGAATTGATAGTTTGGAAAACCAAACTTCAGTTTCTAGATGAAAAAAAAAAAAAATGCAGGAAATAGCCAAAGCTTTATGCTGATGTTTCTTCTCTTGCCAGATTTCCAAAGTGTAAGGGGACCCGGATTAATGGGTCTGTTTGAACCATCAGCTAAATCTTTCCCAACAGGAAAATTCCAAAGGTTTGGGTGTGTGTGTGTGTGTGTGTGTGTGTGTGTGTGTGTGTGTGTACACGCACACATACACACACACGTCTGTTAAATTGTTCTCAGAAAATCCAAATTAAGAGCACAGATACTCATGTCACCTGGTCTTGCAGAGTTGTAGGTGATTTGTACGTGTTGACAGGGTCTCCGGGTATGCTCCATGTCATTTAGGAAAAACCTCCTGCTGGAATTGTAGTCAAACGGGCCCAATATGGGCACGCTGAATGGATGGCACTTCTCCATCAGGCACTTCTCCCCTCTCCCCAAATTGCACCTGCAGAATTTTCTACCAGGGCCAGCTTCAGTGGGGAGGGTGTCTGTCCCACCATGTCCCCCAAACCAAGGCACTGCCAGGGGGTGGCTTTCAGTTATTTCTTTGGAGAACAAATGTGAAAACATAATAGCTGAGTGGAATCTACACTTGGGCAGGAATAAGACACATAATGAAAGGAGCAAGTCCAAGAAGCAGAGTCAGAATGTCAATGCTGTGCTTGTAAGAGATGAACATAGGCTGAGCTGGTTTGGGGAGGGACTTTTCTCCCTTCTGGAACTCTTGTCATCAAGAATAAGAGACCCAGGTGGCCGTATGCAGGCCAAAATCTGTCTACTAGCATTCTTGGGCCTTGCTCAAAATGTTCTTATCAAGGGTAGGGAGGAACAATTTCTTGAGGGTATCTGTTCTCTCTTGTTGCGTAATATATATATATAATCCATTCTTTCTTAGGAAAAGACCCTCACTGGAAAGATCTTGCAGGTGAACAAAAAAGTGAGGTCTCTTGTGCTTTTTATTCCGGAGAGGATTAAGGGAAATCACTTTCACTTAGGGATAGGGCAGGGGAGGAGGCTGGGATTTAAGGCATCATTTCAAATAGTCTTTTCTCAACAGAAGGGTCCAACTGAGAATTTCAGTTAATTTCAGTTAAAATGGAAATGAAATATAAATTGAAAAGCACACATTTCAATAAACTGATCTTAAAGACTAGTGGTTTCCTTTTCCCTTTCCCTGCTCTCTGGGCTCCATATTTATAAAAATCTTTTCTCACTGGGAGATTGAAAACAAAACAAACAACAGCATCAAGGCTGTGGGTGCATTCTGGAATGTCTCTTCATGTGTGTGACTTGACCTGGGAATGGCTCCACGGCTACAAAATCAAAATTGTCAGCTTTCTCCCAGGGAGAAAGTTACTAAGAAAGAGGCAGATTGCAGCTCTGAACTGCCCGGGCCTAGACTCGAGCTGGGCAATGGGGCAGACAGGAGAAATACAGCCATTTACTTTGGCCCTGATGAACTAGAACTTAGGACACAGGGAGAGAGGGACAAGTGGGGGAATGGAGCTCAGTCCAAAAGCATCGAACCATTTTGTTGTAAACATCTTGACCTGCTGAACAATTACAGGTCAACTGATGCTTTAACCTGATATAGAAACTATGAAGCAAACTTGCACCTCAAAAAGATGCTTTGGATCTGAGTCCTTTGCCAGGCTTCCTTTTATTAAGAATCTGGGGTGAAGGTGGGTATTTAAAAATGAGGTTTGCTACGAAAGTTCATAGACAGGATAAGCTCCCAGAAATCTTGAGCATGGAAATACCCCCAGCAGAACCACGAGCCTGTTCCTATATTCCTAAAGAAAGCATTTACCAGATTTGGAAAATGTTTGTTCCCCAGAAAATTCAATGATTGGTAGCTCTCACCATGTTCTGGGCATATGTTACCTTGGAGGGTCTACACAGGAGGACGAGTACAGAAATCCTCCGGCCGAATATGTAAAGGAATAACACGAGTGAGTCAGTTGCGCGTCAGATACTGAGGGTTTGCTATTTGGAGAAGCATGAAAAAGTTTATCGATGACAGGCTGACATGGATATTTTCTTTCTCGTGTTGATGTGAAGTTAGAACTGGGTCCAGTGGGGATCTCACCAGTTTGCTACAAACAGTAATTACATCAAAAATAAAAAAGCAGAGGCTCGAGAAGCCAGTTCTTTAGATAACTAACAGATTTGGGATGGGCCAGAGAAAGGCAGAAAGATTTGATCTACATCCCAAAGTCAATCTTGGAATAGGAAAGGAGCGCTTTGGGGGAAGGAGCATTATATCTTCATGCTCCTGTATCTGTTGGCATGTGCACATGTCATGTACAGGTATATGGGAAGAAAGGCACTTTCCCCACTGATTTCCTTTCCCCTTCTCCTAGGGCTCTGCTTGGAATTGTAGATGACCTCTTCACTTAGTTCCTTTGTAGAACTGTAATTTTCAGAAAGAAGTCATCAGAAAAAGAATCCATTGGAAAAAGGGGCTTTTTCCCTCCCACCCCCATTCTTCCTAAACTAAATCCAATAGAAAGTGTGCATCATCTTTCAGTTCCAGGGATGCTTTTGGTGATGGCCTCTGGAGCAGAAATCTGTGCTGACCTTAGTTGAGTTTTAAGCTGAAGTTGGACCTGCTGTCCTTTCAAAAGACAGGTGGCAGACGGTTCAAAGAGCTTGATTGAGATGAATGTGTACAGAAGCGCCGCATTACCACTGTCAATGGCTGCTTGCTCAGACACTTCAGGACAAGCATCTGAAGGTCATTTACTGAAGTCTGACTCTCACCTTAGAAAGTGGCTTCTGGCTCACTGTGAGTGATACAGTGTGATCACCTTCTGTGCTGTCTGTGGCATCTGTCTGGTGCACATATTCTGTTTTTATTAATTATAAGGTGATGGGGCTCTCCGAGAAAATGATCATGTTGGATCTTTTGTTCTACTCTGATCTATGGATGGAGATCTGTCTCACTAATTCTACAGAGAGTTGAGTCTCCTCTAAGGAAAGGGGGACGTCTTGTACAATAAACAAACTCCCTAAAAGAAAACATGGGGCGGCTGTTTATGGTCTATGATGCATGCTGCTTCCACAGTGGGCTTTTTGTGCACTCAGCTGTGATTGAGCATTCTCGGAGACCGAAGGAAAGCTGTTCGGCAGCCGGTTCTCCCCTTTCCGCAGGGAGATCGATGACTGGGGGCTTGACAAGCGGTCTCCAGACATTTGCTAAAGGTCATTGGGCTGGGAGGGTTGCAGAAGTGATCAGATATCAGCAGCCAGGTGCCTCCTGCTCTCTGTTAGGGAAGTTGGGATGTGAAGGAGCCTGTCTCTGAGCTTGCCTACTCTCCCCACATTTGAAACCTCAGCTCAGGAAGAGGAAGGGAAGATGGTCATGAGCTCAGCTGGATTGGTGTTTATTGGGTCTCTTCCAGGAAACCTGTGTGAGTTGTGATGGAATTCCTGATAGGAAAGTTGGTCCTATTGAGTGCCTCCAGAGAAAAAACACTTGGATTAAAAAAAATAAGAAATATAAGAAATACCAAATGTGGGGGAGGGGAAAGGGAAGGAAGGAAGGAATAAATGAACGAAGGAAGGAATGAAGAAAGATTTTCTTTTAAGTTGGGCATTTAGCTGTCTGTATTGGCATAGTTGTATTTTAGCTGAATAAAATTCTTCAGAGACAAGATGAACGGTTATAAAATTGAGGATTCATTTTTAAAAGATATAACTAAGCTCTTGGCAATTTGCATTATATATTGCAAAGATGTTTTTCCTACTTTTCTACTTTTTCTGACTTGTAATATCAGTGATAGCTATGTACTGAAGCAGACCCAGAATTGAAATATCTATCTATCCATCTTCTTGTCCCAGTAGCCTTCCCACTCCCACCAGTATCGATGATAATAAGAGTACATGCTTAGATGGACTGACCATGGTCCTTCTTTCTCAAAGATTCTTCAGCTCCCGCTCTTAGTCCCCCCCCCAATCACCCTTTCCTATTTCTGACATCATTCACTCCAGTCATCTCCTGAATTCTATGGATCCAGATTAGAATAAATCACACAAGAAGAAGATTCTATGTTCATATCATTGTAACATCATAAAGATAATAAAAGAAAACACGGACGTATAATCTGGCAGGTCTTGTTTTAACTAAATGTTTAAACTTGTAGTTGTTATTTAAAATATTTCTCAAAATACCTTTCCATGTGACAAAACAAAAACCACAATATTTGTCCCTCCAAAGCCTCAAGTGTATTAACTATAAGATGGAGATAATAGGCACTTTGGGCAGGGAAATAGAACAATGAACTCCAGGCCTGAAGTCAGGAAGACCTGAGTTCAAATGTGACCTAAGTCACTTACTAGCACAGATCCCTTAACCACATTTGTCTTAATTTCCTCATCTCTAAAATGAGGTCAGGAAGGCAAAGGTAAACCACTCCAGTCTTCCATGCTCTATCCACTGTCCCAACTAGCTGCAAGTATCTTTGTCAAGAAAATCTCAAATAGGGTCATAAAGAGTTGGACACAACTGGAATGACTGAACAACAACAACATCCTTAGTTTCAATATGGATCAAATGAGATAATATGAAGTATTTTTCAAATTATAAAGCACTTTTAAATATCAGATCTTATTCATTCTTTAATTCCCTGGAGAGCTGTGTAGTAACTCGTCTAAACAGTGGTATATAGCTGTCAAGGACGGGAGGATTATTTGATGAGATCGTAGAATGTGAGCTCGGAGAGAGATTTTAGAGATCAGACAGTCCGCATCTTTATTTTTACAGATGGGGAAACTGAGGTCCAGAGAGGGCTCATTGACATTGACCTGAAAGAGACTCTAATCTAGGGCAATCTTTTCATTTTACAAGTGAAGCAACTGAGACACACTAAAATTAAATGACTTACCTAGGAAAAGAGTTACTAAGTTTTGGGAGCAGAATTCCCACTCAAGTTCCCAGGCTTCAAATGCTACTCCCTTTCTCTCTATTTAATAAGGCAACAATATAGTCTGCTGAGAGTCCATGGCTTTGTGCTGTTATCTTGTGTTTCTTGACCAGTTATAATTTTAATGCTATTCTATTCAGGCTAAAAAGAAGGACTTAGGTTAGCAGAATCTCGAATATTTGCAAGGAATTCCAAATTGTTTTTCCAACTGGTTCTTAGCCGGTCTTCCAAGATATTGATGGATGAGACAATGAAGAATTTGCTCATTATCGTTTAATTAATCAAACTTGTTGCCAAGAAAAACCTCCACAACCGTAAAATGATTTAGACCTTTTGATTCCTGAGGTCCCCATGCAAGTATTTCTTTCCAGCGCACTGGATGGCCCATGGGCAGCCCTGGAGATCTGTGGTGGTTTGCGCTAGGACTTACAAATATGAAGCGGTTTGTTCACAGTATTCCTCCATATGTCCTTTAACTTCATTGAACAGTTTGGAGAAACTGTGACTTCCCAAGATAACTTTGTTAAAGGAGGAGGAAGGGAGGAAAAGAGTGAGAAATAAAAGGAGAAAGGAAAGAAGGAAGGGGGTTAAGAAAAATAGGAAGAGACTGAGGGAGAAAAGGAGGGAAACGGGGGTGGAGGGGAGAAGCACCTCTTACTGTCAGGCAGAAAGACCAAAATGAAAAAAAATTTTTCAAGGAATTTAGGTTCTCTCAAGAGAGACAGTGATATGCATATAAATATAAATGAAACACATACATGATCAGAAGGGCACAGATTTAGAGCTAAAAGGACTTTGGGGGTCATCAAGTCCTCACTGTACAGATCCACTCCAATTGCAGTTGGGCAAAGTTGTTCACCCAGAGCATTTACCTAGGAAACACCAGTGCTGGTTTGTTGGGGAGAGGGGGAGGGCAGAGAATCAGGAGAATGGGGAGTCACCAGTACCTAGCTGAGGAGAGGAAAAGCTTCACATAATGGATAGCAAGTGAACCGAGGCTCTACGAAAAGTGGAGGAGAGGAAAAGAGAGAACAAGAAAAGACAGAGAAGGAGGAGTGGCCATTTTCTCTCTAGAGGGGTAGTCTAATCATCACTATGAGCATTATTAGAACTATATCCTTGGTAATTGATCTTAAGGTTTTTAAAATTGTCGTAAACACCAAACAGCTGCACAATGAGACTTCCACTTCTTCTGACTTGATTTTTAATTGAATTTTATTTTTAATAGATTATTGTAAGTCTATTTTGCTTTTGTTCCAGCCTAACCTCATCATTGAGAGAGAGAGAAACAGAGAGATATAGAGATGTTACACATCTCTTCAAATGTTTCTTCAAAGCTAGAGGATTTTGGCAGAAGGTCACTTGGATGGTAATGAGACCACTTACTAGGTGCCTACTGCATTCTAAGAAGTCTGTTTGAATTGGGGTCTTTTTCCTCTCCTTCTAAGAATGTGCCAAACCTATAGTGGAGCAAAGGGAGATCTCCCAAAATGTAAACTCCATCCACTAATATAGGTTAGAAATTTATCATCACCCATGGAAAATTCTATGAGGATACTAAGAGGTTAAGTGACATGACCTTGGTCAAAGTGAGGAGCATGTAATTAGGAAATGATGTGTTAGAGATTGAGTTCTGTAGGGTTTTGGAGAAGGGACAGAGCCCTGGGGTCTAGGAGATACAGATGGCATTTGGCATTCATCATCATAGGCAGATAATATGAAAGGCAGGAGTGGTGGACATAACTCAGTGGATGTCAGAGAAAGACTCCAAAAGCATTTTGATAGTCTATTAAAGGGCTAAATTAACAAGATTATTTTTTAGTAAGAGTGAATGCAAAGCTCCCCAAAAAAACAACTTCGAGAGGACATGATGAAGAAATGGTGGCAAGATAGCAATTTGTGAGGGAAAGACCTGGGGGGTTGATGGCCCACAAGCTCAAGGTTAGTCACCAGCATGGAATGACAGCTCCCAAACCTTCCTATGTTGAGCTAAGGGAGGTATGTATAACACCAGCTCTAAGGAGCTGGATCCAAATCTTCCTGCTATATTGCATCCTGATCAGATGGCTGTCAGCAAAAGGTATCTCTGGGAGATGGTTGTCAGCAAAGGGCACCAGATTTTATGGAGGATGTTGGCAAGCCATCACATGTCTAGAAAAAAGAATAGGGAAAGAAAAGAAAACCAAGACCCCTAATGGAAGAAACTGGGAGTAATTCATCTGAGGCAGAGAACTCTTTCTTCTTGGGCTCCTTCAAGTGCTGAAGGGAGTTTCATGGGAAAAGAGGGAATGAACATCTTTAGCTTGACTCCAACAGGCAGAACTTGCATACCAATAAATAGAAGCTAGAGAAAGAGAGACTTCCTGTGGCCACAGGGATAAACTTTCTACCAAAGAGAACTTTGCAGAAATGGCTTGGGCAGCCTCAGAATGTATTGGTTTTCCCTTGTTGGAGGTTGTCAATCAAAGGCTGATTGACCATTATCAGCCATGTGGAGGGAGGGATTCTTGGTCAGCTACAGGTTTGAATACCTTCCGTGACAACTGTATGGAGAGTGCAGTCTTGAATTGCACTTCAAATAAACCTAGGGGACAGAGGAACAGAGAGAAAAAAGAAAGGATTCCGTGTAAGGAAAACAAAATACCTATGGGAAGAAATGCAGAGATGAGCACAAGAGAATAACTGTCTCATCTAGAACAGAGGAACCTTGGGGCAGACTCACACACATGACCATCTATCTGAGGACAGGGCAGGACTCCTTTGAAATTGGGCCAGACAACTTCCACTTCACATACCCTAAACATGAGCCCAGGAGTCTCTGGGTCAAGGGAAAGGAGAGGAAGCAACAACTCAACATTCGTTTCCTACAACCCCACAATTATACCTCCCTCAGAGTCTGTGCTCTGGTTGCTGATTCCCATCTCTGTCCCCTAACCTGCCTCCAGGAAACATCACTGGTTCTTTTTGATGTGAAGTGAGCCAAATGACCTTGTCCTTTTCCATCTGTTGACCTTTCTTCCAATTATAAGAAGACTTCCTTAAACAGTGAGACAAAGTCCATATTTCTACAGGCAACAGGCTTCATCTTCCAATAGGTCTGGACCACTGTATATAATAGCCACTTGGCAACTCCTGTCTCCGGACTCATTTGGGGAAAAGCCAACCTCTGGGTTGTGCACAGGAGCAATAGCAGCAATGATGGCATCCTCTGTCTCTTGGTGAGCCTGATAAAAGCAAGTGGCTTCCTAAAAAAGTCTCTACTTACAGCATAGTTGCTCTCTTGTGAAATAGATAATGGCCAGAAAAGGAAGACAGGGCAACGAGAGAGGAGATGGCTCACATATAGACAAACTTCTGTTTGCTTTCTGTTGTCATCCTTTGCAGAAGCTACACAGTCGAATTCATCTCGTGATTTAGATTTACTTAACTTTTGTTATTTTGATTACATTTCCTCTCTGAAAAGTGAAAAGGTTCAGAATCAGGTAGCATAATGAATATACTTTTGTTTTGGGAGTCAAATCACAGCTTGGCACTTAGTAGCTGGATAATTTAGGATGAATCCCCTTAATGCATTAATTATTAATGTAATGATTAATTATTAGTCCTGTAATTAATACATAATTACAGGAGTACCTGCTGAGTTATCCAGGGATGTGATTAGCAATCTAGGATCTGTATTGATGGAGAGAGATGGCCAGATGGAGGGTCTTTCCGCATATGAAATCACAAAGCCTTAAGTATGCAAAGTGGGGGCAAGGGCAAAAAGCTATGTTTCTGAGGGTCTCCGCTGTCCTTGGCATGTGTCCAGGTGTCTGGTTTTCTTTCTTCATGATCTTTCCAGAAAGAAGGTATTTCTCATTTCTATATGGGCCCCCTCATATAGGGGGGCCTTTGTGGATATGTTACTCATCTGCCACTGATCTGGTAATAGCTTTTTATTGTAACAGAGCCAGGGTACCCAGGACAATTAATTTCCTTAAACACACACACACACACACACACACACACACACACACACACACACACACCTCTTTGACCAGAGATTTCTAATGTGTCCAGTTTTGAGTAAACTAGAATCAAATGGTATTTTCTTTTACTCAAGGTAAATTGGAGCTTGAGATTAAAACATTTTACAACTAACTTTAATAGTTCCTAGAAATGATGTAGGGACTGATTATAGCTAAACATGAGAGAAAATCATAGAGCAACCAAGATTAGAATGGACCCTGAGTCTGTGCCATATGAGAATTGACTGAAGGAAGTGGGCATGGATGGGTTGGGGAAGAAAAGGTTCAGGGCCATCTTTAACTAATTGAAGAACTCTCTTGTGGAAGAAAGATAACCCAGATTAAAATGTCTGGGAAGTTATCTGAAAAGTAGTGGGCCATAATGGTTAGATGAGCTGACCTTTGAATGAAGAAGGTCTGGGTTTGAGTCAAATTAAAATGGCAAAATACATTAAGAAGAGACTTGCAGATGTCAGAGTTCTACGTTATTCTTAACCTATTCTGAGACTCAGTTTCCTCATCTATAAAATGGAGTAATAATAGTCATCTCTTATTTAACTGTGAGGTTCAAATGAAATAACATAAATTTATCATATAATCCTTCAAGCACTCAATAGAAATGAGAAATTATTATTATTATATTCTTCAGACTCATATCCTGCTAAGAATAGCCTCAAGCTCAAAACATGTGCTTATAATCTCCTGCTTCCAAAATGAACTTTAAAAAAAATTGCATCATGTTGAGAAATATGTCCTAAAAAGCCCTGAACTTTATTTGTTTTTACTATTTCAGTTTATTTTTTGTGCCCAGAGGTGTTTAGTCCAGATGCTCCACCTGATTGTGGGATCTGATATGGGATAACCAACCATATGGATGTAGGAGACATGACAATGAATCAGGAGCCATGGCTCAGAATCTTGGCCCTGATGCCTCCTAGTCAAAGCTACTCTGAGCTTGTCACTGCTTCTCTGTGTCTCAGTTTTCTCCTCCAAAAAAATCAGAGCTAGTGAGACTTTCACTCCCTCTTGCAGAGTTGTCATACATTGAGAAGGCACTTTGTAAACCTTCAAGAGCTTTGTCAGTTTGAGACAATTATTCTTATTCTAAATATTTCACCAACCCATAGAAGCACCATGGGAGAGCAGGTAGAGTACTGGATGTAGTCAGGAAGCTTGAGTTCAAAACCTTCCCCTTAAAGACTTGCCAACTGTGAAAGCATACGTCAGTGATCCCCAGACCATGTCCTTGTTACATCTTTTTCTTCAACATTTGCTATTAAATGTACACTTTTACAATCATTTTTTCATCTTTCATTGTCTTCAAACGATTATGAAGTTACTACAAATTAATTTTAAAAGGGAAGGGATAGAATTTACTACTGTAATGCTCCTTTGGTATGAGGAAAGAGGTATTCTCTATGCTAAATATCATGTAAATTTTAAAAAATTATTTTGCTAGTATTTATTATCTTTTCTTCCCACTGTCTGCAATTAAACATTTTTTTAAAGTAAAAAAACAAAAAACAAAACAAACAAACAAACAAACAAAAAAAACCTGTCATGACCAATTTGCAGAATTCAGCAAAACATAGAGGCACATTGGGTGGGTCCAAAATGGTGGTCTCATTCAGTATTTTAAGTCCTTCTCTCTGACAAGATTCAAGGGGAGATGGGGTCCATCTTCAGTCTTTTGATGTTGCAGCTTATTATTTCACTGATCAGAGCCAGGAGGCCCTTTAAAGCTTCCCCCCACCCATTCTGTCACTCTACAAATGATTCTCCTGCTCCTGCTCATCTTGCTCTGCTCTGTTCTCTGAAGCCTTTCCAGGTTCCTCTGAAATAGACCGTTTTCTCCTCCTCTCTCATGACAAAATAATGCTCCGTGACAGTCAAATGCCA
This sequence comes from Antechinus flavipes, assembly GCF_016432865.1. Classification (NCBI taxonomy): domain Eukaryota; kingdom Metazoa; phylum Chordata; class Mammalia; order Dasyuromorphia; family Dasyuridae; genus Antechinus; species Antechinus flavipes. The sequence continues at coordinate 3,195,107 of NC_067401.1, read as the reverse complement.
TAACTTGATCTACCATTCCTGACACACTTCTTAACTAGTAGCTTGGGGCTTCTATAGGAAGAGCACCATGGGAAATTTATCAGCTAAGCTCCCCCAGACTGGGGATTTGTTTTCTTGGATACCTGGGGGCACTTTGTGGGTAAATGACTTGTTGGGATCATACAGTCAGAGGCAGGGCCTCCTGACCCTAAGGCCAGCCCTCTATCTACTGTGTCACATGGCTGCAAAGGTTGGGACCAAGTATCCTTTAACTCTTTTCCCCAAGATTAGGATTCTGGCACAACATTTGCCTTCTTTTCTTAAATGTGACTTTTTTCCTTTCCTTTTTTTCTTTGGGCGGGAGAAAGGTACTGAAGCCAGCTTTTTATAGCTTTTCACCGTTTCCATTGAATTATTTCCTGAGGTATCTAGTTTTGACAAATGTGTGTTTTGTTCCCATGTGAATGAATGCTCCATGAGGCAGAGACTGGGCCTGATCTCAGGCTGTGTTCATCACTGACTCAGTTTGGCCACTGGGCATTGGGCTCAGATTTTGATGGTGAATGGGGGGAAATGCTCATTTAGAGGCAGCCTGAAATCTTTCTGCTGTCTAGCACACATCAGCAGATCCCACAGATGATCACTTGTTCTTTCATCTGTCAGGCAGGTTAAAAATTAAAATAAATAAATAAATAAAAACTTCCAGGTAATATGGAAAGATCAGAAATCCTGCTCAAAACATCACAACCTCTGTGACTCTGGGCACATTGCTACCTTTCTAGGTCTTGATTTCCTCATGATAGGATTGACTAGATGGTCTCTGAGGTCTCTTCCAGCCTTTGATCTCAGCTCCCAGAGTCTCATGCTCTCAGGGCGCTTTCTCTCTGTAGATTCATCCTCTCTATATATAAAATGGACAGGGCCAAATAGATGGCCCCCATGGTCCTTCTTGCCTCTCCCTTTATCTGAGTCTTGATTTCATTATTTTACAGACGATGAAATAGGAAGTTGGACTTGGTAGCCTCGGAGGGCCTGCAGCCCAGATCTATGCATGTATATCCCCATTTTATTACATCCCCCAACACGTGTATCTATATAGAAGTGTACACACATGCACACATGAAGTCTAAAATGTGTTCAGGTGATTCATTTAAAAGCAGGCTCAGTTTCCACTCTTCCCTGCATTCAACCCCTTATGATATTTCCAAATATCTGAACATAAGGAAAACCTTCCTTCCTTGGGTTTTATAGGGAAGCTTTCCATGGGACACCTTTTAACAACCTGTCCCACACCTCACCCCCGAGCTAATAGAAAACCCAGGCTGCTTCTTGGATACCCTCAGGGCTCATTAATTACTGGTTCATGGAGATACCAGGCTTGGCTCCAACACAAATATTCACCTACCAACTATAAGCAGGTCACATGATGGAATACGGTGATGGCTTCCAAATGACCCTCACTGTACCTGATAAATGGAGAAATTCAGCCAACTGAAGGAATGTCCCTGATCTATTTACACTAATTATTTATTTCCTTAAAAGGGCTTCAATGCTGTCTTGGAGTATGCTTCAAAATAAGCCCTCAAACTCCTCAAACTTATTCTTGTTTGCCTGCAAAAGATCCCCCAAAGGTTGGCTCTTCCAAGGAGTCCTGTCAGATTTGAAACTGGAAAATCCCCGAAAGTCACTCTAAGACAAGCCTTCCATGACACGAGTACAAACCAAAGCACAGAGGTCAATGCCCTGCCTCAATTCACACAACTACTATGTTTGCAAGGCAAGGAGCCAATGCATCCAAATCCAGGTTAAGCACGGGGAGGGGGAGCAGCAGCAGAAATTAAAAGAAAAAGAAGAATATTGAGTCCTGGGTCATTTAATGAACCCAAGTGACTATGATTGCACTCCTCAGTTGACACTTGGTTGGCTTCCAGTTGCACCCACAAATCCTTTGTCCCTGGCCAGAGCAACTCAGAGAGAGAAAGGATTAGATGGAGAATTGGGGGGGGGGGGGTAGAGGCAAACAATCCTAACCCCCTTCTCCAGAGGCCACTGAAGGAGCTTCAAGCTCATCGGATTGGTACTCAGAGGTCATGTGTTAGGACCAGGGACTACAACACCTCCCACGCTTGAAGAGTTTCTCAGACTTCTCTCTTATAAGTAGACACAAAGGACATCCCTGAATTGGCCGTGACACTTACTAGCTGTGTGGCCGTGGGTTAGTCCCCTAATCTGTGAGCGTCTAAGTGTCTTTAGGGTATAATCATCTTGGCGCTCCTTCCCTCATAAAGTCATCATGGGGAAAGGGCTTCGTAAAACTCAAAGAACCTATTATAGAAATGTGAATTGTTGTTGTTGATGGAGAAGATGTTACTCTAACCCATTCCTTAGTTCAAAATAAGACTAAATGTCAGGATCTGATAGATCATTGTTGTATAAAGCCCTTCGCAATAAATCTGAGGATCCCAGTGTGATTCTCCTAGTCAGGCTCTGAAAGAAAGCCAGACAGGGCTTTGGTTTCCCCTTCTGTAAAATGCAGGATTGGATGAGATCTCTTTCAAGGTCCCTTCCGTCACTCAATCTAGGATGAGTAATGGAAAATAGAAGGCAAGCCAGTCTAGCATCAAGGACCAACTCAGTCCTTAGCACAGTGGCTGGCACATAATGTGTACTTAATAAATGTTGATTAATTGATTGATTAACTAATGATGAATAAGGAAGGGGATCAAATGTCAAGAAAATATTCAGCTCCTCCTTAGTCATGGCCATTTTCAGTAGGCACATAATGTAAAGAAATATGAGTCCAGATCTGTACTTTGGTCCCCAAATCTTTGGGCCTACAAAGGGTTTTACTAAATTGGAATCTATTAGCTTCATCTCCTATATGACCCAGAGCCTCAAGGATCAGGTATCTGAGAAGAATAACAAGAACTGACTTTCCCATAGTTCCTTCACATCAGAGATATACAATCTCTGAGTTTCATAGGTACCCCGAATATCCCTATCTGCAGGTTTGGGGAGTGGTTTTTCAATGTCTAGCCCTGTGATTTCATTCCTATGGGCTCTCCCTGGTTTGGCAACTCCCTTCGCCAGTGCAGATCAGCACCCTCTCTTGAGTTGACTGGGGCACCAACAATTCAGGGAGAAGCACTCATCCATTTGTATCCAAGTTGAAACAAACAGGAGCTGGAGGCACAGCTTTGCTTCCCCCTACCATCCGCCTCTCCGGCAACCTGGGAGGGGGCAGGAAGGGCTCTGTAGGCCACAGCGCTCCCCCACAGCTGGCCCTGCCTGATGTGGGGAGAGACACAGAGAAACAAAGAGGTTAAACAGTCGGTTGCCTTAGTCATCCCAGGCAGGGGCGCTGGGTGATTCAGATCCCTACTTGGGGAGTAGAAGCAAATGAATGAGTCAGAGCTGATTTCTTTCTGCTTTCTTGCTACTAAAATAAACAAATCAGGAAGGCCTGAAGGAGAAAAGCAAGACTACCAAAGACAGCTGCTGCAGCGGACGGTACAGCCCAGCACAGCCTATAAGAATGACCCAGGAAGGGAGGCACAGGCCTGAGGAAAGGCAGGAGGCAGCCCAGATATGTACCTAATAGGCAGATTGGAAAATTGGAGAGATATTGATCTATCGATCCTGATCAACGGGTGGGGAGATAGATGAGTAATAGAAAGAAAGAAGTGATTGATGGACAGATGGAAAGATAGGTAAAAATGGAGGGATTATAGATATAGATGGATGGATAGATGAAAGAGCCAGGGAGAAGGCGGGGAGGGGGGAGGAGTATGTCTGTGATCTGATTACCTTTAACTGTGGATGGGCCAGAGAAGACAACAATGGAAACATCATAAAAACATTGTGGGCTGTGGAAAGAGATGAGCTACCCTCCTGGAGGGCCAGGAGGTGTGTGTGTGTGTGTTGTGGGGGGTGGTTACCGACGACCTTCAGGCCAGGAGGTGTTCTGCATTTGTACATCCCGTTCTGGGCAGGCCTGCAGCAGCTCGGAACATGGAGGGCTCCGGGCTTCCTCCCGCCCGGCTTATCAAACCTGCATCCAGAGTGTACTCAGAGAACAGAGCAGTGTGACTCAGATGCGTGACTCGCACTGTACAGGGGGAAGTTTTTTTCGAGCCCCTCAAGTCTTTTGTCAGCTCCTGAAAACATCCCTGGTCAAGAGGAGGTTAACCCTGCTGGAGTTTATTTATTTATTTTTCGCTTCCTCTGCTGGGCTGTGAGTTTGAAGGAAGGGAGAGCCTGGCTCTGTTCTTTCCTTCTCTCTCCAGTGAGATCCAAAGGGCAGGGGTGTAGCAGCGGAAGGACGGGGCCCTCAGGGACTGCAGACAAAGAGTGGGAGGTTTGCAGAAAGCCAGCATCTGCTGCTCTCAGGGTATGACCAAGGGAGGACTGGACAAGGGGCTCACGGAGTTCACTTGGGCCCCAGCCATGCTCGGCCTTGTCGAAAAGCAGAACTGGAGAGAGAAGGAGGCAGGAGCAGCCGGGAGGGAGAGGGCCCCACTCAGTCACTGGCAGCAAATGGAAAAGGGGCTCGGACCAAAACGGGATCAACATTGCATTCAGAACGGAGGGAGATGCAGCAAACAATTAACACTGAAGCTATTAAATGCGGTGGCTCTTAATGAAACAGATTAATTCAATGAGATCAGTTTGTCCATAAAAGCTTTGTAAACTATCAAGTGATTTGCCAGAGTTAGTTACCAGTAATAGAACAATGTGCAGATGACTGGTTCGTGATGACAAATATCACTGTCTCCCTGTCTGAAAGTGAGCTGGCTGCAGTAGGGATTGGGTCATCCTTGTTCTTTATCCCTCTAGTCCCTAGCACAGAGCCTGGCCCACTTTAGGCCTAGAAGAAATGGAGTTAAAGGAATTAAAGGAGATAGAAGATATAAAATGCTCATGAAAGCCTCAGAAAAGTGGCCCATTGCAGAAAGAAATGATGTGTTCTCAAGGAGGGGAAAGGGAAAAGGAGGAGAGGAGGAGGACCCTAAGGCATGAGACAAGGTTGAGCAAGTCCCCATTGTCATTATCATCATCAATATTACCATTAGAGTGGTAATCATTATAATAAATTTTATAAATGTAGCACTTTAAGGATAACAAAACCTTTGACATATGTCAAGAGAAAGCCAAGATGGCGGCCGTGTGACCCCCTAAAAGAACATAAAAAAGAGGTACTCAGAATAGGCAGGTACGGATGGAGTTCAACCTCCATCATTGAAGGTGATGAATTCACACGTCCGTCAGCATCTTGGACTATTCTTATTAATAAATAAAAACAGTGGGCATTGGATTCGAGTAGATGATGAGCAAATGAAGCTCAAGAGAATGATGGAGACTGGATTTATGAATCTGAGGACAGAGCATGGGTCTCAGCAAAGAATATGGAGAAGGAATGGTCAGAGAGGTGGGAGAACCTGAAACATGGTGGGTGCTTCTTTGTCTCCTTATTGTTGTCAATACAGTACTTAGCATGGTCTTGGTTCAGTGGGCGCTGAAAATATGCTGAGCTACAAATAATTGTAGAGATAGAAGAGCCCCTGAGTGCTATCTCATCCAAGCTCTTTATTTTACTGATGAGGAAACTGAGGTCTGTAGTGGTTAAGTGCCTTGCCAACAGTCACAGAGGAAGCAAGCTCAGAGGTGAGGTCCTCTGGCTCCAGAATCAGTTCTCTTTCCACTAAGAGATAATTACTGATTTATTGCTTTGAGCCCCAGTGTCCAGTTGTTAAGTGTTGCTGTTACCATCCTAACAACATAACTTAGCACAGTGTCTGGCACTTAGTAGGTGCTTCATAAGTGATTTTTGATTTGACTTGAATTTCAGATCCACTTCATTATTTCTACTCCCACTGCCTCCTCCTATTTTAGACTCTCAGCATGTCTCAACTGAAGCAGTAGAACAGTCTCCTAAGCACTCTACCCAACTCTAATCATTCTCTCCCTTTACATCCCTCTTCCACACAACTGCAAGATGATACCTCTAAAAATATGGGGCCATCAATTCCTTCCTCCAAAGTCTCTCTGGCTCCCTAGTACCTGTCAGATAAATCAGTGCAACCTCTCCTGTTTGCTCTTCATGATCTTGTTGAAGCCTATGTTTCTCGGCAGATTCCTCATTTTTGTCCTCAGTCCCCTTCATTTCTAGCCAGTCTCCCCACTCATTGTGCCCCAAACATAGTATCCACCTCCACGTCATTGTGCAACTTCCCATGGGATTCTGGAACTGTCTCCTTCTATCTCCTTACTAGTTTGCATTACCTACCCTTACCTCTACCTTCTCACTCAGCTCCTGATAACTTCTGCATCCATTTATGGGGGTGTAGCCTGATTCCTTCAGGGGTGGTCCCTCCTTTCTGCTTCCCATCCCCCACCTGATGTTTCACTCCACACCAAAAATGAGTTGGTTTTTGCTTTGTTTATTTTGTTTCTTCTTATGTTGCTGGAATGAAAGGTGGGGGGTGAGGGAGAAAAGGCAGGGATTGTTTCTTTTTTTTTCTTTTTTTCCAACTCCAAGCATAGCACCTGGTACATAATAGGCAGTTAATAAAGCTTGGGGAAGGAAGGAAAGAGGGAAGAAAGGAAAGAAGGAAAGAAGGAAGGAAGGAAGGGAGGAAGGAAGGAAGGAAGGAAGGAAGGAGGAAGGAAGGAAGGAAGGAAGGAAGGAAGGAAGGAAGGAAGGAAGGAAGGAAGGAAGGAAGGAAGGAAGGAAGGAAGGAATGGAGGGAGGCTAGAGCCAACTTTATTCTTTTCATGAATATTTTTAAATTTTTTTGTTGTGAGTTAATTATGAAGGAGAGAGGGGCTTCATGACTGATGCTCATTCTTATTTTCTCTGGTCTATTTTAAAAGTAAAACAGCCAGGCACCCTTTCATGGAAATCAATCTCCATTTAAAGAGCACAAAAGAGCCAGCTGGAAGGACCAAGAACTCGCTGAAGTAGCCCTTGGCAAACCACCTGCACGGCTCAGCCATGGGGCCTATAAAAATCAAAGAGAACCTTGTGAATCTGGAGGGCCAGGGCTGAGGGGGGAGAAGGGACTGTGGCCACCTTGGCTTCCTTTTCCTTTCTTTTTTCCGGGGTAAGGAGATGGTATCAACACGTATTGCCGCCATTGGAGAATTTTTATTTTTCTGATTCAAGAGAGGCCCCATCTGGGCGACTTGGGCCAGCTCACATCCAGCAGAAAGGGAGCCCCAGGGCAGCTGGCCCCCAACACTGGGGAACCACATTCCTGGTAGGAATTATTGGCATTAAAGTTGGGAAGAAAAAGAAAAAAAACTCTTTATTCAGGTGGGATAATAGGTCATTGCAAATGTTAATATGATATGGTTATTTGAGAAATTGAAAAATACATAAAGTAATCTAAAAATATGACAATGAGGACAACAGTGATGGTGACAAGGGGGATGGCAGTCCCGGGCCACAGAGCCCTTTGAAGCTTGTTAAGTACCTAACAGCCAAGCCCTCACTGTGCTTTACAAGCAGCCTGGGAAGCTACCACGTGATCATTCCTACCTTTCAGATAAGAGCATCCTGGAACTTCAGGCACTAGAAGGTCCTAGAACCAGGGGGACTCCCCCCTCCCCTGCTGCTAGCAACTCGTACACTATTTCTTCAAAGGAATACCACTTTTTTTTTGTTTACAAGTTGAGTTGTTTCCATTCATGTCCAATTCTTCGTGATTCCATGAAAGGTTTTCTTGGTATAGATACTGAAGTGGTCAGCCATTTCCTTCTCCAACTCACTTTGCAGATGAAGAAACTGAGGCAAACAGGGATAAATGACATCCAGGATCATACAGCCAGTGAATTCACAAAGATGGCTGACTGGCACCCTATCACTCTGGCACCCTATATCTGCTGAAGAGAGAGAGAGAGAGAGAGAGAGAGAGAGAGAGAGAGAGAGAGAGAGAGAAAGAAAGAACGAAGGAAGGAAGGAAGGAAGGAAGGAAGGAAGGAAGGAAGGAAGGAAGGAAGGAAGGAAGGAAGGAAGGAAGGAAGAAAGAAAGAAAGAAAGAAAGAAAGAAAGAAAGAAAGAAAGAAAGAAAGAAAGAAAGAAAGAAAGAAAGAAAGAAAGAAAGAAAGAAAGAGGAAAAGGAGGAGTGGTACCAGTGGTGATGGCAGCAGTGGTAGTAGTGGTGGTAAGGGTAGTAATAAAAGCATTAACTCATATTTCTCTAGCACCTTTTGTCAGTTTCTGACTGTGTTAAATCCCTTGACTTAACTGAGTCTTGACTGAGCAAGTCCTTTGACCTCTGTAGACCTCAGTTTCCTCACAAGTAAAATGAGCAGCATGGAGGTCTTTTCCAACACTAGACCTAAGATCCTATGAGCATGGGGAAGTTTGAAAAGGGCTTGATCATCACAACAATTCTGAGAGGTAGTGCTTTTGTTAGCTTTATCTTACAGATGAAGAAACAGAGACAGACAGACAAGTAGATAGAGACAGAGATAGACAGATGAGATCTCTCTTAGGGATCTCATAACAGACAAAAAAGCAGAGATAGAACACAACACGTCTCAAAATTGGTCCCACTGGGGAATCTCCTCACCACTTGGAAAGAAACAATTGCCTTTCATGGATTACTGATTTGAACCTCATAACTATCTTGGTAGAAATGTATTAGGAACATTGTTATTCCCATTTTCTGGATGACAAAACTGAAGCAAAAACAAGTGATCTATGTGGGTCCAGTTTGTAAGTTTGAGAGAAAAGATTCCAACCATGTTGAGCCTGACTCCATCGCAGTCGTGTCCCCAGCTTCTGTCTGTGCTGCTCACTTGGGCCACACAAGTGACAGATCCATGACACACGACTCCAATTCATCATAAGGAATTGGGGCCTTCATGTTCTTGCCTCAAGAAGGCCACAGTCTCATGGGCCTAATGAGAGGCACAACGGGGGATGAGTCTGCTCTGATCTGCTCACTACACAAACCCCCTCAGGCCTACAGATATAACCTCTGAGGTGGCCTGTCTGGGATGATCTCAGTATTCTGTCCCTGTTTCATTATGTCTCTTATAAGTATCCATTGGGGTCCTAGGACTCAAGCTGGAGCTGGAAGGAACCCCAGAAACCATCAGATCCACCTCTTGTATTGATAGAGGAGAAAATTGAGTCCGGGGAGGGAACAGGACACAAAGCCAAGCTGCTACACCAGTGACGGCTGAGGTTCTGCTCAGGTCAGCCCTCTGGTTGCAAGCCTTCCAACTTGTAGGATCCTACAAACCAGAAAAGCCCTTCCCCTTCCCCCAGGCTGAGGTCACTGAGAGATTAAAATGGAGGCAGAGTCTTTTACTTACTCAGAAAATAGCAGCAGCAGCAGGAACAACAGCAACAACAGTAAGTCAGAATAGCCTGAATCCAAAACCATCCTAGTAGAACAAATCATTTTGTTCCCCTACTTAAAAGTTCATTGCACATAAACACACACACACACACACACACACACACACACACACACACACGATAGGGACCGTTTCTATCTGGATTCTGTTTAACACAACAGTGACAAGAATGGAGTGACAAAAATCACCATGAAAATGGGGTAGGGTGGGGGTCAAATGGACCGAGGGCTGGGTTGAAGCAAAAAAGAAGCATCAGGTGGTCACTTGGTCATTGAAAACATATCTTTACATACATACATACTAATACATACTCAGGCACTAAACTGAGTGCTGGTTCCAATCCTGAGCCTGATGCTTAGTAGCTGCGTGACCCTGGACCAGCCATTTCTCAACTCTAAACCTCAGTTTCTTCTTCTGTAAAATGGGAGTCATAATATCTCACAGTACCATTATGAAAATGACATAAAATGTGTCCAAAGTACTTGGCAAACCTTCTAGCTTTCCTTAGACATCACCTATTTTGTATTCTACTTCCTTCTTCTTTAGTTTTGGTGCAGACATGATTTTGAGGATAGGTCTCCAGGCAAGGAACACTTTCTGCAGGGCAGATCATCACCCCAGCTGTGACTTAGAGGTTTGGCCAGAGGCCTAAAGTGCTGAGAAATGGCGTGATGCTCAGGAGGCCCCAGAAGCAGCTCTCCCACCCAGCTCTCTCTGACTGTCGATCTCTACTCACGGCTGGTGCTCCGTGCCAAGCTGTTTCTCCTCAGAACGTCTGTAAACGTATAGAGATGCTGCTATCGGCATATGTCTTGTGTCTAATCTTCAGAGGCAGCATGGCATTGTGAACAGAGTGCTGGACGTGGGTTAAGAAGAAGCAAGGTCTCGAACTTTCCACGCCAATGTGGCCCTGGGTACAAAGCACCTGCCCCAGAAAAACGCCCAGCAAACACCCAATGAGACCTCAATGAGCTGTACTTGTCACAGAGCAGGGGCAGGATGCTCACTTCTGGGTTGTGCTCTGCATTGCTTGAGTTTCCCACCGATAATTACAGATATTGATGTGTGAGAGACTGCTGCCAATCACAAAGGTTATTACCATAGTTCTTTAGGGGCTGGGATCGATTCATTTTTGTTTTTGTAAGTCCAAAAGTTCCTACATTGTCCAGAATATTATGAATGCTTAACAAATGCTTCCTAATTAATTTATTTAAATTGGAGAAAAAAGAAGAGATGGAGACAGAGAAACAGAAAGAGAGAGAGAGAGAGACAAAGAGAGAGAAGACAGAGACAGCAACAGAGAGAGACAAAGAGAGGAAGAAGAGACAGAGAGAAAAGATAGAGACAGAGAAAGAGGAAGAGAGAGGAAGGAGATTCAGAGAAGAAGAAGAGAGAGAGAAATCAGAGACACAGAAAGAGAGGAAGAAGAGAGAGAGAGAGAGAAGACAGAAAGAGAGAGGAAGGAGAAGACAGAGACAGAAGAAGAAGAGACAGAGAGAAAGAAAGGACAGAGACAGAGAAAGAAGAAGAAAAGACACAGAGAAAAAAGACACAGAGAGAGACAGAGAGAGAGGAAGAAGAAACAGAGAGAGAAAAGAGAGACAGCGAAGAGGGGGAAGTCTTTCTTCCTCTGTCTCTCTTTCTGTTTGTCTCTCTTCCTTTCTCTCTTACTCTCTCTCTGAATTTCTGTCACTCTCTTTGTCTCTGTCTCTCTCTGAGTCTCTCTTCCTCTCCCTTTCTGACTCTCTGCCTCTCTGTGTATCTCTGTGTATCTCAGTTCCTCTGTCTCTGCCTCTGCTCATCTTTCTGTCTCTATCTCTGTGTGTCTAGCTCTTACACCACACACAAACACTCACACACAGAGTAATTTTTTTTTTGAGTAGAGAATGCCTCTTTTTAATTTTTTCTTTTTTTGAAATAACTTGCACAGAGTAGGTGCTGAATAACAATGGCTAATATTAATATTGCTCTGTAGGGTTTGTAGAGTGTTTGCCTATTTGATCTTTCCTCACGATAATCCTAGGAAGTAGATACTATTATTATTCTCATTTTCCAGATAAGAAAACTGAGATAGAAACTGTGCAGGGTCACACAGTTGGTCAGTATCTGAAACAAGATGTGAATTCAGGTCTTTCTGACTCCAAATCAGTATTTTTTATACCACCTTGTATTTTGGGGGTTTTTTGGTGGTTGTTGTCATAGAATCATCATAATCATCAGGATAAAACTGAATTGCATAAATATAACAAGAGAAATGTAAAAGTTTGTTATTGTAATCATAGATGATTGAAATTGGGAAGAAAGGAGGGCTCCAGTAATTATAAGAAAAGTGTTCTTTAAGTAAAGAATTGAAAATTCCACTGCATTTACTTTTTCTGAGCTGGGGCAGTAGGAGTATAAAATGTTACATATATTGTCAGACGAGGTTAACAAGTTGGCTGGTTTTACTGAACAGCATTTCCTCCTTTGTTCCTTTTCAAATCATGGCTAAAAGTGGTGACTTGTTGGTCAGGGGAGGTGGCATATCATATTTGAAAGTGAATTATACATAAAAATAAAGCATCAATATAAATAAGCTTTTTTAAAGAATTGTGCTCAAAGTGAAATTAGACTTCACTAATCAAAGAGAAATGTTTGCAGAAAAATCAGGGGCTAAGGTGGCATAAACTAGAAAAAAGATGGAAACCACATGGTCCGGGAATGCTCCCTGGACTGTAGGAATGTGGCCAACGAGGAGCGACCAAGAGACAAGAGTGGGGAGGGGTAGAAGGGAGCTCAGGGTAGAAAGAGGGGGACACCCCTATTCCAGGAAGATGGAAGATCCCCTCAATAGGGAGAGGATCTTCCATTAAGCAATTGCCCAGCCTGACAAATGGAGGTCAGGCAGATGAAAGGGTCAAGTGTTGTAGGGGTCAAGAGATGGCCAGTGTGTGAGCAGGAAGGTGGCATTCATGGGAACATGAGTGCTTTAGCAGCTGCTGTCTCTGGAGCTGCGAAGCTTGGCTGCTCTCAGAGCCCCCTCCTGGAAGGGGAGACTTTCACTCTGGCCTCTGTGTATTCAGCAATCCTCTGGCACCATCTGAGTGGCCAGATGCATCCAGAGATGCAAAGAGAAATCCTTAAGATCCGGTAGATAGAGCACACTGCCCCTGGGGTCAGGCCTGAAAGTGAAGGTTGCTGCCTCTGATCTTTAATTCCTGGGACAATTGGGGAAATCCCTTTGCCTATCTGGGCCCCAATTTTCTCACTTGTAAAATGAAAGGGGGTGGACTTTTCAAGAGTGAAAGTTTAGATTTATATTAGAGTCCAATAATCTCTCAACCCAGAATTCTTAGCTATCTTCCAAACCCATATGAGTGTCCCCTCCTGAATTCTTAAGCCCCTTCCTCCTCCCTCTCCCTTCCCATTAGTTCTCTCTGCTTTTTTCAATCACTTTGTATATACTTTGTATCAGGTTGTGGATACATTGTATCAAGTTGTAGATACATTGTATTTCTCCAATTGAATGTAACCTCCTTGAGGGCAGAGAACCCGGTTACTTTGTATCTTTGTGCTTCTAGCACCTAGGAGAGCACCTGGCACATCCTGGGCACTTATTTGTCAGATTGGACCACCTTAAGCTGAAGAAGGATCTACTAAAGGCCAGGGAAGCCGGTACCTATAGCATGGGGGAGAGGAAGGGCAAGGCTAGGTCCCAGACCAACTAAAAAGATGAGGTGTCCACTGGGCACATTTACATCACATCAGCAAATAGGAATCACCTAGTATTTGGCCATCACTGAAGGACAATACAAGGGTGGTGCAGTGGATAGGATGCCCACCCTCGAGAAAGGAAGACCTGAGTTTCAATATGTGGCCTCAGACACTTAGCAACTGTGTGACTCTGGGCAAGTCATTTCATCCTGCTTGCCTTCATTTCCTCAACTATGAGATGAGCTAGAAAAGGAAAAGGCAATCCCACTCCCTCATTTTTGCTGAGAAAACCTCAAAAGGGGTCACAAACAACAACCGAGAATGAGAATGACTGATATTAATACAAGACTCTGGGGGAACGAGAGAAAGGACCACGCACTTATTAAGCACCTACTATATGCTAGGCAATTGCTAAGTTCTTCACAAATATTACTGAATTTGATAATATTTGTATTATCTCACAATATCCTCGTGACAATCTGAGAGGGAAAATGTCACTATGTCCATTTGACATGTGTAGAAGTTGAGGCTCAGGGATGTTGACCAATGAAGTCACCATAGAAATGATACTATCTGATGAGAATTGATACTAACTGATGACATCATCATAGAATTGGCACACAGTGATGATGTCATCATAAATTGATGCTAACTGGTGATGGCATCACAGAATTGCTGCTCATTGATGATGTCATCATAGAACTAATAAATAACACAGCCAGTTTTGAACATAGGTGCTGTGGCTCCAAGATCAGCGCCCCTTTCTCTTCTGAACTTGGCTGATTATCAAAAGGACTTTAAAAATAGTCACTGTCCTGCGGGAACTGACCATTCCACTGGGGATATGAGGACACCCCAAACAATTAGTCACTGGCTTGAAACAGTCAACCAACAGGCGCTCACTTGTGCGCTCCAGAGTGAGCCTTCTGGGCATTCCGAAAAGAGGGCAGAGAAGCAGGGGAGTGCTCCAGAAATACTAGAGGGGGAGGTCGGGGTAGAAGCAGGGAGGAGATGACAGAATCCTGCTCAGTGGAGGCAGGTCAGCATCCATGTTCGTGGAGTAGTGAAGATCCTGGTCAAGAGCTGGCTGGGACCTCAGAGAACATTCAGTCCAGGCCCTTCATTTTATAGATGGGGAAACAGACCTGCATCGCAACATCAGATATTCAGAGCTCCAGAAGACTTTGTCAGCCTCTAAGGCCCTCCCCCTGATCTTATAGATGATCAAGCTGAGGCCCCGGAAATGACTCGTATCATGTATCAGAGACCAAATTGGAGCCCGGCCTTTCTGGTTCCAAATCCAGCCTTGGGTGATGATATGAATGGCTGCGTACGTCCAGGAGTAACACCTAGAAAGGTCGTGCATGTGACTGTGATCAGTGTGCAGAATCTGAGTCACATGGTACTCCCCACACACACATGTGGATATCTCTCTAGATGTGCTGTGTCTACAGAGACCCCCATATTTCCACATCTCTATGTGTGTCTACGCAAAAGTCTAGAAGAATTCTCACCACAAGGACATTCAGAATGAGAACACCAAAGAGAAGGGTTGCTCTAGACTCAGTTGCATTTCTCCAGCAGAACAGTTTTTCCAACTTTGTTGGGAGGTTGGGGAGTACTCATATTCATTACAGGTCAGGAAAGAAGAAAAAGAAGGGGCGGGGGTGGAGGGGGGGAGGCTGGCCTGAGCCAAATGGGTGTGGTTAGCCTGAGACAGCTTCCAGCCAAAGCACAGAGAGGATATTGGACTACAGTCGGTAATTGGTGTACAAGGCTTTGCTATGAAGCAGGCACCGAGCCCCGCCCCGGCCTCCCTGAAGTTGGCAAGTGTCCTCCATAAGGGTCTTCGCATTGTGAAAATGGAGGCTTTTTAGAAGGCTGGCCTCCACCTTCTTGGGCACAGAAGGCGGAACTCAGCCCAAGCCTTGACATAGGCCAAGGAGCTAATACTGAAAAGCATCTCCAAGTGAGACGGGCTATCACTGGATGGGGAGATCCCTCGTGGTTACGAGTCCCCACCCTGAGACAGGGTCGCGCTGGTCAGAGAGGCTGGAGACAAGAGGCTGACTTGGATAGAGGCAGGTGGGGGTCTCACTTAAATTGGGGGGCTGGAATCCTGGCTCGTTCTGGAAGGTTTCAACCCTCCACCAGGCCCTCATGCTGGCAATCGCAAGGTCGGCCACCCTCTAAAAAGCACCTGGAGGTAGACAAGGCTTTTAGACTTTGTGTCTCCCCTCCCCACTCCCGCTGGTCTGTGCTCTCGGTACACCGCTCCACCACGTTCCCCTGCATTCTGTGCCTAGTCTCCGAGGCAGCCCACAGAAGGAAACTCCATTAGCAGCGGGAGAGGAAGAGAGAGCTGGCACAGTGAGCGGCACTCTTGGCCTCCGCACCGGTTTCTGATCTGGGCGTAACGCAGTTGACACCATGCTTTAGACATGCTGCCATTGGCAGATCCCGGGGCTGGTCTGTGACTTTGTCTCTGTTCTGGGGTCATTCTGGCTTCTCTGCCTTCCCTTGGGATAGCGAATCCTAAGAAATAGGCACAAGGAAGCCTTCGCAAGGGCACAGCCTGGTCAGAGCAGAGGAAAGAAGGGCCTGGCAGGGGATGGCAGGGGAGCCCCAGGGTACAGTCCTTGCAACATTGCTACTAGCCCAACAACAGCTGGGGGAGGTCAGACAATGCTGTGGCCCCGCATTTCTCCCACAAGGACCAAAAAGTTGGGTCACCGACTCATACTCAGATAAGATGGAGAGTTCGAATTTACCAAGCTTTTCTTGCTCTGATTTTGATTACGTCTGCTTTTGGGTGCTGTCCATAGAGTGGGTCTGTGGCTACAATGGGAAGCCTGGCAGAGACCAGGGTTCAGATCCTACCTCTGGTGCTAAATGGCAGCCTCAACTTCCCCTTCTACCAAAAAGCAAACTAAGACCTATTAGGCTTCCTTTACATAGTTATTGTGAGGAGGGCTCAAAGGAGTTAATGCTACAAAGTGACTCGCAAGAGTGTGGAGGGCTGGAAGTGAAGTGATAGCTGTCCTTCTTTCACAAATTGGAGCCAGAGGCATGTGATCCTTGTTTCATTAAAATCCCTGGCCAGAGATCAGATAATCTGCAAACATTCATTTGGGATCTTCATCTAGGAACTTACACTGAGGGGGAAGATATTTAACCCTTTCTAAGCACACACACACACACACACACATATAGTGATTTTTTTTTTCCTGAGACAATTGAAGTTAAATGACTTGCCTAGGGTCACACAGCTAGGCAATGTTAAGTGACTGAGGCTAGATTTGAACTCAGGTGCCTTCTGGGTTGGTCTCTATCCACTGCCCCACCCAGCTGCCCCTGTATGTGAATTTTTCAGGAGGAGAAAAAGTCCTTGAGACAGTTCCATTTGGGTCTTTGTAACCTCAGCACCTGCTTGGTATCCAATAAGTATTTGATCAGTTCTTACTTTTTTGATACGTATGTGTTTGCGGTTGTTAAGTTCAGGGACATTGGAGTGGTTTGCCATTTCCTTCTCCAGCTCATTTTACAGTTGAAGAAATGAAAGTAAACAAGGTTAAGGGACTTGCCCAGAGTCACACAGCTAGAGTCTGAAGCCAGGTTTTAATTCAGAGAGATGTCTTTCTAACTTCAGATCAAGCGCTCTATCCATCAAGCCACCTAGCTACCCATAATATCTTGCTGATAGCATGGAAGCCCTATGAGATATCAACTGCTCCATTTGTGCTTTTGTACCCCCAGGATGTAGTATAATGCTTGGTGAAAGTGGTACTTAATAAATGTTTGACATTGTTTGACATCATAGGCGCTTAATAAATGCTTATTGGTTCTCTAACTGATATACACTGCCTGTCCTGAGTGAATTATAAGCTCTTTTGCTTAAGACCAAGCAGTGGTAACTGAGGATTCTCTGCGGATCCATTATGGGCATATACCATGTATACACCCACCTCTGTCTGTTCTTCAGACATTTAAGGCAGGGACAGCAAAAGTAACAGAAGGTGGCTTGGAGCTTTGCTGATAGTCTGGTCTTGGGAATTAAGGGTCTTGGCCCCTTCCATTTACAGTTGAGTCTGACTATGTCTGTGTGTCTATGGTTACCTCAGCAATGCCTGCCAGGTGAACTGTGACCGCTGGATTGTCAGCCGAGTGGCCAGCCCCTTGGTCTGCAATCCAAGGAGTGGCTGTCATGTGACAGACAGTTGGTGCTGGACAGCTGGAGGTTTGGGGTCTGCTTTCCTTTGTTTTTCCAAAGACATAGGAAAACATAAGGATTGCAAGAAAATAGTGAATTCTGGCCAGCCTTGTTGAGATTTGCATTTTGAGACCCTTTGTCACTCGGTACAAAGCAGTCCCAACCTCAAGGACGTTTGAAAGAAGGACGGGAGAGAAAGTGGGGAGCCACGCCCTTCCAGCCTTAGAAACAGGGTCAGTCAGCAAATATGTTGGAAATCCCCATAGGAGGGTGAGTGGCCATCCCTCGAATCACAGAGACCAGAGCTGGAAAGGGCCTGCTGAGTGGCTATCTGGGGCAGCTCTCTAATGAGATGGACATTGACCCATGACGCTCCTAAGGGCTTAGGAAAAGGAGAAAACACTGAGGGTGTCGAGTTTTCCCTTTTTCCTAAGTCCTCAGGAGATACCGGCAGAGATGAGACTCAGAGCACCCACGAGCCTCTCAAACAGGCCAGCCTTTCCAACGGATCAGACAATGCCCAGGATTCACTGGTGGGGGCAACCAGAAAACTGTTCCAAGCTCCTTCAGAACTTAGGGCCCTTTCTCATCGAGGGAGATTGAGCTGAGGGCAGGGGTGGGAGAATTCTGAGGCAATCCAGACTCCGAGAGCTTTCTTTTGGTCATTTTTAGAGGCCTTTGTTGTCATCAATCCATCCTCAATGATCATCATCCCTTTCTTCTGCCTCCCCAGTTTGTGCCCCACTTAGGAAGCAAACAGTCAGAGGTCCTGCTCTGTAAGAGCAAGGTTTGGGGGTTGGTGCTTGGGGACGGGGGGTGGGGGGAAGGTGAAGTAGTTTCAATTCTGTGCCAAAACAAGGGTTGGTTTCCAGTAAACTCGAGGTTTAAGATCAGATAGGGGCCCAGGAAATGGCCATGACTTCACCTCCTCCACAAGGGTCATGCTCTCCCCACAAATCAGGCCCAGCAAATTCCCCTGGGTTTAAGTTACCCCACAGAGCTTCTTGGGGGGCCCTCAGGCCTCGGATTTTTTCCCCAAAGACCAAATTTGGGAAGGCAAAAAACCCCAGGGGCTGCCCCCGGTTCAATACCATTTAATCCAAAAAGTGCTTATTAAGTGCCAAGCCTAGTGCTGGGTGCTGGGAATATAAAGGTACATCCAACAGAGAGTTAATCAACAAGCATTTTATTAAAGACCTATCCTGAGCTGGGTGCAGGAGGGTTTGAAATGAAGTAGTCCCTTCCCACAAGGAGTTTGCCATTTATTAGAAGAGACTCTATGATATAACATATAAGCAGAGAAACAAAAATGTAAGAGAGACGATTGGAAGAGAAAGATAATGATATAAACCAAGAAAGGCTTCATGGAGGAAGCTGCATGTGAGCTGAGGCTTAAGAGAAAAGATGAATCTGGTTGGTTCATGAATCCATTTGGAATTTTCTTGGCAGAGATAGATACCGGAATGGTTTGCCATTTCCTCCTCCAGATCATTTGACAAATAAGGAAATTGAGGTAAATAGGGTTCAATGACTTGTGCAGGGTCACATAACTGCTCCATGTCTGAGGTCAGATTTGAACTCAGGTCCTCCTGACTTGACTGCAGGGCCAGCATGCCTAGCTACCTCATATTGTCCTTTTGAAATTAACTTCTGAGAATCACATGAGGTTTAGCACAGTATCTGGTATATAGTAGACACTTAATAAATGTTTGTTTCCTTTTCTAGTTGTTCTAGCCTATAGTTAGATGAATGGCCTCCCTTTGCTTTTTTTGAAATTGGGACAATTGTCTGTCTCCAATCCTGTATATTTGTCCTGTCTGCTATATTTACTATATCGCAGAATCAACAAACACATCCCTCAGTTCTTTACCCCTTCCCCCAAAGGTGTAGTTTACTTGGGTGGGCCAACTGACTCAAATGGACCAAAAGCAGTTTGCTTTAGCCCACCCAAGCGGCCCCTTCCCAATTTCCCTTTATTGCCCAATAATTCCTTCACTTATTTTAAGTATCTATTCCAACTAATGTGGATATACTTCATAGTCCCTCTTTTCTTCCATTTGAATTTGTAAAGTAGATTCTACCTGTTGCCACAGTGAATAAAAACAACTAAAATATGCAAATGAAAAGGAGGAAATCATGCATCTATTCTTCTGTCATTGGTCTTAAGATTTTAAAAATGACATCAAGTTTATCCAGATAATATACATCTTCTTTGCTTCCAATTTATTTTGGCTCCGTTCAGATTATAGGTTTAAAAATATGACTGACCACAGGCAGTAGGGGGAAGAGAAAGGATCCATCCAGAAATAAAAATGACATAAAAATAAAATGGAACAATAAAAGTATTTTTGTTAAAGATTATCTTGTCAAATAAACTGTGTTGATTGTTAATTCCCCTGCCTTCTGGAGCTCTGATGAATTTCCCATGATTATAAGTATATCAAAGATAGCAACTAGAGTTATTGAATACCTGCCTAGAACATTATCAAGGTAGATATTTAAAGGATTGGAACTAAAAAAGAAAAAAAAAACATTCTAACATAAGAGATGAGGGTTAAGTTAAAAAACTGGCAAAAAGTCAAACAACTAATAAAGACCAGAGTTCCCTTCTCCCAAGAATCATTCTGGAATGACTCCTTTGGCCTGGCCTGGCCTGGGGCATGGGATCAGGGGAAAAAAATGATTTCCATATCTCTTTTCTGGTATCTATGATCTGGTCTGATGGCTGAATCTCCAGGAAAAATTAGCCAAGCTCAGAGTGGGCAGAGACCTCAGAAGCATCTCACCCAATGGACATCCAAATGAGAATCTTCTCTATAGCACATTTAACCCATGGTGGTCACGTAGATTATGTTCCAAGACCTGGAGAAGAGGGCAGCCACCGTTGCAGCCCATTGCACTCTGGAAGCTCTCATTTTTAAAGAAATCTTATCTAATCTCACAGCTAAATCAGTGCCACCCCACCAGGTCCCAAGTTGCCATTAGGTCTGTGGCCAAGAAGAACAAAGCTCCTTCCTTCCTGGCCTATTAAAGGCAGCTCTTTGGTCATTCACCCCCTTCCCTCAGCCTTCGCTTCTCTATCACAATATCAAGCTCTTTACTATCCTGCTGATCCTCCTTGGGATGCTCTGCCCTTTAGCGATGTCCCTTCTGAACTCTGGCCCTTTGAAATGACGCAGTCCTCAGAGCCAGGCAGGGGAAACTGTATCACCTGTTAATGAAGCCCAAGATCCCATTAGATTTAATAAGGAATTAAATCTTTTCTAAGAAGTTGTGCAATTAAAGGACAAAATAAAAGCACTTTCAAACACTATTTGCACTAGGATGGAGAGGATTTTCTTTTTCAAATAAGGAATCAGAATCCTGGAGACTATAGACTAAAATGATAGGCTCATCGATGTAGGGCTATGATCCAGCTCTCTCTCTTCCCTGGGTTGAGGATGAGAGGTTAAATGATTTACCCAATGTCACACAGTTAGGATTTGAATTCAGAACTTGTTACTTTAAGTAGAGTCCTCTTTCCTCTTCAAAGAGATGGCCACATCCTTCTAATGTAAGGAAAAGTTAGGGATTGAGGAATTAGAACTGAAAGGAACCTCAAGGGAACATGCTGGGGTTTACACAAGCAGAAAACATCAGACTCGGGATTTGAACTCCGGGCTTGTGATGTCTGAGCCTGTCTTCACCATATCATAGACTGGGATAGGCAGTCAAAGCACTTATTAAGCACTCATTATGTGTCAGGCAATGCACTAATTGCTGGGGGAAACAAATTATGGCTAGATGATCTCCAAGGCTCCTGCCAGCTGGTCATCTCTTTTCCTGAGAGAAGGAGGCTGAATTCACACCAGGGTTTCTGAGCCCAAATCTCATCTTCCGGCCACTTCCCCTGGTCCACTCTTCTAGCTAATAAAGCACCTTGCGGGTAGCTGGTGAGTCCAAGATGGAGCTGCTTTTTACCAAAGGTTGATTCACCTCTGCATATCTGTGCTTCGGAGACCCTGCTGGGGAAACGACCTTCCTAGAAGCTGCAATGAGCTCTGCGCTCCCCAGAAGCTGACCCAGCACACCCCCCCAGCCCAAGCTGTGACAGGGCTGCCAGAGAGATGTGCTCTCCTGTGTTGATGTCAGGCCGGTGGTCCCTCCCCTTCCTGGTGCTGACTTAGCCAAGGCAAAGCTGCTCTGCTGGACTTGAACCGACACCTGGAGATGCTCCAGGGTGAAGATAAGATCCAGGCATTTGTGAGCTGGGGGCTGGTCACCATTTCCCACAGCCAAGCCCATCTCATGAGAAAGCCTAGAAGTCAACCCTTCCAGGTGTCCGTGGGCTTCCTTTGCAAAGAAAGAGTGAGGGGTCTACAGGACCTTGGAAGGAAGGTCCTGACCTGTCCATGCAGAGTGGAAGTTCTGGAAAGGAGCTATTCAAAGGAGAAGAGTTGGAGCTGGGGCTGAGCCAGGAGTCTCCCCAGGACAGGAAGCTGAGGTTCCTTTGGTCCACATGGACTCTAGCAGTGCAGACTTGGAAGGACTCTCAGAGAAGGGAGACACTGTAGCAGAGAAGTAACGTACCTAAGGTCACACAGGGAACAATCTCTTCAAAGGATCTAGACAAAGAGTTTCTGAGTTTACTCCAGCACTTTTCCCCAACATTGACTGACCAGACCTCATCTTAAAGGTTATTATTTAACATATAGGGAATGGTTCTCCTTAGATATCAGGGTAGGGAGGGGTGTGTGTGTGTGTGTGTGTGTGTGTGTGTGTGTGTGTGTGTGTGTGTGTGTGTTGTTTCCCTGGGTCCCTACCATTTGCTCAGACATATGCTAAAATCATAGGCAGCGAGAGAAAATTCCTCAGTGTCATGAAAAAAAAAAATCCCAGCCTTCTGACACCAGCACAATGGCAATCTCCTGGGCTTCCTGAGTCCCCAGACACTCAGGGGACGCCGTCAGCAGAGCTCCAGGCTTGGTCGCTTTCCAGGAGACCAACCTGTAAATAAGCAGGTCACTTCTAAGCCGAGCTTTCAGACTTCTGACAGTGGAGATGGGAGTAATCAGGCTTAATATGATTTCCAGGCGTTGGGGAGCTTCCCAATTCACTGGGAAATGGATCTCTTAAGGAGGCAGAGCAGAATGATAATATTTCTCCCAAACAATGGCAGGCTCTCATATTTAATTCTTCCTTGAGAGGCAAGCGTTCTCAGAGTCCCTCAAATGGCACCCTGTGTCCAGACAAGTCCTTGCTTTCAATCCTACCCAGCTCATTACTCCATTTTCTTTCTCTAGGCTCTTTTCAGTGAGATCTTTGTGAGGACTTTAATAAGAACTGTTTTATTACATTCTGTCAAGAGAGGTAGGGCTTCTAGAAAAGAGGAAACATTCACTTACAAAAAAGTAAGATTGTAACGAAAAAAATTAAAAAATTGAACCATGTAGCGTCAGGTTCCACCAAACGCTTTATATAGAAAGTGTCAATCATCACAAAAGAAAAAAAAAGCCCAAACCCAGCTCTGGCTGTTGTTTTTGTTGTTGTTAATCAGATGTTGGCTGGCCCAGAAAATACCAGTTCTAGCAAATCACTACTTTGTGTCCTCAGCCTTCCATCCTTTGCTGGGTCATGGACTTTGTTGGGGAGGAAGGGAAGGGAGGAAGGCTCTTTCAGGTAATCCAGCTGACAACCTACCCATGCTCCCTCATACTGGGCCACTCTTGTCCATCTCTTCCCACAATTCTCCAAAAGGGGTCCAGCCAGAACCATGGTGGTCTTGCCCTCAGTGTCTTGTCCGTTTGGGAACCCTTTTTTCATGTCATGTGCCTACAGAAATCTTTTTTTTTTTTTGCCACCTTGTGTGTGCAAATAGAGATAATGTAGTACAATGGGCAGAGAGATGAACTTGGAGGCCAGGAAAACCTGTATTTAAGTCCTACTTCTGACCCTCTCTGACTGTGGGCAAGTCACTTAACATCTAGTCCATGTTCCAGGTAGCTCTAAGACAATGAAGTACCAAAAAGGTATACTTGTAGATGATCCCTATACACCAATGAAATCACAGATCCTCTGAGATTGGAAGATGTATCCCACTGATACTCACCAACATGGAAAGATATTTCCACCATGCACTGGGTGACCTGCAATTTGAATTCTCCTGAGTTGTGTCACTCCATGACTCAGTCATCCAAGTTAATTTGTATTTCAGGAAAATTCTGGAGAAGGAGGATCAAGTCTCTGCCTTCCCAAAGACTGCCCAATCCGTTGTCTTTCCCAGCTTCTTGGGCCCTCTGAAGCATGTGTCCAAGTTATTAGATAGATGAGATCTATGGAAAATCCATCCAACTCCATGCAGTGAATAGACTGGGCAATCTTAATCCCCTTGGTTTGTAATCTGTCAATAGCTCATCCAGAATTTCCATGTTCTCTTGCTGCCTACCTAAGAGTGCCAATCCATGATTTGATTTGGACTTGCCACTAACTCTTTACTGAGTTGTGTGACTTTAGGGAAGGTATCTCCTGCCTCCAGGCCCCCGCTTCAAATATTTGAGGGTTTAGTCACATGGAGGAGAAAAGGCAAGAATCATCCTTCTGGACAAAGAGTTGGATCGGGGACAAGGGGCAGCAGGTGAAAGCTTTAGTTACATTTAGTTTCCTTGTTTTGAGACAGACTGAGACAGAAAGGAAAAAGAGACAGATCCAGAGACAGAGACAGAGAGAGAAAATTCCCTAAGGGAAGTCCTGGGTTCCCTTCACCAGTCTTCATGGTTAGATAGCCATTTCTTTGGGGCTAATACCTGCTCAGAATTGACTGTGTCTGAATACTGAGCAGCCCTTCTGTCTCTGAGGTTCTCTGACTCTGAGTGACTTTCTGGGCCTCCTTTTCCCAGGATCCACTGAACGAATTTTCTCTGAGCAAGTCTATTTAAGTGGTTAATGAATTGTAAGATCCTTAAGCCCAAGAGGGAGATTTCCTTTTTAAAGGACCCCTGCAGGCCATCCTTTTGTTATGCAATAAGTGACTTCTTAACTCACCAATTTGTGAAACTGAGTCAGATGCTACAAATACAAGCAGGTTATTTTTCTAGGAAGGCCAGAGCCTGCAGAATCCGGTCAAGAAAGATGAGGGGCTTAGGGTGGCAAGCCTGAAGAATACCAGCTGAAGTGGTCTTCCAATGCCACAATCAGGGCAGGGCTCGGGAAAGGATCTGGGGGATGCTGACATGAGAGAACCTTGTTTTCCTAGGGCCTCTGAAAGATGAGTCTTCTGTGATTAAGAAGTGATTTTCTAAGTTTGGGGGGCCATCCACCCCCTCATTCACCAGCCAGGGCTGCCCCAGGATGAAAGCTCCTGCCCGAGGATCTGAGCTCTGAGGAATGACAGTAGAGTCTGAGAAAAAGAGGAAAGTAGGTGTCCCGTCCCCATCTTTGGAGTCTTCATATGATTACTCCCCTCATTTCCAACCACCAAGTATGTGTTGGAATCTCTCTTATTCTTAGAAGCATGACTTCTTCTTTCTTATCTGGTCATAGGCCAAGGGACAACAGCATGGTCCATTGGGACCATCAGTGGCCCTGAGTTCAACACTAAGCTTTGATTCTCAGTGTATGAATTTGGTTGAGTGGCTTAAGCTCTCTGAGATTCAGCTTTTCACCTACAAAATAGAGTTGGAGGAGATGCTCTTCATGGGCCCTGACAACCCATATCTTTGATCCCAGAAATACCATTGGAGATATTTGAATGGCCAAGCTTGATTCACTTGAGTGGATCTTACTCAGCCCTCCCAGGGAGCCCTCTCTGTTTCCAAGTTGCTTTATATTGTGTGTGTGTGTGTGTGTGTATGTGTGTGTGTGTGTGTGTGTGTGTTGCCTCATTCTAATCATCTGTAAGCTCCTTAAAGACAGGGTAGGTGTTTTATTTTGTTTTCTTTCTTCTTTGTATTCCCTACATGTATATCTCACAAAGGTCAAGACATTGAAGATATTTAATAAATGTTTATTGAATGAATGAATGTCCATATTTTTGCCTGAGATTCAGAATCAAGATAGCTTAGCACCTATCTATGACAGGAGCAATCTAATGTATTTGCTTAGAACTTTATACTTTTTAAAGCCTACTTTGGCTCTCCTTTGATCCTGACAATAGCCCAGGGAGATTGGGAAACAAATTTCCCCATTTTTGAAAATGAGAAAATTGAGGTCAGAGTGAGACTTGTGAAAGAACAATCCACTATACTGTAGAGCATGTGAGTTGGGATGTGTGTGTGTGTGTGTGTGTGTGTGTGTGTGTGTGTGTGGAGAACCACCATGATTAAGAAAGTAGTCCAAACTTTTCTCTCTTTGCTGTACTTGCCTTCCTTCTGATCTAGAATGCATTTATCTATGTTGTCCCTTGCACTGGAGCTGGCCAACTTCATTTATAGAATGGGTGATGAGGGGAAGCTAGATGGCACAATGGATAGAGCCTAGGATGTGCTTGTCAGGAGGACCTGAGTTCAAATTTGACTTCACACACATAACACTAGCTATCCTAGGCAAGTCACTTAACCCCAATTGTCTTCCTCCCCCCCCAAAAAAAAAATTAGGTAGAATTGGCTTATGTAGCTCTCATTAATATTTTTAGCAAGAGATAAGACGAGGTACTTGGCTATTCACAAAACTTCAGTAAAAACTAAGAGCTGCCTTTAAGGAGTTTAAAATCGAATGATGTTCTTTCTTAGAATCATCTTTTATCTTTTCTATTTTGACAATTATCTATGTAAAAATATCTTTGCAGGAATTCTTCTATAACTAAGGAATATTAAGTTCTCAAGTCCTTATGTTCTTATACCAACTTCCCCATATTTCCGAATGGTGCCTAGATTAGGTTGAATCAGAATCATTAGTATATTTCTTCCTTCCTCTCCTTCCCCTTAAAATCCTCACAATAATATTATTGCTAAAATAATGATCCATAATTAGAAATAAACAGTAGTCTTGGTTGTTTCCACATTTCAGGGCTGCTGCTTACCCTATACCCATTCTCTAGTTTTTATATATTATCTCCCCCAATTAGAATATAAATCCCTGAGGGCAAGAATTGTATTGTTGTGATTATATTCCCTGTACTCAGCACAATAACAGATACATAGTAAGCAGTAAATAACTAGCTCTCTCTCTGTCTATTTAACTATCTGGCTTTAAAATCGTCATATAATAGAATACCATATAAAAATTGCTGGAATTCTTTTTAGGGTATCTCACTATATGTCATAATACAAAATCCCTAGTAATATGTCTCTTTTTTAAAAATCCTCTTCTAGGCATTAGGACTCAGCCCTTCTCATCTGCCTTGACTTCTCTCCAATTTACACAGACTGTATGTTGATTGACTAAGGCTATTCTAAGAGAATGCAAACTCCTTGAGGACAGATACTATGTCATTCTTGTCTTTGTACAGTGCCTTCCTTGCACTGTTAAAAAAAAATATTCATTGAGTTGACTTGAACAATACTTTGATTTTGTTCTCTCTCTCTCTCTCTCTCTCTCTCTCTCTCTCTCTCTCTCTCTCTCTCTCTCTCTCTCTCTCTTTCTCTTCAATATTTCATAAATTAGATGAGATATTCCTTTAAATGCTGAAGACTTCACCCATCTATCCATATCCACACCTATCCAAAGTGACTTGTATCCATGTCCTCCCTGAAATCTGCCTCAAGGAATCTGCCCAGCATGGGAGAGGGATCATTCTTCTGTGGGCTCTTTGACATTCTGTGGATACCATTGGACCATGGGAGCTATCCCTTATTTAATCCCTCATTCTGTCTTTGTTTCTACTTTACGCCACATCTCCTGGCCACTTTCTTATTTGTAATATGCCAATATCTGAAACTTTAGAATAACATAATGATTTATAGTACTAGAAAAATATATGTAGCTAACTTAGAATTCGGATATTGGAAGGACACCCAGAGAGAAAGATATCTTTACTCATGGTGCTCTAGGGCAGATTTTTCAGAGACTTCTTCAGACTGATGATGGACAAAGGGCTGGACAATTCAACTTTGATAGCCCCAACGCACAGCTCCCCAAACTCACTGGAGTTCAAATCCCTGATCAGTAGAATAAGAAACATACTGCCGATTTGAGTTCTTGTTGGCAATCCAGATCCTGTTTTGATTTTATGACATGCATGGGGGATGGGAAATGTCTCTTTCTCAAGTTCAAGTTGCCCTTTGGGAATTTCCAATCCTTGAGATGATCTGCAGGGTACCTAGAGCACAGGATTGTGACAAAGCCTATATTTTTTAAAGACATATTCTTTTTAACCATATTTTTCATCTTTAAAATTCTCTGTTGATTTAAAATCCACTCAAGCTCTGAGCTGCAGCTGTGAGTCTCCAAGGAACTTAGTTGGCTAACTTGACATTAAACAGGAAAAAATTCAGGAGAGGAAAAAAAAAAAACAGAAAAAGAAGCAAGAAGGAAGGACAATGGCCACAGTGGAGGAGCAGGAATGTTTGGCTAGGGGAAGCCTCGCCTTTCGGGGACACTCTAATGCAAGTGGAAAGGCATTGTGCTGACTCGGAAGGCAGGGCAGGAAAGTGATTTACCACTGGAGTTGGCCAGATTTTTAAAGCCGGGGGTGATGGAGGCAAAGCTCGTAAGAGAGTTTCTTGGGGATCTCCCGGAGTTTTTGGAGAGGACTCAGGAGGAGGTGGGGATTCTGCACCTTGGGAGAAATGAGGGAAAGCTGCAAGGGATGTGCTTGTATTTCTGTTTTTTTTTTTCCTGTTTTTTAATGGCTTCCCAGCTGTGGGGGGACATCAATGTGGCTGATATTTTTTTTTCTCTTTTTGCGCCTGCAAGACTTCAATGGTGGATGGTCGATAAGAGTCCATTCCAGCAAAACCAAAAAAAAAACATGAGCAAAGGGTGTCTGGTTTCAGTCTGGCCTTACCCCCAGCATCCCATCTGATTGGCCTTCTGTTCTCTCGAGTTATCTGAATTCCTCCTCGTTGCCTCCCTTCTGAAATCTCTTCATTAAACCTAGGGCCTCTCCACTAAAGCCAGGCCCCATCCTTGACTACTGTTCATAGCATTTTCTGGGAAAATATCAGTCATTTCATCTCGACGACACAGCACCTATGGAACCTATATGATTCTTCATTTTTCATGTGTAAAAGAAGGGAGTTTGGGGAGGTCATTTTGAAAATTCTATCTTTCTAGTCCAATTTCCTCAGTTTACAGATGAGGAAATTAAGTCTCAGAGGGGGAACTCTCTAATCTACCCCCCTACGCCATCGTCCTCCATTTTTAGATGAGGTAAGCAAGGGCCTAGGGAAGGGGAGTGACTATCCAGATTACACAGGTATTTAAACAACAACTCAAGAATCATAGATTTAATGCAACCACAGGGATCTTGGAGTCTAACTAGTTTAGCCTCTTTACTTTCCAGATGAGGAGCCTGAGAGAAGGGTACTGGTTTGCCCAATGTCCCACAGCTAATAGCTTCCAGAGCTCTCTGATTCCCAAACCACTTCCCAGGTGCCTTTTCAAAGCCCCTCAGGAGCCCAACTCAGCTAAACCCTTTCCTCTGCCCACTTCTATTTCCTTATACTGGTCAGCAGGTCCCCACATGCCAGCTGTATCCACAAGTTATACAAACCGTTGGCACTCAACTGACTGACATTCTGTTTCTTTTCTCCCTTCATTCACTCCTTTTTTTCTTTCCTTTCTTTTTGTCCTCTTTATTCCTTCCTTCTTTTCTTTTCTTTTTTGTTAACCTTATGCCTTTCTTTCTTTCCTTTCTTCTTCTTCTTCTTCTTCTTCTTTTTTTTTTTGGAAGAGTCTAACAGTTCTCAAGAGCAAAAGTTCAAACTATCAGTGGTCATCTGCAACTTCTAATCTTAGAGATGTCCCTAAACCACTGAGAGATTAAGTGGCCCAGGTCCCACCTCGGGTCAGGGTCAGAGAGAGAACTTGAACCAGGAGTCAGGATCCAGGGCCAGGTCCCACCCTCACGCTCTGCCACCTTCTTCCTTCCTCTTCCCAATGAAAAGAGTCTTTCACCAATGAGCTCATTTAAAAACCTATTAAAGCCACTGCTGTCTGAATGGGTCACTCATTCCTGATGGACTTGATGGCTGAGATCCTGCTTTTACTTCATTTTTCTTATCTTTAAAATGATCACATTGGACTAAACGGCCTCTATCCCACAGACCCCTAGCACCCAGAACCAAAAGATTCAGAACCCTTCAGTGATTCAATCGGACCACTTCCAATGGCTGTGGCTTCACTGGACACAACACAAGAAAGGCACAGCCTTGTACCCAAAGGACTCATCAGCTTCTCCCACAAATCTCCAAGGTGGCGCTTCTGCCCCCACTGTGTTCCCAGACAGAGAAGTGCCCAAACCCAGGAACACGAGGAGCACTTGTGTTCAAAGTGCTTTGTAAATGCTGAGGCAGTCCCCGAGTGAGTGTGGCCATCGCCTCTCTCTGAGATTAGCCTGCCCTCCGTGCACCACCCAGCATGGTGGGGGCAGCCCACCGGCAAATAGAAATGGGGATCCAGCAGGGATCTCAAGCGAGAGTTACTAAAATCCACCAGCCAGGTTTTCAGAAATTCCCCCCACTGGCCATGTTACAACTGTGTCTGATGGGAAGAAGGTAAGCATTAGAGATAAAGAAAAAATGCTGGCCAGAGCTTGCACAGGGATCGGGTCCCTAATTTAAAAGTCCTGTCTCGAAGGCCCTGAGCTAATATTTATGCTGTAATTTAGTGGTTAGGAAGGAACAGTCCTGGACTACTTTAAAAAAACACATAAATTTAAGAGCTTAGCCTAAATCCAATATTATTAATGATCTTCACATAAAGACATGAAACATAAATAATTATTTTCCAGCAATGACCAGGAAAGCTCCCCTTCTCCGGCTGCCAAGGCTCCTGCTTGGGAAGCTGTTTTCCTTGTTGTTAGTGAGATGACATTAACACCTGAGGCCATGTCGCTCACACTTCCCTCGCTCTGCTTAGGTGCTAATTACGTCCTTGGCTCTGGCCAAGAAAACCCAGAGATCCCGCTGAAATCCTCCTTCTCATCCCACACCTTTGCAGGTTCGCTCCGTTTATGTCTGAATGCGTCTGTGAGACTTCAAGTCTATCGACTTACGTCACTTACCTCGAGATTTGGGGAGCTTTCAACTGTTTTAGGAAGGTACTACCTGAAATACTGGTGGTGTAAAAATATGGATGCATGTGTGTGTGCATAGGGATGTCTGTGCGTGTGTGAGTGTGAGTGTGCTTAGGGATGTCTGTGCGTGTGTGTGAGCGTGCATAGGGATGTCAGCGTGTGTGTGTAAATGTGTGAGTGTGCATAAGGATGTCTGTGCATGTGTGTGTGTGTGAGTGTGCATAGGGATGTCTGTGCGTGTGTGTGTGAGTGTGCATAGATGTCTGTGTGTGTGAGTGTGCATAGGGATGTCTGTGCCTGTGTGAGTGTGTGAGTGTGCATAGGGATGTCTATGTGTATGTGTGTGAGTGTGCATAGGGATGTCTGTATTGTGAGTGTCTGAGTGTACATAGGGATATCTTGGAGATTGTGTATGAGTGTGCATAAGGATGTCTGTGTGTGTATCTGTGAGTGTCTGAGTGTGCATAGGGGATGTCTGTGCGTGTGTGAGCATGTGAGTGTGCATAGGGATGTCTGTGTATGTGTGTGCACAGGGATGTCTGCGCGTATCCTTGTATGTCTAAGTGTGCTACATGTGTGTGAGTCACCAGGACCATCCTCCACCAGGCTAATTCTGTAACATGGAATGAGTGATGGAAAATTTAGGCAGCATTTTTTTTTTACAGCAGATAAAAGAACATAAAGGCCTTGTCACTACAAGATACAGAAAAAGCCCAGGACTCTCAGGGGCTGAAGGTGTGGGGTTACACAGTCTCTGCTTCCCCAGTACCCAGGCTCTACCCACCCTCTACCTCTATGGTCTTGAGTGAGAGCCTGAATTGACGATTTTCCCTCTGTTATAATGAGAGGTTTAGATTTGAGGATTTCTGTTTCAAAATTAACAATTCAAAATGGTTTCTCCCTTTCCCTCCAAATAAGCTTTATGCTTATAAATGTATACACACATACATGTGACAGTAAACATTTGTATGTATATATCTATATGGACATATATGCTCATACACACAGGCATTTTTTTTTTAAGAAAAAAGACATTTTTTTTTTTGCAAGGCAATTGGGGTTAAGTGACTTGTCCAGGGTCACATAGCTAGTAAGTGTCAAGTTTCTGAGGCTGGATTTGAACTCAGGTCCTCTAGACTTCAGACTCGGTGCTCTATCTGCCACTTAGCTGCCCCATACATACATTTTATGAAACTACAACAAGGAGCTTATCCTGTATATTAATGCTTCAGTGTAACCTCTTGTAAAGCAAAGAATATACCTACAATTATCATCTCATTCACCTACTTTGCAAATAGGGCTTTTTTGTGGTTTTTGTTGTGGTTTTGCTTTATTGTAGCCATTTTCTTAAAGCAAGGAATCCGATGAAACTCCTTTTCATCTGTTTGATGAGTTGAGGGGCCGGGTGAGGTTTCTGGGGTTATTCTCAAAGCTTTAACCCCTTATTTCGAATTCTGTCTCTTTTATCATTGGGATTTTTCTTGGAGCTCTCTGGATTTTTAATCCTGGTTATTTAGCGGGAGGGCACGCCCCATTGTAGGACACGTTTGCTTGAATTTTCCTAGGCTGCAGAGCAGGGAGCTTGATGGGCCCGGAGGAGAAAAGCTCCATG
The DNA here is from genome assembly GCF_016432865.1 of Antechinus flavipes. Classification (NCBI taxonomy): domain Eukaryota; kingdom Metazoa; phylum Chordata; class Mammalia; order Dasyuromorphia; family Dasyuridae; genus Antechinus; species Antechinus flavipes. The sequence continues at coordinate 3,163,088 of NC_067401.1, read as the reverse complement.
TGTACATGCTTCTTGAGGCAAACATGTGCTCTCTGTCTCCACAGAAGCCAATGTTCAGAGATATTATCCTCATGAAATCAGAGGCTACATCCCATAATCTCAGACATCCGCTAGTTCAGTCTATACTGAACATGAATCTTCTCTAGAGATGGAGCCTCGGCCTATGAGGATCCATCTGGTCACAGTCTGGAGACCTCCAGAGAAAGGGAACCTGTAGCTTCTCAAGGTAGCCCTGCCAACTCTGCATAGCTCTAAATACTGGGGTGGTTTTTCTAAAATCAAGCCTCGACCTACTTCTGTGTGATTTACACTCCTCATTCTGTCCCTGGGGTCAAGTGGAACGAAGCTAGTCCCTCCTTGGGGGGATCCTGCCATCATGGCTCCTACTTCCCTGGAGATCTTCAGGCAAAGACCCCTTCTTGGGAAGGTGGGAAGGAGGGATCCAAGTATAGGATGGGCTTGAAGGTTTGAAGGGCCACCTCCCAAGTAGGAATCCAGGAAGATTCCAGGTGAGATTATTAGTTTCAGTCCATCCACCCAATAGCCATTGAATACCAATTGCATGGCCATAGAATGCCCCTTGCCCATAGGTGGATATTACTAACATTGCTCTAACACTGAATCCTGACTGTGTTGAACTCTTTGGAGAACAAAGATCTGTGCCATAACCCTTGTGTATTTCTGTCCTTAGCCTTCGGGCTGTGCTCATTCAGGGGCCAGCAAACCAGTCCCCACAAAGGAGTTTCATTTAAGAGTCTTTCCCACCAACACAAAAAGTAGCCTTTTTCATTTTCCAAAGGATGCTCCAATGGGCCACAGCTCAGGAAAGGGTTGCCAGGAGCCAGCCACTTCAGGAAGCATTTTAAATGAAGTAACATATCCTGCATCCCGTGAAATCCACTTAGAACGATTTCCCGTCTAGAAGGTTTATCTTTCAGTGGTGTGACCGCCAGGGTACATGTACAGTATTTCCCATTTATGCAATTTTCCAGCTTACAACGGTGACTTTTTTCCAGACCTTTGGAAAATATGATATTTTCTTTTACTCTATTCCATTTCCATTTAACAAAATGCTTGTTGAGGACAAATTAAAGCCTCGATGACTGGTAGAGAGAGTAATAATATATTAAGAGTAGGATCTTAAATCCAAGACTCTGAGATTTCTTTAAAAATTGAGCATGAGAAGATCCCACCACCTTTTTCCTTGCTATTTAAAACCTGGAATACATTGATAATATACACTACGCTCCCTCCACATTGGAATTAGATGAAATTTAATAGTAATTTCCAAGGTACTGGATTTCTTTACCAACTTCTATAGAGCTCTAGAAGGAGCACAAATTTTGGAGTCCATGTACCTAGAATTCATAGATCCCCAGGACCATGAGTTCAAATCCAGTGTTATCTAAAACGTGTGTGTGTGTGTGTGTGTGAGAGAGAGAGAGAGAGACAGAGAGACAGAGAGACAGAGAGAGACAGAGAGAGACAGAGAGACAGAGAGAGACAGAGACAGAGACAGAGAGAGAGAAACACAGAGAGAGAGAGAGAGAGAGAGAGAGAGACAGAGAGAGAGACAGAGAGAGACAGAGACAGAGACAGAGACAGAGAGAGAGAGAGAGAGAGAGACGGAGAGAGAGACAGAGATAGGAGAGAGAAACCTATGTGACCAAGATCAAGTCACTTCATCTCCTGAGCCCCCATAAAATGAGATGGTTGCAGTAGACAGCCCCTAAGGTCCTTTTCACTCTGGGTTTAAAACTAAACACAAAAGTAGTTTCCTCTTGTGAGTCATTAGTACTTCAATTAGTACCCAAAGTGCAAAGACTTTCACTAGTCCCCAGACTATGAACTCTGTAAGGGCAGACACTGTGTTCTTCTCAAATGCCAGGCATTCAAGGGCTAGCCTGGTGAACCGGACACCATTCCCGCATGGGATTTCACTGATGAAGGAAATTCTAATGGAGACAACTCTCTCTACTAATGCAAGTCAACACCTGCTCTGGAAATGTTCTAGTCTTAGGAGAACCCAGTTTCTTAAACTGTGTCGTGGCCCCATATGGAGTTTCATAATCAAATGTGGGATCCATGAAATTATGATTAGCAGCAAATGTTTGATTTGCATTTTACATACAGATTTTATATATGTCAAGAGGTTGCAAGTAGAAAAAGTTTAAGAACTCTCGCCTAGAACATGGGGAACTCAATTGACTTGGCTAGGGTCACAATCCCCATTTGTCAGAAATGGGTCTTGAACCCAGATGTTCTATGCTACATTCCTTTACTTAGCACTAGACATGTTAAGTGATTAAAGGGGAGAAAGTGGAGCTCCTATTCTCTTTCTGAATTTCACTATATTAATTTCATTTTATATTGAATGATCAAACAAAACAAGTGCAGAGTACAGATAATGAGCTAGGTCTCAATTAATGCATAATGAGTTCCTAGACATGTCACATGTATTTGAAATGATAATTTTGTAAAATGTTATCCTTGGTTCCAATACATTGGTGCTAATTTAAATAATATTTAAATGATTATTTATATCAATTGGAACCTACCTGTATTATTAAAAGATTAATTTACATGTAAATATATTTAAGTTCCAATCCATTCACTAAATAATTCTTTGGGATATTAAATATTTATCTGATTGGTAGTAAAAATAGAATGAGTTAATTCTGTTTAGATAATATCTAAAATATTCAATAACCATATATTTAGGCACCAGGTTGGAATCATAATCATTTCAAATATTAAAATATATGTACATCTATTTTATACATTAACATTTGTGTATCGGTATACATTTTTCATATAAATGATTTCTCTTTATTTGCATTATATACACTTAGTTTCTTTTGTTCTTTATAGCTATTTTATGCCCAGAATACAAATTCCAATTCTCTCCAAATCAGCAGATAATTTTGACTATTTCTAGCATAGTCTCTCATTCATGTTACTCCTTGCAAAGGAGAAAGAGTCTTTGAAGAAGTCTTTCATATGTTAGTCTAATCATTGCTGACTCCAATTGCATTTACTTAATGATTTTTAAAACCATAAATTTCTATTGCTTTTTTCCTAAGATTTAATATTGGTGAGGGATCTAAGCCCAATCAGCTTAACTTCACCCTGAGCTTGGATGTAAGACATGACTATTTTTTTTTAATATCCTGGCCTCCTTTAGAAGCCTGCTGAAGCCTATAAAACTTTCCTCAAAATCATGTTTTTAAATACATAAATGCAATAAATGCAAAAAAACCCACCACATAGCAGCGCAAAAGAAATCAAATATATTAAAATGCACTTAGCAATTTTTTTAAAAAAATTCAGACTCCAAGTTAAGAACTTCTGCTCTTGTTTCTAAGATCAGGAGAGGGGAGAGCCTGAAGCTAGGATTAAAACATTCATCAGAAAGGACTCCCTGATAAAGAGATAAATGGAGAACTCTGAGGAATTGTAATGACTCAGCCTTACACAGAAAGGACTGAGGCTATCAAGAGTCTTCTGAAGTACAGAGATGGGTGGAGGAGGTGAACTCCAAGAAAGGTTATCATTAGAGTAAATGGAGATTTGGAAGAGAAATTGGGGTGGGAAAGGCTGCAGAACAGGTGTTTGGCTTAAAGATAGGAGTAGCTGTGGAGACCATGTAATATTCTGCTAAAACGATCATTGGATCATAGCCCTTGAACTGAAGATGGGATGTCAGGGGCTTTCTGAGCAGATCAGTGTTTATGATGATTCTTGCCAGTGAGGGTGCCCCAGACCTCCCAGTCTCCTGGGAGTTCATCCTTTATCCCTTCCATCCTTTCTTTTCTTTACCCTTCACACTCATTTAGTAACGTCCATCTCTAGGTCATGGGGACAAAGTAATGGCACAGGGGAGAAGTGGGCCAAACATTCGTTCATTTTCCTCCTCTCGTTTTCTGCTGCTGCTGCATTTCCTTACACGTGTCGCTTTGCCTGCCTGGGACTGAATTTGCCCTTCTGTCAAATGGGAAGGCTAGAATGGATTATCTCTAAGTTTTCTTGCAACCCCAAAGCTGTTTCTATGGTGGATGTTTCTTTTTCCATTTCTACAAGTGGTTCCAAGACTGCTGCCTGGGAACCGGATTACGGCAATGTCTCCCAGCCTTCAAATTCTCCCCTCTTCAAATTGTTAAAATCACTCTTGTTTTCCACACCAGATTCAGCCTATTTCTCTTGTCTTCAGAACTCGATAGAATTCCTCATGCCCTCTCCAGCCTCTTGAAATCCTCCCCTTAAGAATCAGACTTTCCCCCAGATTTCCCATCTCTGACAATTTTCCTGTTTTATGGACTTTTATTTCATCAATTTCATCATTGAGAGTTTCTTTTCGTCCATGTGGGCACGAAGTCCCTTCTTTCAGATTGTGACTCACCTATTCTTTCTCACCTCATCCTTGGGGATCCTCAGAATCAAGGCACTTGCTGACATTACAACAATGCTTGGGCTCTCCTTGCTCATGCTAGAAGAAAGAGCACTTTGTTTTCTGCTCCCTTGGAATTGAAATGATTCTTTCTATACCTTTTGCTCCCCATGTCATGGAAAAACCCCCCAACTTATTTGGCTTCTCATTTTCTATGCTAAAGCCATGGTGCTGCCCATTAAATGCTAAGGTAGGGAGCCAAGGCTCCCATGAGGCTGTAGAGCCTCAGATGCCATCATTATCTAGCGTCCGCTTTCCTTACCCTTGTTATTTAAGTTAAGCCCTTCTGTATTCCATGGCTTGTTGGTCCAGAGAGTGGGGACTTGTCTCAATGATATCCTCATCTCCACCCACATCCTTCCCAATTGGTCTGAGCATCATCCAGCAGCACAATAGAACCAGTGACATGTGGAGGGAATGAACTTTGGGGGATGCATAATAATACATCAATGGAGAGTTAGGGGATCCCTTAATTTCTCATACACTCTCCTCCATGGTTGAATAAGAAGCTCCTGTTTTGTTTAAAATAACATACGAATGCTATCATTGTTGGTGATGGTGGTGATGGTGATGCTGGCCTAAATGTGTGTCTTGGAATCATAGCAGCATAGATCTAAGGTCAGAAGGGACTTCAGCACCAGCTAGTCCAATCTCCCTCATTTTGCAGGGGATAACCTTGAGCCCAAAGACTGGAAAGGCTTGTCTTCAGTCATGTGGGTAGGAAGCATTAGAGGAAGAATTTGAATCCAAGTCTTCCTATCTCCAAACCTAGTGCTCTAACCACTCTACCAAATGCCTTCCTCAGGAAGCCATTGGCTCCATTTTCTGGCAAAGGGCTGGGCAAGCCGTCCAAACCTAAGAGGCAGCTATCCCTGAGGAGAAGCCCTCCCACCCTGAGCCACTGCTTGCTACCTAAGGTAGGCCAGTCCACCAATTGTACCAAGCCAGGAAGGGAAAAAGCCCTGCCTCCAAGTTGGTGTGAAGTCCTCATTCTTTGAGCTGAGCTGAGCTGCTGAAAACCACGAGGGACCCATTGGAAACCCGCTCACAACATCATAAATAAGGTCATTTCCAGCAGGATTCCTTTTTCTCATGAAGGGAAGGCAAGCCAGAGGTCAGATGCCTGACTCATGGAGCTGGGAAAGGGGAGGGCAGATGGCATGGAGGAGAGAGGAGCTCCCACCCTGCTCGACTCCCTCCCTGCTCTCCCACAGAATGGCCTGTGTCAGATGGAAAGGGGAGAAAGTGGGGGCTCCCATTCTCTTCCTGAATTTCAACTGTGGAAAGGAGGAAGAGAAGGAGGCAACATGAGGCAAAAGACTAAGGGAAAGCAGAGGAGATGGCTTTGTAAGAAAAGCATCTGAGAATGCTTTTGATGGAAGGCTCAAGACACAGAAAAAGAGCATAATCGATTAATAAGCTTTGATTTAGGCCCTAGAGTGTGCCAGGTCCTGTGCTAAGCACTAGGGATAGTAGGCAAGACAATCTCTGCCCTCAAAGAGCTTATAATCTAATAGGAGCCAAAGCATGCATACAAAATTAAAGGCAAAATATATATACAAAACCATCCATATACAAGATCAATAAGAAATACTTAGCAGAGGAGATGTTCTGGGATGGGAGGCTGGAGAAGGCTTCAGAAGGAAGTTGCCCAGAAGCATCAACTCTCAGAAGTGAAGAAGCTCTCAGAGGCCTCCCACTCTAATCTGAAGTTGGACCAGGCCTCTTTATCAGAGGGCTTGAAAGTTACCACCCAACTTCGGCTCAGAGAGCGTCAACAAAGAGGAAACCAGCACACCTTAGGGGAGAGAATGCTGGATTTGGAGACAAAGAACCCGAGTCCACTAACATTAGATCGATCTGTGAGCCCTTGGATAAATCACAAAATAAGAATATTTTGCATTTAAATAGTATATAAATGATCCTTTGGATTTCCCAAGCCATCTTGACCAAGGTCATCCAAGATCAAGTGGACAGATCCAGGCCCTAATACTGGAGCTGGGTCAAAAAAAAAAAAAAAAATCCTACTGCCTTATAAGCTTTTCTTCCTTCCCCTGACTTGACTGCTCAACCCTGCCAAGAACTTGATTCTGTCTCCATTCACTCCCCTTCCTCCAAGACTCCCTAGGAGGGTCTGGTGCTCCCTGATCCCCATTGACCTTGATGGGAAGCACATGACTACGGCTTCCCAATGGTCCTCAGAGAGATTCTGCTCTAATCTTGGGGCGGTCATCCAGGAAGTTCCTCCAGGAGCAGATACAGATACGTAGTCCTTGGGCCCACTTTCCCCACTCCAAGGGCTGATATTAATGGATGTTAAAACACATGAAAATGACTCTGTTTGGGAGCATCTGGGTTTGCATTTGTCCAAAGCTTACCGAGCCCGCTACATTCCTCCTATGGAAATTAATTATTCATCATATGAACTGCACCCATGTCTACGGCTGCCAAGCATGTATTTCATTGGGCAGTTGGAAAGAAGCAGCCTTCTTCTCTCAGATTCATTCTCTGTAAAAATGGGGGAAGGGAGGGGGACTTTACAGAGCTGAAGTCCCTCCTAACTCTAGTTCTACGCCGCTTCCAAGTCATATTTAAGCCACCACTACCACCACCATCTGACTCCTACTGGGAGAAACGCATGTACATGAGTCAATGTGAGATACTGAAGGAGAAGAGTGATCCGGGGGATCAACAAGGCTCCTCTTGCAGGAGACAGAGCCTGAGCAGTGCTCTGGAAGGAAGGAAGGAGTTAGGAGGCCAAGATGAGGGAAAACTCGTGCTGGAATAGGGAGGTAGGACAGGAAAATCACCCTCAGGAAATAGCCAGCCAGCTAGACCCAAAGAGAGGGCGGGAAGGGAAGTCATACCCAACCAGCTTCAAAAGGAGGCTTGGGGGCAGAAAGTGAAGGTCTTTAAGTGCCGGGCTAAGGACTTGTATTTTTCTTAGTGACACTATAAGGAGCTGGGAAGATTTTGAGGAAGGGTGTGACAAGGTCAGCTTGGTGAAGGACGATGCAAATGACTGACTGCAGAGAGATCTGTTTGGAAGCTCTGCCTGGTCTATGTGAAAGGCAACAAGGGCTTCAGGTAGGGGAAGGGATGTGGGAGTGGAGAGGAAGGGATGGCGAGGGGGCACAGAAGGGGAATTTAGAAGCTTTCGAGGTGGGTTGGATAGGAGTTGCCAGCCCTGAGGGGGCTTCCGCTGTGACTCCTCTCCCTCGTTGATGCCTTTTCTTTGTCTCTCCAGATACTTGAGCATCTCCAATTCTGGCAGTCTGGACTGCCGCTGTAAAGCTCCCACAGCCATTCCCTGTTTGGATTTAGGAAATCTAATGGATGCAGAAGACCTGTTTTAAAATATGTAATTTAGACTCCTTGCAAAAGCATAAAATAAACTCTATAGAAATGCAAGGAAATTCATTCGATTGAAACACAATTACACAAACAAAATTTAAAAAAAAAATCCTTTTAAAAACAAGTTTATAGACACCAACTTAAGAAGCCCTGATTTCTAGTCTAATCACTCCATTTTACAGAGAAGGAAACTGAGACTCAGAAGAACAAATCTTCCTATCTATAAAATGCACATAAGCTTCACACTTATTCCTTTCCCCATTTATCAGCACAGGTAGTTGGAGCCCCTGAACTTCAATCACCTATTACCCACCAGCCATCACAGTGGCTCACAGGCATCTCGAAGGCTACCTGAGTGAAGCAGGACTCTCAATATCATGCCCCCCTTCAAGCCCAGCACTCCCAAGAAGACCCTTATTGCAGTTGAGAGCACTAGAATTCTACCACAACTTCCGAATCGACCTCAACCCTATCTTCTCCCTCAAATCTCAATTTGAGTCAATCGACACATGTCATCAATCTTACCTCCCTGCCCCCCACCCTGCCCACTCCCACCTCCCCACCCCTGCAGCCTCATGCATGAACTGAAATGGCCTCTCAATAGTCCTCCAGCCCAGCCTCTTCCTTTCCGGTCCTCCCTCCAAAGCGCTCCTGGGGATTTTGAGGAAGAAGAGGTTTTCAGCTTTGGGGTGGATGTGGAGGATTCGGCACCTAGAACACTCTTCCTTAACAGAGCCTTTGGGTTAACCGGTTTGCTTTTAAAGTGCAAATATCCCTGGAGTGAAAGTTAACACATCAGGGGCTATTAGTCATTCACACCTTAGCAAGAATTGATGTCATCCTTGAGTTGTGGCCCAGAAAAGTCAGGTCTGGGTGGGGCGCTGTATGTGGACACAGAGTAACTAGGCAAAGGAGGAAAGGCGCGCCAACATTTGGACAGTCAGAAGGGCTTGGTGGCAGGGAACCCGAGAGGGTCACCTGCTTTGCAGTCTTGTCTCAGGAAGTCCTCAGCAGCGGGATTTATCCTCCCTGTTCTGGTATCTTTGCTCTCGTCTACTTTGTGACTTCTTCCAAAAGTAGGGCGAGTTGTCACAAAGTAGGTCTACAGTAAGTCTGGAGATGGGATCACTTTCTCCATTTACTGTTTCCTTAGCTCTCAGCTTTGGGCTTGGCAGAAACTGCAAGGAAAGGAGAACTGAGTTTTCTCCTTTTAAATCAAACCCTCAATGCCCCCTGCCCTCTGCCCCGCCAACCCTTCCCCCACCCATCTCCAAGGCTAGAGCCTGGGAGTTAGGCGGGAGAGACTAGGAGCAGGGGTTGAGGCTGGGGGCTGGGGGAAGGGAGCTAGGAGCTGACGGGGAGGGGCTGGGATCCAGGGGCTGCCTCTGCCTCGGACAGGCTGGTTAGCTGCCTCTGCCCATTCCCAGCAGAGAGAAGAGGGGAGTGGGCTGGCAGCTGGGCCTCCCACTTCCTCTCCAGCTCCTTCTGAGTCAGGTCTCGACAATGCGGCTACAGGGTTTGTTTGAAGTGTGGAGAATTCCCTGAACACGAGACACACCCGTGTTCAGATGGGAGAAAAGCTCAGAGAAGAGACTTTGTGGCTGGTCTCACTCCCCTCACTACCTGCACACATCTCCCAGAGCTGAAAGAAACCCTAAATCCCATCAGGGTCAATCCCCTCATTACGAGGAGTAAGTGACTGAGGCAAGAGAGAACTGGCCCACAGTCTCAGGGCTAAGTGCCAAGATTTGAACCCAACGCTCTGAATTTAGACTCTTTGGGCCTCGGTTTCCCTTTCTGTCAAATGAAGGGATTCTTTCCATAGATGATCTCAAAGGAATGACCGTCCCTTCTAGCACTGCCCCTTCGGGATGGCCCAGACCTCCGCCTCCACCTGGATTATGAAGATCTGAGTGCCTACTGCTGCCCATCACCTTTATGAACTCCTAGGAGCACAGATCGAAAGCCTCAGAGTCGACCTAGTCCAGCCCTGTCCACAAGGAACCCGAGACCCATGAATGCAAAAGTGACTTGTTAAGATCACGAAGATAGTAATTGACTCTGAGCCAATGGAAATATAATTCAATCTGAGAAGCATTTATTAATCTCTTATTATATACTCCTCTAGGCAGTGGGGAGCCTGCGTGTCAAACTGGAAAGGTCCCTGCTCTCAGGCAGTTTGCATTATACTGAGCAGTGGAAAGTGGGGGGAAGGACCAGTCTAGGGCACCAGCTCCCGGAGTACATCCAGCTATCTCTTCTTCAGCTTTCCCCAAGTGCTGAGGGACTTTGTGAGGTTAAGACTTAAGCCTTTTTGACCAGCTCCTGGCCCGGGCAATGAATGGGCATTTTCCCCCCATCGATTTATTTTCTAGCATTGTCCTGGGACGATTCCAAGAAATTCGGGGCTGGAAAGGGGCTTTGAGATGATTTGTCCCCTCTTCTCTCCCCCACCTTCCACAATAGAGCCGGTCCACATCCCTTCATAGAAAAGGAAGGAAACTGAGGCTCCCATGAAGGACCCCTGCCTCTCTTTCATGTCCTGTTCTTCTTGGACTGGCTCATGGAGAGGATTCACAATTGGAATTTGGTAAAGGGAGCCTCCTCCAGCTCCCTTCGTTTTGCCCACCTACAGGTCTCCAACCTACCATCTGGTCTTGACACATCACCAGCATCCCCCCCGCCCCAGAGAGCAGCCTGAGGTTTCTGGGTTGGGCTGCTCTCACTCCTGCTAACTCTGGGCTGGCTGGAGAGGGTGAAGTGGGGAGCAGAGCTAGTCAGGAGCGCTGCCGGGAGGAAAGGGAGAGCGGCACAACCCATTCCCTCTCTCTTGGCTGAAGGTCGGGGGTCACAGGGAGAGAAAGCAGCAGAAGCTGTCGGGTGTAGCAGTTCTAAGGGGAAGGAGGCCGTGTGGCAAATTGGATAGAGAACCATCCTCAGAGCTGGGTAGACCCATCTTTGACCCTGTGTGGCCAAGGGTAACTTTCCCATCTCTCTTTGCTCTAGAAAACTCAGAAATGAGAACTTACAGATGAAGTGCTCACTTGCATAGGTTTTCTTCACCTGGGAGTTCCCAGGTCTAGCCCTCTCTCTAGAGGTGAGTGATGGCCCATTAGTTTCCCTTTTTCTTTTCTTTTTTTTATTATTTCTTTTAAATATTCTTTTCTTTTTAAATTGCATTCTAAATTTTCTCTTCCTCACCCCCTGAGAAGGCCAGCAAAATGACATCAATTATCCAGGGGAAATTACCCAAAACCCATTTCCATATTAGCCATATCACGCACACAAAAAGAAAGAAAATCATGCTTCCATTTGCATTCAGACTTTCTCAGTTCTCTCTCTGGAGAGGGAAAACATTTTTCCCGATGAGTCCTTGGGACCGGTTTGGGATCATCGAACCGGTTCCGAGTTAATGGTTATGACAGCACGGCTCTTAATGCGCTCAGCCATTTCCTGTTTCTTCTCACTTCACTTTGCATCAGTTCACATGGAGCTCGTCTAGTTGCTTTTTGTTACTATTTTTTTTTTTTGAGAGCACCCTTATCTTTTCTCATAGCCCAGCAGTATTTCCTCGACATCCTGTGCTGCGACTTGCCTAGCTATTCATTCCCTCACCCAGGCCATCCCAATTCTTCGCCACACAAAGAGTTGCGATACATATTTCTGCACAATATTTTGCACAGATAGATCCTTTTCCTTTCCCGTTGATCTCTCTGGAATACAGATTTAGTTGTGGTATCGCCGGGCCGAAGGAGAAGCCCATTAAAGCCCTTTGGGCAGAGTTCCACGTTATCCTCCAGAATATTTAGGTCCATTTTCACCTCCCCGGGCAGTTTACTGGCGGACTATTTTCCTTGGCCTCCACCATTTGTTTCCGACAGGTGGGAGATCATCTCCGAGTTGTCTTCATTTGCTTTTCTCGCATCATTCGTGATTTCCAATATCTTTTTGGTGCGACGGTCATTGATTTCTCCTTCTGGAAAGTGCCTGCTCATATCCTTTGATTGGGAAATGGGGCTTATTTTTAAAAATGGACTCAGTTCTCTACATATTTGAGAAATGAGGCCTTCGTCAGAAAGACTGGCTGTAATTTTTTTTATATTACTTCATTGTCTTTGATACCTTGTAAGCAAAATGTACTTTCCTCAGTTACTTCTTTTAATGAGTCTGACATGGTGATTGTTACCCCTACCTTTTTTTTTTTTTTTTTACTTCAGCTGCCATAGCCCTGCATTTAATTCTGTGAACGTTTCTGTTTCAAGTGGACACAGTCCACATTCATCTCTTTCTGCCTTATTTCCGAGGGGTGTCCTCTTAACCTCAGGAAAAGCAATTTGGGAGCGGGTTAGACAGTTCTCTTCTTAGCCCCCAGAATAACTATATTAGCGCAGCACCTGGTAAAGGCCGCTCCCTCCCCCCCCCCCCATGCTCCTAGAATAGGGATCAGATGCATTCTGAGGTCTCTCTACTGTTAATTACACACATAATGGCGAAGCTGGGACTTGAACTCAGACCCCTGGGCCCCAGAGCCAAGTCCTGGTGGTACAAAAATCACCAAGCCCTGGCCCTCTGAGTTTCCATCCTCCAGGGATGGGCAGAAAGTCCTCACTGAAAAGGGTGATCTGGGAGTGAGCTGAGAAAGGAAGGGCTAAGAAATCGCGGAGGACTTCTAGGAGGAAGTACCTCTTCAGCCTTGGAGTTCACAGGTAATTACAGACAGGCATTCCAGCGGAGCTCTGGGACTGCGCTCCCCGCTTGCCTAAACCCACGTGGCCCAGGGTCAGCCCCCCTCCTCTGGCCCATTGAAAGCCCTCCCTCTGATGCCTTCTAGCCGCTCTCAGCCACTGGCCACAACATCTGGCCACCCCACCCACGCAGAGCCAGAGCCGGGGGCTTTGTGGCCTCCCAGCCGCCAGTCACTGAAAAAAAACATTTCTTAAACACCTACTGTGTGCTGGGTAGCCCCCGCTCTCACAGAGCTGGGGGAGACCAGAGGCTCGGACCATCCGCCCCCCGAAACCGCTCGCCCTCCCGGGGTGTCCGCCCCCCGGGAGAGCGCGGCGCTGCTCCTGCCGGGTCGGGGTCTCCGGGGGGGGGTGCGGAGCCCTGCGGAACCTGCCGCTGTTCAGCCCCCCTCTCGGGGCGGCTGGGCGGGAAGCCCAGCCGGTCACCCCCCCCCCGCCCGGGGAGCAGCCCCCTAATTCCCGACTTTTCACGGATGCCCCGCTATCGGCCCTTGGAGGGCTGACTCAGCTCATATATCAAACGGCGCTGTAATTATTTCCCCGACTGAGGAAGGTTTCCATTTAGCTCCCCCTCCCGCGTCCTCCGTTATTAATTACCTAATTACAACCACATTCGGGAAGGGAGAGTCCCGCTTGACTCCCTGCCCAGGACCACTTGAAAGGCTTTAACCATTCCGAGCGGACTGAACCTGAAGGCTGCAGGGATTAGGGGGCGCGGGTGGGGGCGGGCAGCCACCGGGGGAGTGGGGGGACAGCCACACGTGGAATTGGGGGAGGGGGGCAGCCACACGTGGGGGTTGGGATTGGACCGCGCCCCCGCCAGCGCCTCCGCCCGCTCAGGCGAACTTCCCCCAGCATCCTGAGCGCTGACTGCGCAGTTTCGAAGGGCAAGGCCGGCTCCTTTGGGTTCCAACGTGGGCAGCGGCCAGACTGCTTCTGACATGCAGGATAGGACTCAAGCAGCAGGCAGCAGCCGCCAGAGCCCTGCCCGGCTCGGGGACTCGGGGCTGGGACGTGGCCGGGCTCCTCCGGGGAGGGATCTCCCGGGCTCCTGGTTCCCGAGCTGGAAGGGAACTTCGTTTTACTCATTTTACAAACGGGGAAGTTGAGGGCCAAGGTTCTCGCTTGGAGATACCCGGATGTGGGCGTCAGGGGGCCCTGGGAAGCCCGGGGCTGGACCTTGGGAATCCGTGCTCTCGCCCCCTGACCGTCAGACGCTCCCAGAGCCCTTTCGGTTAGACAGACATCTGTTCCTCCTTTCTTTCCTACCTGCTGAATCCTGGGAGGGGAAGGCAAAGGGGAAACCGGCCCCGCCCTCAGAAAGCTGCACTCTCCAGGGAAGCCGGAGGGACCCAGCGTATTCCTAGATGTCAACGCAAAATAAAGATGAAGTCCTGGGGGGAGGGAGGACGCTGGACCTTGGAGATAGCTGGGGGGAGGGGAGGCAGAAAGGCGCTGCAGAGGTGTGTGTGTGTGTGTGTGTGTATGGGGGGGCGGCTAGTATGTGAAAAGACAGGCATTGTCTCGAGTGCTGCTCATGAAGCTACTTTAGCGGAAACAGCAAGCGAAAACTGGAGCGAAACAGCGAAGGGCTTCCAATGGGAGGCAGATGGGTTTATTTTTTGTGTCCAGGGTCATAAGGAGTCATAGAAGCTTCTGGGGTGAGAGCAGTATCATACTCAATGATGTCTGCATACCTATCACTGATATTAGGCTGCCTGAACTTTTTTTTTTTTTTTTGAGGCAATTGGGGTTAAGTGACTTGCCCAGAGTCACACGGCCAGGAAGTGTGAAGTGTCTGAGGTCCTCCTGACTTTAGGGCTGGTGCTCTGTCCACTGCGCCACCTAGCTGCCCCGTTAACTGAACTTCTAACATTAGAGACTCAGTCCAGGAGGCATTCAAACATTTCTGTCTTTGACATAGTTCTATTAAATTTCCAACAATCCCTGGAATAATTATCGTTGGGCACCACCCGGAGGTGACACATTATTATCTCACAGCAGGAGTTGACACCTGAGGGAAGATGGGGTGTGGCCACAGGAATGGCCCCGGGGGAGGAGAGGCCCCTGAGAAAGGGGGTGAGACCTCCCCAAAGGCGCACTGCCGCCAGCCCCTTGGACGCCCCTGTGAAGAGTAGCTGAGGTTTCCCAAGCCCTTTCAAAGCTGTATCTCATTCGAGCCTCCTGATAACCCTGAAGGTCAGTCCTGCAGTCATGTGGCCCCATTTTATATATGAGGTAGAGCAAGACCCAGAGAGGGAGGGTGACCGGAGAGGGAGCCACGGGCAGCAAAGTCACTGAGCTGAAATGGGAAGCCAGCTCCTGAGACTCCGATCCAGGGCTCCGGCTCCTGGAGCACTCTGCCTCTCTGGGCTCCAGCTGTGTCTCGCTTAAAATGTGGTCCCCAAATGGCTGGGGCCTCCAGGGCTGGGTCCTATCAGCCCATCATGTCCATCCTTCAATCTCATTCATGCAGCCCCTGCCATCCTGCAGACTGTCCCCGAGCTTTGCTCCCCCAGAATCCTCTCTGATTGGTATCCAAAGGAGGCCGAGTCCAGAGCCAGAGTTAGGGGGGAAAGGCCAGGTCATGCACCATTCACACTCCCTTTCCCCCATCCCCTCCCATTCCTGCTTTCATCCTGCAGAGCCGCCAACAGCCAAGCCGGAGTTTCTGTGCTCTTTTAGGCGGCCCCCAACCTCCCTGGTCTCCCCACATTCGGCTGTTGGGCCCCGAGTCCCCCAGCCACCCGCTGCCCGAGCAGGGACTAGAACCTGGCTGGGGGTGGGGACGGCACCGAGCTCCCCCGGGAGTTGGGGCGCGGGATCTGCTGCGGCTCAGCTGTCGGGAGGAGAATTCTTACTCAGGTCGGGTAATAAACGTGCACCATTTAATGCTCCAAATCCTCCTCTCTCTCGATTTCTGGTCTGTGTAACAGTAGAAAATCTTAATCGAGTTAGTCTAGTGTGAGTGGGGACATAATGCATAACCCCTCTTCTTGGCCAGGGCCCATGGAATCTGACTCCAGAGGACTTGGAAGGGGTTCAAAGAGCAAGGAAACTATTTCAAGGATTGGGAAATTAGCCTTATGAGGCAAGGCTCAAGGAATTGGGACTTACACAGCCTGGCCCTGCAACGGCCCAGGAGAAACTCATTCCAGGCTTCAAAGCGGCCTCGGGCCCGGGCTCCACCATCTTGGCCGAGCCGAGATTCATGGGATGGGGCATGAAGTGCCATTGGGGCAGGGAATTGAGCCGGGGTGGGAGCAGGGGCAGGGGGGAGAGGAGCGAGCTGGGGGAATTTCCCAGTGGCTCTGACTATTCCATGGTGGAATGTGTTGGCAGGGCAGAATCCCAGCTTCCTCCTAAGCCCGGCTCAGGTGCCCCCTCCTCCATCAGCCTTGCCAGTCACCGATACTCCCGCCCTCTTGGAATTACTTCCTATAGACTTGGAGCTTCAATAGCTGGGCATGGGCCAACACTCTCCCTGCAATGAGAACATCAGCTCTTTGAAGGCAGAGACTCCCTCTGTC
Organism: Antechinus flavipes; assembly: GCF_016432865.1. Lineage (NCBI taxonomy): Eukaryota > Metazoa > Chordata > Mammalia > Dasyuromorphia > Dasyuridae > Antechinus > Antechinus flavipes. The sequence continues at coordinate 3,147,012 of NC_067401.1, read as the reverse complement.
TCTCTCTGCCTCCCTGTCGCTGTTTCTTTCTCTTTCTTTGTGTTTCTCTCTATCTCTGTCTGTATGTGTCTCTCCCTCTCTCCCTCCCTCCCTCCTCCTTCTCCTCCTCCTCTTCCTCTTCCTCCTCCTCCTCCTACTCCTCCTCTTCTTCTTCTTGTTCTTCTTGTTCTTCTTGTTCTTCTTTTTCTTTTTCTTCTTCTTCTTCTTCTTCTTCTTCTTCTTCTTCTTCTTCTTCTTCTTCTTCTATTTCTCTCTCTCTCTGTCTCTTCTCTCTCTTTCTGTCTCTGTCTCTTCTGTCTCTCTCTCTCTGTCTCTGTCTGTCTCTTCTCTCTCTCCTCTTCCTCTCTCTCTCTCTCTCTCTCTCTCTCTCTCTCTCTCTCTCTCTCTCTCTCTCTCTCTCTCTCCCTCCCTCCCTCCCTCCCTCCCTCCTTCCCTCCCTCCCTCTCTCCCTCCCTCCCTATGCCTGGCACATAATTGTTGTTTAATAAATGGGTACAGAATGAATGGAAGGCTTACAGGATTTAGAGCTGGAGAGAGCCTTGGTGGTCACCTAAGCCAATGCTCTCCCTTTACAGAAGAAGAAGCTAAGGAAGCAAAGTGACTTGTCCAAGATGAGCCAGGCAGTGTCCGAGCCAAAGTCAGCACTCTGTCCATCACACTGTGCGCTCTCAGTCTTTACAGTCCAATTGTCCTAAGATTTAGGAAAATAGTTCCTAATGCTTTTATAGAATGGTTGTAGGTGGACCCTGGAAGAGAGAAGACAGTCTCTGGAATACAGGTGGCCACCTGGACAAGGCGGGGAGGTTCCGTGGCCAAATCTCCAGGAGGGTAGGCCCCAGAGTAGAGGCTGCCCTATAACTCTGAGTCTGGGATGTGGTCATTATTCCTTCCCTAAGAAGTCCTTCCCTTTGATCCTTCAGGCTGAATGGGGAATATGCAGAACCAGGGTGCGGTCTTGGACATGTCACACCTTCGGTTTCCTTTTCTTTAGAACGAGGGGGGTGGATGGATGGCCTCTGATTGGATGGCTCCCTCTCGAGCCAGCATCCCGGGCAGCAGATCTGCCATCTGGCAGCTTCCAGACCACATGGGGCTGTTTGACTTTAGTCAAGATACCTAAGCTCTCCCAGTGTCAAGTAGGAATAATACTGCAGCTCCTCCCTCCCTCCCTCCTTTGCAGGGTGGAGCAATGAGGAAAGCACCCTGCATTTTATAAAAGTGATGTCTAAAGTAAATAGGCCCCTACATCATGATACAGGAACTGCCCCCACCCTGGGTGAAGAACAGAGGGAGGGTGGGGAAAGGGGACGATGAGAGGGAAGACCTTCCCATAACTTATCCAAGTCAGGACCTGGAGAGATGCCCACATGCAGGCAGGGAGGACCCTCTTCCCCAGCAGTATCCTGAGACTTTGGTCCCCTTATCCTTCTCCCCCCCTCACCCAACTAGAAGAATTCAAGCTGAGCTCATGATTTGAATCCAAGTGGATTTTTATTCACACACATCCCCTTTTCCATACCCAAATTCAAATCAAATCATTTGGCCGCAGGATGGCTAGGATCACCCCAGTGGGCCTTCTCCAACATCCCCGTTGCCAAGGAAAACACATCCCAGTGTCAGAGGCTGACTTGAATTATTGCTGAACATCTTAAGGCCTCTTTGCTGATAGTTAAGCTTCAGGCAGTGAGGAAATTCACCCCAAAAGTCATCAGGGAAAGGGGCTTTAAAGACAGAAATTAAATCCTGGTAGCTCCTACATTGCAGGGTCAGAAAGGGGGAGAAGAGAGGCCTAGAAGGGGGAATCTCCTCTCTCTCTCAGGGATAAGTTTATTGTATGATTGGAAAAGGGTAAGCAGGGCCTTTGCAAGCACAGATACCACCAAGGATACTTTAAATACAAAGAAAAGAACTTTTGTGTTATTTCCATCTTCCCAAAAATGTTGCTCCAACTTCAAGGGAAGTTCATCCACTCAAAAACATGGCCGAGGAGCCTCCGCTGGGCACCTCCACTTCCTTTCTCCTCTGACCATCTTCTCAATGCTTCCCAGCCTGGCTTTCCACCTCATCTTTCAGCTTTTACTCAGTAACCAAAGATATAACTGAATGATCGGGCAGTCTTTTCTCGGTTCTGATCCTTTGTCACTGTCGATCATGTCTCCTCCTGGATCCACTGTACTCGGTGGGTTTTAATGGTACGTTCTCTCCCAGTTCTCTGACCAGTCTGACATCCCAGTCTGACCATCCTCTCCCTCCACTGTGCTCTAGCCCAAGATTCAGTTCTCAGTCTTCTTCTCTTTACTCTCTATTCTTGTTTGGTGAGCCCACCAGGTGACATGGATTTAATGATCATTTCCAGATGGATGCCTCCCAGTGCAAGCTCTAGCCTCTTTCTGAAGCCTGAGTCCAGCATCATCAGTGACCCATTAGCTACCTCAAACTAGATATTCTTTCGGCATCTAAAACTTCAAAATCTCAAGACTGAATTCATTATCTCTCCTCCCCAAGCACATCTCTTTTCAATTTCCATAAAGAACACTGCCATTGTCCCAGTCATCTAGATTTTTGAAACTTTGTACCTCAGTTTCCAAATCTTGCCCTTTCTCCCCCCTTTTATATTCTTCCCCTTTTCACCACCTGAATTCAGGTTCTCATCACCTCTCACCTAGGTTATTGCAATAGCTTCTTTATTAACCTCTTCCTACCTCAAAACTCTCTTCTCAAATACTTTCTTCATCTAGCTGTCATATTGATTTTCCCAAAGTACAAGTCTGACTGTGTCACTCTCCTCCTCACTGAAGTCCAGTGGTCCTCCATGAACATTGGGGTCCAGCTAAGATGGCTTTCTTCCTCTCCTACCTCTGGGTCTTTGGATGAGATAAAATATACAACTTTATATCCATGTCTCATAATCTTTCAAGTTTCTTTCAAGACTGTTCCATAGGAGAGTTTTCCTAAACCATCCCCTCCAAGCCAACAGCTAATAATGGCTTCCCCCGAGTCACCTGGTATTTATTTTGTATATGTGGCCATATTTCCTTATCTAACTAGACTATAAGCTCTGTGAGGACAGGGACTGTTTCCACTTTATCTTTATATTCTTAGCACTTAATACTGCTTAACACATAGCAGTTACTTAACAAATGCCTGTTATTATTTATATTATTATTATTGCATCCTGATTAGTCTGGAAGATTTCCAATTTTCACTTCCCCAATGGGAGCTCATTCTCTCCTCTTCCAACTGGGCCAATGTGCTATCTTAGCAGCTCATCCATTCCTTACCCTTTCCCCATATCTAACTCCTCCCCAGGCACCTCAGGAGAAGAAGAGAGGGGATAAGGAATAGCCAAGTAATCCATTTTTCCACTTTCTCCCTCTCTCCCTCCCTCTTTCTCTCTCTCTCTATCTCTCTATCTCTATCTATTTATCATTAATACCTCATTTTCAGAAAACCAAAGTCCTACAATTGGATTCCAAAAATCAGTGTCACAATTGTAAAGTGGGAAAGAAATGACTAAACAACAGTCCATTTAAAAAAAATAGATCTTGGAGTTCAAATGGCCCCAAACTCAGTATGAGTCAGCAATGGGTATGGCAGCCAAAAAAGTTAATGAAGATTTGGGGGGCATTGTGTCAAGGATGAAGGTAGCAGTCGTCCTGCTATGCTCTGCCCTAGTCAGACTCTACCTAAAATATCATATTTAGTTCTATGTTCCTCATTTCAGGATACCATTGATAAGGTGGATATGGTCCATGGAGCACAAGAAAGATGTAGTGAAGGCTATGATCCACTAGGATCAGTTAAAGGACCCAGGGACACTCAGCCTTGGCAGGAGAAGAATCAGGAAGGCCATGATATTTGCCTTCAAGAAAAGATATCAATAAAAAAAACTTAGTTTTTAAAAAGACTATTACATGGAGGAGGGATCAGCCTTGTTCCCTTGATCCCAAAGGACAGTGTCAGTAGAAATGCATGGAAGCTGCATAAGGAAGGCTTAGAGGAAGAGAAGCCACTCTAACAAATGCATGTCTAATGGGAACGGGCAGCGGGTTTCCTCTCATCATAGGTCTTGCACCAACAGACACTTGACCACTTGACCACTTTTCAGGAAGTCCCTTCCCAATATGAAATGCTGTAAGTAGTCCCTGCAAGCCACCTGTAAGACATACCCTGCCCTCAATGCCAAGAGTGTCGAATAATAAAAATAATAATAATAAAATAATAAATAATTTAATATTAATAATAATAATAATAAAATAAATAATAATAAAATAATAAAATAAAATAAATTTTAAAACTTTGTTCTCATTTCCTTTGGTTATAGATTGCCCAGTGTGTCTGAGGGTGAAGTGGAATTGGGACATCTCCAAGTTCATAACTTCTGAAACCTTAACAACCTCAAGGAATCTGGTCCATAAGACCTTGCTTGACCTCGCAGCTCTGAGCTCCTGCAGAGCATTGAGACTAAGTGGAAAAACAGCCCCGAAGCTAAGCAATCTTCGAAAGCTCTTCAACATCTCTCCTGAGGGACATTCCCCCAATGTTGATCTGTGTGTCCTGGTCGTTTTTGCTGTTCCTATTGTTTGTCGTGGATGTGTGTTAATGTTTTGTTCATTCTGGGTTTGGGTTGTTTTGTTTGTTCTCTGAAAATCATGAGATTCAGGAACACATATAAGAGAAATCTTGGTTTTGGAATTGTTTTTCCTTTTACTGTGTTCTTTTTTTAATGTATATTTTTTTAATGAAAGAAAGATGAATTCTTGTACAGTTCTGTTTAAACTGGACCAAGGCTCTCAGAAGAAGTGGTTACCCCCACCTCTGACCCTTCCTCCTCCCATGATTCTTGCATGATGATTTCAAGTAAGCCTGGAATACAGACTCTCAGATGCTCCTCCCCTTTCTCAACTCTCCCCAACTTGCTCAGCTCGCCAGTTCTTTTTTTTTTTTTTTTTTTTTAGTATTTTCTATTTCAATGTATATGTTGCTTATTTGTTTATTTATTGAGATATTTTTAACAAGCTAAGAGACTGCAATTTCGCTGTGTATACTGCTTCTCTTGCCAATAACAAATAAAGAAGCCATGCAGTTGCTCATCTCCTGGTCATTTTGGTGATCTAGGCAGTCATGATATTTGTTCATTTAAAGGTAGCACAGGCTCTATACCCAATCTCCCAAGCGTCTATTTGCACAGTGCCCTAAGTGCCCAGAGTTCAGGGGTACAGGGGCAGCCACAAGGAGTTGGGGAATTGTCATCAATACTATAACTCACAAGCCCCCATCAGTGTGCTTCCCTCATTGATTACCAGTTGATATTAATTAGTCATCCTGACTTAAAAATATTTAGAAAAGAATATCTAATAATATAGTATATGAAGAAAAGTCAATACAAGCATCAGTCTTTCCACTCATCCCCAAAAAAGTCTGACACACTGTTCTACAAGAACATAGAGAGTTCAGGAGAAAGTGAGGTTAAGCTTATGAAAGAGTGGGGAACTTAAAATTCTTGGTTGCCAGAAATCCTTTTCTCCTATTTGTGGGGTGCTCAAGAATGAATGAGTGAATGAGTAAATAAAACACGAAGGTCTTTTAAAGTGCAAAGCTAAGGACAGGGGACACAAAGAGAAAAGTCAAACAGATTCTGCTCTCAAGGAGCTCACACTGGGGAGACAACCCATATGGAAAATTTCTGTTCCAAGTCAAATGGAAGAGTCCCATGGTTCTTAGTGGATGATCAGGTCCCTTCTCTACTATCATTTCCACTGATAAAATTTTCTCAGCTTTTGATGTGGAACAATTTGCAGTGCCAAGGACATTGATAAGAACCACCTTCTTGTCTAGCTGGGATGGCAGCACCCGCAGGACCATGAGCAGACCTGGGCTGTCTCCATCAGGGTCCAAGGGTGGTCAAGGTGGTATAGAGCTAATTTGGCTCTACCAAGGTAGGTGTTGCCTCCTGTCTCCCCCTCAGGATAGCCTGGTCTGGGTGATCTTTGAGAAGTTTCTTCATGGGAATGGCTGGACCCCTTTTCACCAGAGTTGTTTCCCTTAGAGATGATAGAGCTAGAAATAGGCTGAATGGTCTGGGAGATGCTACCACTCCCAAGGTTCCTATGCTCATTTGCCTATTGGTAGCAATTGTTCAGCAGTTTTTGTGAATGGTGATGAAGATGAACCTTCTCTCCACTGATGGCTGTGAGAGTTGGACAAGAAGAAGGTCCTTTAACTTGGGCAGTCATTGTTATTGCCAAGACTCTTGAGCTCAGAGATCTGATCTGTCTCCATGAGCATCTGAGGGGAGATGACATCAAAGTGGTGGTGATGGTCCAAGCTGCCCAGCACTTGTCCCCTGCTATCTCTCCCCAACATGGAGTGAAGATCTTCCGCTGATCTCTTTGTCCTTTGATGTGTTCACTCTATCCTTGGTTCTGCCATCAGCTGTTCCTCAAATACTGAAAAGATGAGAAGCCCCAAATTCTCCCGACTCTTCAAAGCATGAAAGGTTCTCTATTGATGATGTGGGAAGGGGTGAAGAGGAGATTCAGGCAGAAAGTATTTGTACTTGTCCCCCCGCCAAGTCATTCCTTCTCAGGAACAGTTTTCTCTCAATAGATTTTGGGGTTCTGAACTAATCTCATTTTATATAAATGCCAAAGGGTATGTCCAAATTCCCCATCAATCTGAATTAGTTATTCACCATTTTTGGTAACCATATTATTGGTTAATTGACTATCCCCAGGTGGAGGCAAGGACCACATCTACAATGTCACTGACATAAGGCACCATCTCTGCTCCTTGGCACCTTATATAGGTGAATAACACATCATCCCAGAGCTCAAGTGTATCCTTCATGAGGGGCAGATTAACCATGGAGGTGGAGGAGGCAGAGAGCTAGAAAAAGAGAAAGAAAACACTGGATGTCTCATTTGGAGGATGCTCAATTTCTCCCAGAACTTGAGCTTTTTTCTTTTTCTTTTTTAAAAATTCTGACTTGGGGTGTCCACAGATGGGCTTGAGCCTCAAGGAGGGGGCCACTATCTAGAAGGTCTCTCAGGAGTTTGGGGATTTTGTTTTCAAATGGGATAAAGACTGATCAGTGCTTAGTAAAATGGCAGCCATTATGGTTCTCTGTCTCCTCTGCCCAGGCAGTTCTGAAGGCAGAATCCATCTCTATTTCCAAGCATCCAGTCCAAACTTCCAAGGGTTTCACTGTCTTCTGTTACAGGAAGGCGGTCAGTCAGCCAATAAACACCAAGTGCCTACTATGTGTCAGGCACCGAGCCAAGCATTAGAGATGCAAAAAAAGGCAAAAAACAGTCCCTGGTCTAACAAGGGAGACAAAGAAGCTATTGAGAGAATAAAGGACCACCTCTGCTTTTCAGAACTCACTATCTCAAATGAATATTCATTTGATTCAATAAACATTGATTAAGCACCCACTGTGTGCCAGGTCCTGTGCTGAGCACTGGGACAGTTCATTGGATCATAGAGATGGAAGAATGATGCATTTGACAAAGAAGGAAACTGAGGTCCAAACAGGAGAAAAGACTTGGTTTAGGTCACCCAGGCAGAAAACCTGAAAGGGGAGATTTAAACTCATGTCCAACCACTCCAAATCTGTCCCTCCTTTCACAGCCTTTTCTCTAAGAATATCTATCACTGGTGATGCCCCCAAACTTCCTTGGGTAGTGAGTCAATGGTGGCCTTGAACTGGAGCCATGAGAGGCCTGGGTTACAATCCCACTTTCAACGACTAGTTGTGTGGTCCTGGACAAGTCATTTTCTGTCTCGATGCCTCAGTTTCCTCCCCTGTAAGATGGGAATATTAATGCTGGAAGGACCCAACAGCCAGGGCAAAGGGGAGTCAAAGGAAAGGATGCATTTGGTTAATTACCCTGGTAGACAATCCCGAGTCAGACCCTCATCTTCCTCTCCTCAAAATCCCATCTATGTGACCTAATCTGTACCTCAGGCTTGCCCTGTCCCTGTGGGACATCCTCGAGAGAGAGCAGGAAACGCTTCCTAACAAGAACTATTCCAAGATAGAAGTTTCTCATCCCTTTTCTTCTTCAAGAAAAGGGCCCCACATGCATCTATCTTGCATTTATTTATTTGTACATAGTAGGCACTTAATAACTGCTCACTACAGACACTGAGGCATTGGTTGGCTACTTGGAAGGAGTCATGGGGATTCTTGCTCAGGAAGGAGCCTCTGAGGACCTTTCTCCCTTTAAAGGGCCGTGATGCTCCTGAGAACGACGGCCATTCTGAGCATCGTTCTTGGAAACTGAGCTCACGGAAACATGGAATGGGCCCCCCCAGAACTCTCTCCCCACCCCCGGATGTCCTGCCTACAACAGTTCTGCCGCTGTAGCTGGGGTGCACCAGCTACAGCAGCTGTGAGGGCAGCTGAGAAAGCTCTCCAAATCTTTTCCAATGAGTTATTGGAGTCCAGTTAAGCAGGACTGCTGATGGTCAGGGTCTCTTGGGCTAGAAATCTTTCCCAAGACTCTAAAATGACTAAGCTAAAGGTAAAAAGGGATTGGGGGGGGGTCTAACCAACTGCCTGCTCCCTGGGGTGCCCTCCGCAGTGCCATCTGCTCCATGAGAATCTAAATCATTGGACAGTCAAGCTGAAGATGGCCTAATTTCAAATGGGGGGTGACTTCCTGGGTGGGGCCCTGTGCTGTTGCTCCTAATGCTCCACCATCCCCACCCACCCCCAAATAAGCTCCCATAAAAAGGGAGATAAGATTCCAATAGCTGTCTGGCCTTCTCCCTCTGGAATCCCAGGCACTCTGGCCCTAATCTGAAACTTGAAAGGAAAGGAAATCATCCCGTAAACACCATCTTGCAGTTCCCAATCAGCCTGCTTGTAGTCCTTCAGTCTAAGGAGCTGAAAGGAGAGGAATTAGGAAATACGGACCCCAGATAAGTTTGCCTTTGATTTGTGGGGAAATCTGCCTTTGTTTCAGTAATCGAGGGTGCGAATTTCTGACATCAGTGAGGGCCGGCCAAAGGTGATGTCGAAACCCGAGTGGGCCGAGTAGGGGCTGGTAACCGAGGCTCCCCCCGGAACCCTGGGGAGCAGCTACTGCTCTGGGGAGCCACCCTGGCAGTTAGGAAGGATGAGGGGGACAACATCAATTCCGAGGATCGAGTTCATGTCCCAAACGGCCAGGGGGCAGCAGGAAGTGAGCGGAAGGTCCCTGGGCCCCAAACAGGAAACGTAGCTTCTGGTCTCTGACACTCTCCCACCCTGTGACCTGGGTCAAGCCATTTCACTGCTCCATAAAAGGAGAAGGTCGGCTCTATGACTCCCGAGACCCCTCCCAGCTCTGCACCTCAGTTTCCTCCCCTGTAAGATGGGAATATTAATGCTGGAAGAACCCAAGTGCCAAGACAAAGGTAAGTCAAAGGAGAAAATGCATCTATTAATTGCCCTGGTAATCGTCCCTCGGAGAGACCAAATGGGCATCTGCAGATATGGCTCTTAATGGGGGCTCTTTTTGTTTTATTTTAACATTTTATTAAAGCTTTTTATTTACAAAACATATGGACGGGTAATTTTTCAACACTGACCCTTGCAAAGTTCCAAATTATCCCCTCCTTCCCCTCACTCCTTCCCCTAGATGGCAGGCAGTCCCATACGTGTTAAATGTATTAAAATAGATGTTAAATCCAATATATGGATACATTTAATTGGAGCTGGTAAAAGCAAGCGAGGGAAGAGAGAAGAGGGGGACTCAGGCCTTCCCACACCAGCCAGGAGTTCCAGCTCAAATGGCCTCCGGGAGAACGCCCCTCCTCTGACATCCTCGGTGCCTCCCTGGACTTGCGGAGAGGCCGGGCCTTGCCGGGGGAGCCAGTGCCGATGCTGGCCAGGGCCAAGGGCCTCCGCGCAATCCCGAGGGCTCCTGGGAGCCAGCCTGCTGTCAGGGGACATGCCCTCGTCCCGAGGCAAAGGCCGCCATGTCCACGCATGTGCTGTTGCCCGAAGGGTTGGCTAGAACAGGGCTCTCCAGCAAAGCGACTTGGCTCCGCTCAGCTTCTGAAATGGGATTAGGTTGATTGGGGTACTTTTTTTGAACGCCAAAAACATAAATCTGACTATTGTCTCCTTTAACACGTAATACTTGCTCAATCTGTTTTCTGGGAAAAAAATCAAAAACATTTATGTCTCTTTTTTTGGTTAAAAAAGATGCTCTTCAAAGATTTCTGTGGCCTTCATTTAAAGGAAAGAGAGAAGAAAAAGCGCTAGGGGGGCGATGGCCACCCCGGTGTCCCTTTCAGAAGCTGGGGAAGCCCAATGGAGCTGGTGGTCACCATCCGTCAGTCAAGGAACGTTATCAAGAGTTTACCACGCGCCAGGCATTGTGCTACATAAACACTGGAGATTATTTAAAATGGCAAAAACTCAGGCCTGACCCTCAAGGAGCTCCCAGGCTAATGCAACGAGGCTCAGAGCAATGGAAGGGATGGATAGGACTTTCTACCACTTTCAGCATTCACAGGATCCCAGGGTGAGAGCAGGAAAGACCCTGGAGCATCCCAAGTCCAACCCCACCTCCCATTTTGCAGGTATGAAAACTGAGGCCTAGAAAAATGGAAATACTTGCTCCAGTTCGTACAACTATTAAGTGCTGGAGGTGGGAGTGGAAGACCAAGGCCGGCGCCCTAACCACTGCACCTCCCTGCCGTTCCCATTCTGCTTCCATTTCCTGCCTGGTCCTGGTAGAAGTTGGATAGACTTGGGAGGAGGGAGAGGATTTGAGCAACAAAACTGTTGTCAGAGACCTGTTTCCCAATGTCCGCATTGTGACTCCCCAGTCCAGGGAATAGGGCAAAGAGTGCAGGACTGGGAATTGGGAAATGGGGGGTTGAATCTCAGTGGTGTCACATACTAGCTGTGTGACGCTAGTAAATCATTGACCTTCTGGCCTCAGTTTCCCCATAGGTAAAAAGTACTTAACACTAACTTGTTCACAGGGTGGCAATTTTGAACTTTGTGTGAGTTGGTATGGCTTTGAATAAGCCACGATTTCTTGTGGAAAAGTCTCTCTTCCCTGATTCACATTGCAGCCCTTCCACTCTCCAGAATTGGCCGGGTTCCTCCATCAATGACAGAAATAGAGTTCAACACCAGCCCATTTCTCAGAATGGGGTGGGACAGATACAGACTTGAGCTTCACTGCCAGAGCCTTGAATAACAACCTCAACACTACCAAATCATATCGACTCCCAGAGCTGGAAGGATCCTCAATGTCTGACATCTCCCCACTTGGCAAGGGGACCTCCAGCCTTAGTTCAAGCCCTCCCGGGAGGAGCCACCACCACCACCTCCTCTGGGAGACTGTTCTATTTTTGAACAGCTCTCATTATTAGAAAGTTTCCCCATCAATCCTAAATCCACTGATTCTTAAGTTTCCGTCCTGAGCACCTGGTGGTTCTGCCTCCCGGAAGCAAGCAGAAGGACAGCTCATTCTGTCAATGTCCCTTCCTGTATGTGAAGACTCCTGTCAGAGCCGCCTACGTCTTCTCCAGACTCGTCCTCCTCATTGCAAATCCTTGCAAGATTATCTCGAAGTCATTTGATTGTCCCCTTTGGGGTTTTCTATGACCAGTGGACAACCAGAAACATGGCACCCGGAACTGAATGCAGCAGCATGCACGTGGCCCCCTCAGGACACTTTCCTCCTCCCTCGCTAGATAGTAAGACCCTCCTAGTCCAGCACAGCCTGAATTCACATTTGTTTCCTTATCTCGCTTTGTTGCCTCACGCTGCTGTGGCTGCATCTTCATCCCCCCATTCTCCACCTCATGTTTATCAGTTACCCAGCTAGCCAATCAGGACTTTCTGATCTCATAATTACAACGTGATTTTTAAACCCAAAGAAGAGGCTTTAATCATCCCTCTTATACTGCATTATATTCATTTCGTCCTTTGTTTATGCTCCAGAGATCGTTTGGACTCAGATTCCATCCTCTGGTGCTTCAAGGAGCTCACACTTTATTGGGAAGAAGGTGAAACGTTGTGGGGAGGAAAGGGAAGGAGGGTGCCGCCCATGGGAGACACCAGAAAGTCCAGGGGGAGAAAAGAGATGCTTGGTCTCCCAAGTCTAACCAGATAGGGACTCTGGGATGAGAGGGCTTTGAGCTCACTGGCACAGGGGGATGGATACATGAGAAGGACCTGCCTGGGCTGTTGAAAGGATTATCAGAGCTCTGGAAAACAGTGCCCACTGCAAACCTCCATTGCTGCAATCCCAGTGACCAAGGTTAGCACTAGGGGTCAGTTGAGCCAAAATGCCTCCTTCTCTTCATTGGAGAGGCAGGAAGCTGTAAAATACTGAATATTCTGCCTCACTTGGTCATACTATTGCTGGTTTTATTTAAACATGGTAGTCTTTGCTACAAGGACGGCCCGTTTGGTTGAAGGGATACAAGTAAGGAAGAAGGGATGAGGGAGTAGGTGAATTGAATCATATACTCATAGGAATTGGTCAAAAGAAGGAACACATAGACACACAGATTTGGGCACAGAAGGCCTCCTCTTAAGGAAATCCATTAATGGGAAAAAGGAAGGAAAAGGGAGAAGGAGCAATTAGAGAAAGGGCAGATTAAGGGAGGTATTCACTTCAAGCAAAGCAAAATCTAGGGATGTACCAAAAAATAGTTCTTTCTGAAGTAGCAAAGAACTAGACTCTGAGACAGTGGTCATCAATTGGACAATAGCTAAGCAAATTAGGATGAGAGAAAAAATGAGGTGGAATAGTATTTTTCTGCAAGAAATAACGAAAGAAATCATTTCAGTGAAATTTGAAGAGACTTGTATTAACTGATGGACAACAGAATCAGGAGAACAATTTCTACAATGATAATGATAGTGTAAAGACAAATAACTTTGAAAACTTCAGTGTGTTGATCACCCATGATTCCAGAAATATACTGATGGATCAAGCCATTCAGCTCCTAATAGAGAAGTGAAAATCTCCATGCAAAATGAGATGTGTAATTGTGTGTGCACCCTTTTGGGACATGACTGATGCCATAATTTATTTTGCTTAATCGTATGTTTTAAATAGGACTTTTCTTAACTAGTTTTTAATTGTGGAGGGGGGAGGCAGAAAGTAGATTTTTGTTGATTGAAAAAAAATAAAAAATAAATGAAATTTGTAATATTTCTTATCCTGATCTTTCTTCTTACTTTTTAATCTTGGAAGAATCTAGGAAACCTTTGAATCTTCCAGTGTGGACCTCAAGATACCTTGCTCACCAGATCATGGGCTTACCTTATACCTCATCTTTATTTCTAAGAGTCTTGTTTGTCTTCAGAAAATATCCCTTGAAGAATTAGAATAATAATAATTCTTCACACCTTTAGTTCTATTCAATAGATTTATTGAGTACCTAGTATATGTTGTCTGGGGGATTAAAAAATAAATAAGGCAGCCCCTACCCTAAAAGATTTTTCAGTCTAGTAGAACTGAAAAAGGTTTGGATTTAGAGCTCTTAGGAACCTTAGACCATTTAAAGCATGATTCGCCCGGATTTTATTGTGAAGGAAAGAGAGATCAGATTTCCTCTCAAAGAAATCCATTTGCTAATAAACGAGAGCTCTTTCATAAGTTCTCTTCAAACATTATTGCTCTATAAGAAATGAAGAGCAAACTGATTTCAGAAAAGCCTAGAAAGGCTGACATGAACCGATGCTGAGTGAAGTAAACAGAACCAGGAGAACATTGTACATAGTAACAGCAAGACTATGTGATGATCACCCATGACAAACTCAACTCTTCTCAGAAACAAAGATCCAAGACAATCCCAGTAGATTTAGGATGGAAAATGCCAGAGAGACCTATAGAGACCAAATGTGGATCAAAACATGCTATTTTCATTTTTTCCCTTTCTCATGGCTTTCCTTTTTGTTCTGATTTTTCTTTCACAACATGAAGAACATGGAAAGATGTTAAAATTATTATACACGTATCATTTATATCAAATTGCTCACTATCTTGGGGAAGGGGAAAGACATGAATGGAGGGAGGAAAAAAATTGCAACCCAAAATCTAACAAAAGTGAATGCTGAAAATTATCTTTTCATGTAATTGGAAAAAATAAAATAGTATTAAGTGGAGGTGGGAAAAAAACAAGTTCTCTCTGAGAACTGCTTGGAGCTCTGAGAGATGAAATGTCACTTAGGATCCTATGGCCAGAGGGCATGACTTGAATCTTAAATGGTCCTGGTTGAAGCCTGCTCTCTACCTCCTACACCAGACTGCCTTTCTTTTAGCTACTTCTACATCCTATAGTTAATTATAATGTGGTACAGATTTGGATAAGCACTTTGGAAAGGCAAGTGAAGAAGGCAGAGATGTGAAGGAGATTCCTTTCTTTTGGGGAAATCAAGAAAATTCCAATAAAAAGGTGGCATTCGATGGAGCCTGTGAACAATAGGTAAAATTTGTGTCAATAGAAATGGGAGAGTGAAAAAGGGAATTAGAGAGAAAAGGAACAATATGAGCAAAGGCACAGAGGTGGGAAAGTTCAAGATGTGCTAAAAAAAAAAATGGTGAGGGAATCCCATTTGTCTGGAGCAAAGGGTTTGTGAATGAGAGCCATGGGAGGTGAGTCTGGAAAGTTCATCTGGAGCTGGAAGATGGATTTTGAACATCTGTCTGTAGGCAATGGGAGGCCATTTGAGGTTGCTGTAAGGGAGGAATTATTATAGGATAAAAATCAAACAAATAAATAAATAGATGGATCCCACCAAGAGAGAAGTCTGCCAGTCCTTCACAGGGGCATCAGATTAGCCTTAAGACAGTCTGACCTTGTCACTCAACAGCTGTCCTCCTCCATGTCCTATCTTCACAGCTCCCACTGTTCTTCCTTCTGATTCTGGCCCAGGCAGCCTCCAATTCAGCTTTGCCTTTCATCGGTCCTACTCACTTGAGCCGTCTCCTCTTCATATTCCAATATGGGGGAATTGGCCCCAAATCGCCGGTTTGGCTCCATTTATTTCTGCCCCTCAGACTCGGTCCCTGGAGTTCCTGTGTCCCTCTGACCCCAGCCAGACAGCCAGTCATGACGACAACTAGTAAACGTGGGGATTCTTGCTTCTGGCCTCATGAAGGCTGTCAGTACCACTCACCCAGCTGGACCCAATTAGTGCTTTCAGCTGCCTTCCTCCAGGTCCTGACAAGTGGGATGTTTAGACTGCAGGTCCGGCTCAGAGTTCTAGCTCTCTCCATACAAACTCATGATGCGATGAGGAACAAATATGGCATAATCCGAAGGGAGATTCTTGGCTACAAAAATTCTTGAATCCAATCTCTCATGTCCAAGATACATAGGAAATCACCGACCAAATGAGAACATATTAAAGCGTTACATAAATGTTTATTTTTTTATTATTTATTTTTTACAACAATAGGCTTGAAGTCTGAGTTCAAATCCAGTCTCAGAGGACCAGCAAGATGGCACAGTGGAGAGAGCACTGGCCCTATAGTCAGGGGGTCCAGCCTCAGATACTTATCTATATGCTTCCTGGGCAAGTCACTTAACCCCAATGGCCTAGCCAAAAAAACAAAAAAATCCAGCCTAAATGTGTCTCTCTGCTCTAACCTTAACCCTAGGTATGACTAGGAAATGTTTGAGGCTGGATTTTTGGGGGTAAGTCATTTTACCTCAGCCTCAGTTTATCCAACTATAAAATGGGGATCATAACAGCACCCACTTCACAGGGGGGGTCTGTGAGGATTAAGTGAGATGCTATTTGTAAAGGCCTGGCATATTTTATATAGTAGGTACTTAATAAGTGGTTATTCCCTTTCTTCCTTTTTTTCCTTCCTTCCTTTCATCCATAAGACAAGGGTCAAGAGCCTTCTAATCTATTGTGTCCAGTAACACAATTTTATGTCCAGTAACAATGGCGAATGAGGTGAAGGAGAATAGCTTTAATTTGAACTACTTCCTTTTTATCTATAGAAATTCTAACTTCTCCCCCCTTTATTAGTTAAATCATGTTTCATCGGATTTTATGGTTTACAAGTATCTCGTTGCATTCTAACATCAAGCCTGAAGCGTTTGGCTCGGCCCGAGATAGACTTTAAGGACATCAAAGACTAAACAAAAGACTCCATACACAAGGGAACATTCAGAGCGGCGTCTGTTTGTGGTGGCCGAGAACTGGAAACAGCAGACGACCGCTTCCCTGAACATGGCCAGACGTGGCTTGGTGTGTGAGTGTCATGGAGGGTTTCGGAGAAGTGCAGGAAGACTTACGGCAACCGCGGCTCCATGAAGCACCGGACCAGCCGGTCAATGCCGAGGAAAAGGGAAATAGACAAGTAAGTGTCCTGACCCGGTCTAAATTCGCTCCAGAAAAGCTTGATCTATGTACGTGCTGCCTGTCATTGGGCAGGCGGGAGGCAGAGACCACCACATATCCCGTCACGGGTGGTCACGTGTCGGGGCTGCTTTCCACTATCTATTTTCTTCTTTTTCAGTCAGCTCTTTCAGTCACAAGGGGAGGCTCGCTGACAATAAGCATTTATGGTGCGTCAGGCACCGTGAGAAGTCCTGAAATTACAAGTACAAGAAAAAGGAAAAACACCTCCTGTCTTCAAGGAGCTTTCATTCTCAAGAGAGAAGCAATACCTAAAAGGGAGCTAAAGAGGCAGCTAGGTTGCACAGTGGATCGAGCACCAGCCTGAACTCAGGAGGACCCGAGTTCAAATCCAACCTCAGACACTTTAATACTTCCTGGCTGTGTGACCCTGGGCTCAGGGTGACTTCACTTAACCCCAATTACCTCAGCATAAAAAAAAGGAAGCTAAAGAGGGCTGGGGAGAGATGGGCTCAGTGTTGAAGTCCAAATAGCTGAGGGGGGAATGGAAGTTGGCCAAAAATGGAAGCATCTTATACTTAAAGAGAAGATTGCAGTGGAAGAAGGAGATGGGCTTGCCAGAGGAATATTTCACTCCCTGCCATGAGGGGCACAAGGACCTAAGGACCTCCCTCCTTTAAGACTTTAGAAAAAGGAACAAATGCTACTCTTTGTGAGGCATTAGAGTATTGGGGATAGGAAAGTGGATTTGGAATCAGGAAGACCTGGATTGAAATCCCTGGGCAGGTCCCCTAATCCTGCTTTGCCTCATCTATAAAATGAGGGATTTGGGCTTGCTTCCTCTGAAGTCCCTTATTTGTCTAAACCTGTGATTCCATGATAAGAAGAGAGAACTTTTTTTGGTTGTAAACCAAGGAAGAAGCTAGGAAGAGCAGGGCTCAGACTCAGAATAAACCAATCCCTCTGAGAGCCCCGTTTCCCTGCCTAGTGTTGCAGATGTGCACACATTCCAGTCTCCACAGAAATGTCCCAAGTCCCAGGTTATTTCCCCTGCATCCTATTGTTCCTATTTTTATGCTAAGCATCTGTTTAGGAGGAGACTCACGGCAAGCAATTGATGGAGACACCACTTATGAGCTGCTGAATCCTCCACGGCTTCCACTCAAATCTCTCCCCATTTTCTCTTCATCGACACCAGCCCCAAAATCTCCAGAGACTCCCCACACCTCTGTCAGCAGCGGTTCTAAAGCTAAGCAGACTGTGCCGTCCCTTGGTCAAGGATACGGGCGCTCATTGCAAAAGCATCTGTGTTTTCTTGGATTCTGGGGGAAAGTCAGCCAAAGCATTCAAAACTAGCCAATTTAAGGAGTTCATTATGGAGAAGGTTAAACCTCAGCATAAATTAAAGAGCAGAGAGATGAGGAGAGGGAAAAAGCATGAAGAAATGGATGCTACTCACAAACTAGCTGTGTGACATTGGGCACAAAAAATGACTTCTCTGGGCCTGAGCTACTTCCTCTGCAAAAGACTTTCACTCTCTAGCAATACTTTGGCAAGGTGGGTGAAGCACAAGACTCAGGGAAACTAGTTGGCTCCAAGGCCTATTCTACCACCAAGGAGTCCTGTGACTTTGTCTATGTCAGATTTGGTACGTTCATCTTCAAAATGGGTACAGTAGTAATCACACTACCTAGAACTCTGTTTTGGTGAGAAGTATTCTGCCCACCTTGGGGCTATAGAAAAAATGTGAGTAAAATCTTTCTTCTGTCCTCTTCCCCATCCTCTCATTGATCCAAAACAAGATTTTTCTTTTTAATACTTTAAAAATATTGACCATAAATAATAAGCATGACAATAGTGTTAGTATTAGTGATACTCCTGTATGAGGGGAAATCATTTAACAAAAATGAATTGGGCACAGACACCATCAGGTTCTGGGCATACAAAAACAAAAGGAAAAAAATGTCTGCCCTTGGAAAGATTATTCTGTTGAAGAAAAAACACTCTGAGACCAGAAATGGAAAGAATTATTTTTTATTATATTATATAATATTATATTATATAATATTATATTATATTATATTATATTATATTATATTATATTATATTATATTATATTATATTATATTAGCTCAGCAGTTGATATTTTCCCAGTTATTTAGAGCTGACTTTTTTTGTGTGAAAAGTGTTTTGTAATTGTTTAGATAGATACTGGATTTGTCTTGGCAAGTAGATTCCCAAATGTTTTATATTAATTACAGTTATTTTAAATGGAACTTTTCTATCTCTTGCTACTAGCATTCTTAGTAATCTATAAAAAGGCTGATGATTTATGTGGTCTTATTTTATATCCTTCAACTTTGCTAAATTTGTGATTATTACAAATCATTTACAATTGATTTTCTAAGATTCTCTAAGTATACTATTGTATTATCTGCAAAGTATGATAGCTTTATTTCCAATTCCTTCAATTTCTTTTTCTTCTCTTATTGCTAAAGCTAATATTTCTAGACTCTATTGAAAAATAATGAGCATCTTTGCTTCATCCCTGATCTTACTGGGGGAAGGCTTCTAGCTTATACTCATCATATATATATATATATATATATATCAACTATTGAGATAATTATATGATTTCTGTTGATTTTATTATTGATATAGTCCACTATGCTGATAATTTTCCTAATATTTAGCCAGTCCTGCATTCCTGTATTAATCCCACCTGGTATTACTGTGTTATCCTGGTGATAAATGTCAGCAGCCAATATTTTATTTAAAAATTTTGTATCAATATTCATTAGGGAGGTTGATCTGTAATTTTCTTTCTCTGTTTTGGCTCTTTCTGGTTTAGGTATCAACATCATATTTCTGTCATAAAAAGAATTTGGTAAGATTCCACCTATTTTTTCAAATAATTTATATAAAATTGGAATTAATTGGTCTTAAATGTTTGGTAGAATTCACTTATGACTCCAACTGGCCTTAGAGATTATTTCTTAGGGAGTTTATTGATGGCTTATTTAGTTTCTTTCTTTTTTTTCTAAAATGGAGTTACCTATTTTATTTCCTCTTTTGTTGATCTGAGCAATTTATTTTTTAATATTCATTTCACTTAGTCAGATTTATTGGCATACAATTGAGCAAAATAGCTCCTAATTATTGCTTCAATTTCCTCTTCATTGGTGATTCATTCACCCTTTTCATTTTTAATACTAGTAATTTGTTTTTTAATCCAATTAACCAAAGGTTTACTTATTTTATTGGGTTTTAAAAATATAAAACCAGCTTTTAGTTTCATTTATTAATTCAATTATTTTCAATTTTATTAATCTTTCCTTTGATTTTCAGAGGTTCTAATTTGGTTTTTAATTGGAGATTTCTTAATTTGTTTTTTTCTAACTTTTTTTGCTTGCATGTCCAATTTATTGGTCTCCTCTTTTCTCCATTTTATTCATGTAAGCATTTAGATATATAAAAATTTCCCTGAGACATGATTTGGCTGCATGCCATAAGTTTTTGTATGTTGTCTCATCATTTTCATTCTTTTAAATGAAATTATTGATTGTTTCTATGATTTGTGGTTTGACTCATTCATTCTTTAAGATTAGATTGTTGGTTTCCAATTAGTTTTTAGTCTATCTTTACATGGCTCTTTATTGAATGTAATTTTTATTGCATCATGATCTGAAAAGGATGCACTTAACATTTCTGCCTTTCTGCATTTGATTGTAAGGTTTTTATGCCTTAATATATGGTCTTTTTTTCTATATGTGCCATGTACTGCTGAAAAAAAGGTGTGTTTCTTTCTATCCCCATTAAAATTTCTCCAGTAGTCTATCATGTCTAACTTTTCCAAAATCCCTTTCACCCTTAACTGCTTTCTTGTTTATTATGTGGTTAGAGTTATCTAAATCTAAGAGAAGGAGGTTGAGATCCCCCACTAATATAAGTTTGCTATCTATTTTTTCCTGTAACTCATTTAACTTCTTTTCTAAGAATTTGGATGCTATGTCATTTGTACTTACATGTTTAATATTGATAGTATTTCATTGTCTATGGTACCTTTTAATAAGATGTAGTTTCCTTTCTTATTTCTTTTAATTAGATCTATTTTTACTTTTGCTTTGTCTGATCCCTGCTTTTTTTTGCTTCAGCTAAAGCATAATAAATTCTGTTTTATCCTTTTACCTTTACTCTGGGTGTATTTCTTTGCTTCAAATGTGTTTCTTGTAAACAACATATTGCAAGATTGTAGTTTTTAATTCATTCTGTTCTCCATTTCCTTTTTATGGGAGAGTTTATCCCATTAACATTCAGTTTTGATTACCAGCTGTGTATTTTTCCATATTATTTTCTTCCTTTTTCATACTTCTTTCTCTCTTTTCATCTTGTCCTCTTCTCCAGTGTTTTAATTCTGACCACCACCTCTTTCAATCTGCCCTCTTTTTTACAATCCTTCCTCCATTCTTTTCCTCCTTTTTCCTGCTACTTCTGCCCTCCCTTCTATCCGTCCCTTCCCTTCTTTTCCCCTTCCCTTTTCTCTTTTTTTCCATTTTACCTTTCCTTTCCTCTTCTCCCCATACAATCCTTTTTCCACCCCTTAATTTGTTTTCTATCTTATCACATCAAAATTGGCTTATACCCACATCTTCTGTCTATGTATACCCTTTTTAACTTTCCTGACAAAGATATAATTTTCAAGAATTACAAGTTGTTGTTTTCCCATATCGGAATATAAACAGTTTAACCTTTAAATAACATTTTTTCCTTCCCTGTTCATCTTTTTATGCTTTTTTTAGTCTTGTATTTGAAGATCAAATTTTATTTCTGTTCTTTTTATCAGAAATTATTGAAAGTACCCTATTTCACTGAATGCCAATCATTTCCCCTGAAATATTATGCTCAGTCTTGCTGGGTAGTTGATTTTTGGTTGCAATCCAAGCTCTTTTGTCTTGTTAAGAATATCAGATTCTAGGTCCTTTGATCCTTTAATAGAGAGGCTAGTAGGGTCTGGGCAATCCTGACCATGGTTCTTCAATAACTGAAGTGTTTCTTTCTGACTACTTGCATTATTTTTTTCTTGACCTGAACATTCTGGAATTTAGCTACAATATTTCTTGAAGTTTTCACTCCAGAATCTTAAAAGTCAAATAAGAGAGACAGAAGAAATATTAGGGAAAGAAATGAGAGGTATACAAGAAAAAGTCAACAGCTTGGAAAAGGTGATAAGACAATGAGAATCAGTCAAACAAAATAAAAAGAATGAAAAAAATAGAAGAAAATATAAAATACCTCAATGGCAAAACAACTGACCGGCAATTTAAATCCAGGAGAGAAATTTAAGAATTATTCAACTACCTTTTTCAGCTCTTCAAATAAGTTTTTTGTGGGTTTGAGACCAATTTATATTTTCCTTTGAGGTTTTGCATGTAGGCTTTTGTTCTCTTCTGAACTGGTGTTTTGAGCTTTCCTGTCACTAGAAGGTTACTAGTTTTCTATGGTCAAGGTGCTTTTTCTTTTTTTTTTTTTTTTTTGCGCTCCTTAGATACGGGGTGCTTTTTCAAGCTTCTTGTGCAGGGTCACTGTCTTTGAACATTGTATTCTCAAGTATTTGGTGATTTGCTCACTGCACTGGGATTAGAGGCTCCATCTCTGATCTGCTGTGCTATTGTGCTGTGCTGTGTAAGCCAGTACCATAAAGTTTTGTTTGCTAGTCTGTGTGGTGCCTAACTCTTCTTATGGCTTGTCTGGACAATGTCTAGATTGCACTTCCCTTTCAACCACGTAAGAGTGACCTTTCCTGAAGTCCTTCCAAAGTATCTTAAACTGGAAAATTATTTCACTCTGACTCTTTGTAGCTCTGCCACTCTAGAATCTGTTCAGAGGCTTGATTTAAAGTTGTTTTTGAGGGAAACTAGGGAGAATTCAGGCAGTTTTCTGGATTTTCTCTGCCATTTTACCTCCACTCTCTCGATTCAACAAAATTATAAAGGTTTTGCACAAATAAAATCAATGCAGCTAAAGTTAAAAGAGAAACAATTAACTGGGGGGAAAATTGCATCAAGTTTGACCTTTATCATTTCCAAGATACACAAGGAACTGATTCAATTTTTTATGAGTAAAAACCATCCTTTAATTGATAAGTGATAAGATGATATAAATAGGCAGTTTAAAAGGAAGAAATCCAAGTTATCAATAGCCATATGAAAAAATTCTCCAAATCATTAATAGAGAAATTAAAATAAAAGCAACTTTGAAATTCTGTTATGCTAACCAATTTGCAAAAATGACAAAGTAGAAAAATGATAAATATTGGTGAGGCTATGGGAAACAAATACACTAATACATTGTTGATGAAACTAATACAACTGTTGATGAAATTCTGGAAAGCAATTTGGAATAAATCTCAAAGTCATTAAACAATCAATAGCCTTTACTACAGCAATACCTCTATTAAGTCTGTAATCTCAAAGAGATCAAAGAAAGAAAAAAATGACTTCTATGTACAAAAATACTTATAGCAGATCTTTTCATAATAACCCAAAACTGGACATTAAAGGGGTGTCAGAGATTGGCTGAACAACTTCTTTTATATAAATGTAATAGAATATTATCATACCATAAGAAATTATGAAAGAAAGTAGGTGATGTAGTGGATAGAGTGCTAAACATGGAATCAAAAATATTCCTCATCCTGAGTTCAAAACTGGCCTCAGACACTAACTGTGTGACTCTGGGAAAGTCTCTGTTTGTCTGATTTCTTTTAACTGTAAAATCAGTTGGAAAAGAAAACGACAAACATCTTCAGTATCTTCAGAAAGTCCCAAATGGGGTCATAGACAGTTGAACATGACAGAAACAATTTTAAAAAATAAATTGTGAAAAGGGTTGTTCTGGAGAAATCTGGGAAAACTTGGGTGAACTGATGTAGAGAGAAACGAATGATTCGATTATTATTAATGGCTTATCAATTTGAAAGCTCTTTTGTGGAACGGACCAGGATATGATGTCTGAAGTAGAAATGATTCTCCCTGTATTACTTTACATTTTTTAAGAGTGGTTTGGATAAAATGGCAGAATGGCTAAATGGCAGTCCATATGACCAGGAGGACAATTTGTATAATAGCAACATTATTATTAAAGGGGAGAAACACTTTAAAAAACAAAACTCTGAGTAAAGAGTTCAACTAAAAAATTAAAAATGCTAATCAGTGAATGACCCATCTTGATGGAGGATCAGTGACTGAGCATGCTACTTACTTCATCATCGAGGAGAGAGACAGACTTCAGGTATGGAATGAAAGAGATGATTCTGGACACTGACAGTGTGAAAACTTGTTTTGATTGACTATTCCTATTTGTGGGAATGTTTTGTTTTCTTCCTCTAGCCCCTCATGGTGGTGTTAAGGAGGAAATAGAAGAAGAGAAAACTTTTTTGTAAATTAAAAAAAGGCAAAATAAGAAATAAGTCTCCAAAAGAAGAGAAGGAAAGAAGACATTTATTAACTGCCTACTACATGCTAGATACTGTGCAATGAGCTTTACAAATATTATCTCATTTAAAATCATACCGAGGTCCTTAAATGCCATCTGGAGGAATTTGTATGCTATCCTGGAGAGGGCAGGGAATAGTTGAAAGGTATTGAGCAGGAGAACAACATTGTCAGACGCTGGCACATGGGAAGGTGATTCTGGAATCAGTGAAGAAACTGGGAATCAGTGAAGAGGAGGGACTGAGGCAAAAAGACCAGGGAGGAAGCTATGAAAATAGTCCATGTCAGCACTGAGCCCATAGCTGAAACTGTGAGCCGGGAAGAGATGCAAGACTCATCCTTCATTTTAGAAAGGGACCAATGACATCACGGGATGATGCAGGCACAAAATACAATCATGACAAGCATTTGCAGTGTTCTAACATTGACAAAGCCTGTTGTCGTGTTATCTCATTTGAGCTTCACAACAATGTGAGGTTGGTGCTCTCATCAGGCTCACTTTCCATGTGAGGAAACTGAGGCACAATGTGATTAAGTGATGTGTGCAAGCCACACACCTAGCAAGTTTCTGAGTTACAAGCCTCCTGATTCCAAGGCAGACACTCTCCGCTGCATTTCCCAGCTTCCCATGGGTTTGGGGGAGGGGGACTGAAGCAGGTCTTAGACATGTGAAGCACACAAGGGGATTCTTTTCTAACCACACCTGCTTTCCCATCCCCAACCGGGTCAGAGACTTGAGGATTTAAAGGAAGATTCCCTTCTTATCCGATCTAATTCTTTTTCCATTTTGCTTCATCAGTGGTGAATCCTGCAGCAAGATTGTCTTGTAACTACTTTTGTTCCAAAGGTGCAGCCTATCAGGGCCCTCTGGGGCCCCGACCTGGGACCATGAGCCCATGAGCCCATCCATCATGCTGTTTACACAACCCCAGCAAGAGCCTCCCAAATGGATTTGATGAGCTCCCCCCAAGCTCTATAAACAGGGGTCTGACCTGACTATCTTACTCCTCCTCTCTCTTGCAGAGCCTGGTTCTGTGCTTCCCCCTTAAATCTCCATTCTGATCTGTGTCTCTCTGGGGCCATGAATCTCTAAAGTAAAGAGGCAATCAAGGGCATTCCAAGGTCAGCAAAGTCCTGTTGTAGATTGCTGGAGCTTTCTCCTGATAGGGAAATGATGGGGAATGTTGCTTGAGGGCATCATGGCTGGAGCTTCCTCCTGTTGGGGAAATGACAGGGGGAATGTTGCTTGAGGGCATCATGGCCCATCCCCGGATGCACTGGCCGCTGACCCTGGCCAGCCCTCTCAGATTTGTGCAGGTCTGGAAGTCTCCCAGCCCGACCCCCTCAGAGATGGCCTGGTCCAACTTATACCTCGGAGAGGATCAGCTCTCAATTCCATCCAAGGCTCCACTCAGCCTTCTTTAAAAGGTCTCCAGTGAGAGAGAAGCTACTGCAGCTCCAGCATCACATTCTGCTTGGGGGCAGCCCTCGGCTTTAGGGAAAGCTTCCTTCTCCCCAACTCAGTCCATAATAGCCGACCTGTATCTCTCCTCCGCTGGGTCTCTCCGGGGTTGACTCAAACACATCTAGTCCCTTTTCCATGTGACAGTTCTTCAGTTTGAAGGCAGCACTCAGTTCCCCCCCCCCCCCCAGCACTCTGACAGGTTCAGCTTTCATGAACTGATCTCGGGATGACCTGAATCCCAAGCCTTCCCTCTCCCTCCCTCCCCAACTTGGGATCCGCTCTAGCTCATCCCTATCCTCCCAAAAACCCAAACTGAGCAGAGCTCCAGCTACGGGCAGAGGTTTCTGTTTCCCCACCACAAGGTGGATGTGGCTAGAAATTTGCTATCCAAGAAAAACTGTCCCAGGGGATCAGTGACCCAGAGAATCCGGACGAAATCTCAGATACCACCTAATCCCACACCTTCATTTCTAAGAGGCAGCAACCAAAGCCCAGGAAGGGGAAGTGATTTTCCCCACATTACACCACCCACCCAATAAGCATTTATTAGGCACCGATTATATGCCAAGCCCTGTGCCAAATGCTGGGGTTCCCCTAAGCCAAAAGGTCCTCAGTGAGTTTACAGTCTAAAGGGAGAAAACACTGAAAAGGAGTCTGGGAAGGTGGGGACAGAGGCTGCCCAGCCCAGGGGCATCTTGCTCAGTGGATCTGAGAGCTTGCCTCGATGGAAGAAGACCAAACACCCAAAGGCGAATCTCAGGGAGGAAGGAGGGCGCGGGATCGTTCAAGGGCTGGACACAAAGTCTGGGGCGGGAAACGCGGTTTGGTTCCTCCCATGGAGGGTCTTCCTGACCTTCATACCAGCAGAGTTTAGCAGGCAAGAGGCGGTTTTACCTTGGGGTAGAACTAGGGAACAAGTCTGATTCTTAGGCTCTCGCCAGCTGTAACCAGACACAGGAATCAGGAATCTTGGGTCTTTCTGCTTTTCTTAACGTGTGCCCCAGTTTCATTAGCAATATCAGGGCCCCAGTTACATAGGAGGTGACACACGTTGTTTCACCCACTTTTAAAAACAGAAAGAAATCCTCCTGAGTCCCAACCGACAAAGAACAAGTTCTTCTATATTTATATTCATTGTCACATGACAGAACATAAAGACTCGCTATCTCCCTCCCACCCAAGTCTTCCAGAGCAAAGCTCCCTCTGACCAAAGCCAGCCCAGGGCAAGGACGGGCCGGATGCATGAGCTGACTCCCATCGGCTCCGTTGGAGCAGAGGGGAAACAGGAAGCTCGCAGACCTGAGATGGTCCCCACCTTACCCTTAGACAAAGAGCTTCGGTCCCAGCCTTCTCGGGGGGAAGGTTTCCTTTGGAGACTCGTGCTAGAGTCTTTCTGCTCTCACTCTAAACTACCTGGATCTGAAGATGTTGGGGACGGCC